>NC_142187.1:8975277-9283888 GCF_026936395.1 Plectropomus leopardus
CTGGTTATTTGGAACGCTTTGACATTCAACTACTGTTATACTGTTATTTATGAATGAAAAATCAATTATTATGAACACAGTTGCTGCTTCTTGAATCTGGACACTTGATGCCTTTCTTTGTTCCACATCACAGTCAAAATCAATACATTTCTTGGGGTAGAGTTTATTATTAGAGAATGGATTTTTAGACAAAATAATCAATTAATTACTCTGTAATAAAGCTCATTATTAATTGCAGCCTTGTACTGGTTCTATTATTGTGGTACTAACATTTTTAAACTCTGATTATTATCTTCATAAAGCTATCAAAGACCAACTTGACCTCACTTTTTACAGGGAAGACAGTGGGAATTATGGCAGCAGTATGATAAACTCTTATGGTTTATAAGTACAGTAGCAGTTGTTAATAACGTGACAGTCTTCAGTGTGTTGTTGGCATTTGTAGAATCAGGTGTGAGACTGTTTATAAATCTACAGTGTGAGCACACTGCTCCTTGGCTGGTTCTCCAGGTAAAAATGGTCCGTTTTGGGTGTGTCCCGTCATGCCCGCCTGTGCCTGCAGGATAAATAAATAAACCCTGGTGTCCCGTTACAACAATGTCAACTGTTTATCCCCCTCATCTAACGGTAACCCACATTTGCTCTGATGCGTGAGTCAGCTGATTGACGTCAGTTGCTGGAGATATGTGGTGGAGTCAAAGGACAACCAGGCTGAAGAACTTGGGTTTTATTTCTCAAGGTTACTGCCTTAACTCAATCTGAAAATGAAACACTATTTGTGGCTTTCACTGCATTGGAAATGAGATGGGGAAAGTTGGCAGCATTATGTCACATATCGGAATATTTATTCAGTATAATAAAAAAAAACCTCATTGTCAAAAGGTTTTCTTATATATTTTATAGAATATAGTTCCAGTGAAACTGTTCCGTTGGTCATCCAAACTTTTAAAGACATTATTCATGGAAAGACTGCCCTCCTCTATTGTATCAAAGTGGAGGCAGAAACAGACAGATGGCTTCAGATGATCTCTAAACCAAAACTATAATAGCATGCTTAAATACCACCAGAGGCAAATTAGATCAACAGGATCCATGAAACACTGACTTTTGGTACCAAGTTTTGAAACAAAATGACTCTAATAGCAGGAGATACTCTGATGAGTGCCAGACAAGCACAATGTTGTCATATAGTCAAGTGAAAAGATAAAAGTGTTACTCATAAGATATGCTCTTTGGTAGATGCAATAAGACTGCTGCTAAAGTTTCATGACTCCAGTGTCATAAAATGGAAAAGCTACAACTCATGGTCGTGTTTTCTGATCTGGATTTGTTTTTTAGCAGGATGATGCTGTCTGTCCAAAATGGTTGCAATGACTGTTAAAACCTCTGTGGTTATGTTTAAGGCCTGACACACCAAGTTGACGGTCGGCTGTCAGTCAGTGTTAGGCCGTTGGTGAATGTGTGTTGCCTGTCTTTGCAGTGTGTGTTGGCCTTTGTCAGACTTTTCTCACTTTTTCTTCCACAGATTTAGCATGCTGAATTGGCGTCAGAGTCTGCTGGTATGGAGGGGTATTTCCTCTCACGTAGATGCAGAACATGCATCCTGGTTGACTGTCAGTTGTAGTTTTTGTGGTGTGTTCGTGTGCAACTTTTTGTCTGGGACACAGGCGACATATGAGGGTTAAAGTCAGTTTGGTTTGTCTAGGCCTTTCAATAGATAAGCTTTGTAATTACTGTAAAGACACAAAACTGGTACCAGTTTTCTCATGTACGTAAGTCAGGGACGAACAAAGTGTATTTCCCCCAAAATTCAAGCTTTTTCTTTAAGTTTTGGCAAGAAACGCTCACGGTCATGGTCAGAAAGTAGCCATTATTGACCAATGTTGACTTTGTGTGGGAGATGGGGTGTTTCCAGCTTTTGCTTCTGAGACATAACAGTCAATATTTACACTGTATTAAGAAAGGTCTTTTGACAGTAAGATGTAAACAGAAGGGTGAATTTTGTTTTTCTGCCGAGGACAGTCTCTTCAGATCAGGCGTTTTGTTCAGAAATTACAGTCTGAAAAGCCACTCTTAACCATCAACAACACAGAAACTGACAGGGACTCATTAAATAGCTGAATGTGATTCAGTTCTGACTGAAACAGCAGCCAGCCGATCACATTTCCAGCCTCGCAAACTTCTAAATCAATCTCCCGTCCTTCAGCTCAGGTTTTCATCATCTCACCTGAATAACAAAAAAATACAGGAGCAAAAACGTGGCACTCTGCAGCACTCTGGCTGTTTCAGAGTGTGTGGAATGTGTATAAAGTCTCAGCCTGATGGAGGAGAGTCAAAACACCACCTGTTGAGACCGCAGCGATGATGGCGACGACTGCAGCCGAGTGTATTTACGACAGAAAGCTTTTTTTCCTCCCAGATGGAAACAGTTTGCAGCCGCGGCTCATCAGTATGCGCATGGGTTTGATAGACGAGACTGGAACATGTTGCTGTGGTGAACGCATCGCAAATCATGACTGCTCCTCTCTCTCTCTATCTCTCGCTCTCTTTCTCTCTCTCTCTTTTCTTTTGCCTCGATCGATTGGTCCCATGTTTTTTTTTGTCTGAGCATGAAATGGACCAGCTGCTTTGAGGCTAGCTGTTAAGGTGGGGTGTCATGGTGTGTGAGTCCTCCTGTGTGTGTTTCTGAAAGTGTGTGTGTGTCGGTGTCTTTTGCTGCATCATACGCCGCCTCGCTCCCGATTGAATTCAATTCATTAGTGTTTATTGGTATGAATGTTATATGAACTGAACTGCGGAACGATCCTGAATATAGCAGCAGTTTATCGTGGACCCCCCCCCAAAAAAAACAACTGTTAATATCTGCCAAATGTGTTGCAGAGCCTCTCCCCTCTACCCCCTCTCTCTCTATCTTTCTTCTCGTCTTTTTATTTCTTTATTCTTGTCTCCATCTTTTGGTGCAGCAGTGGCTCATGGGAGCAGCCCTGAGCGACCCTGTGGGATAAATCCATTTTAGAAACCTGAAATCATGACAGATACTGTTTTTTTGTGTAGGAGAGAGCAAGAGAAAGAGGGGAGAGAAGGAGAGTGAGAAAAAGACAGTGTGTTCATGTACGCGTGCGCACACGGACACACACACACACACACACACACACACACACACACACACACACACACACACACACACACACAGCAGGGAGTTCGGAGGGAAGCAGGCAGGAGCCTCCCAGGCATTTTACTCATGTAGAGAATGTAATGAAATCTGAGCCACTTCTTCCTCCTCCTCCATTTCCCCATGCGCCACATACATGGCATTAAAAGGACAGCAGGAAACACAGAGGACGAAAGCTGTTTGGTGCAGACTGTGAAGATGACAATTCATAACAACACTGTATATCTATTATATAATAATATAATATTGTCAATCTCAGGGACTCTTTGTGCATGTGGTCTTTACAGTAGACCTCATGCTGTTTTGGAAGTGTAATCAATTCACAAAAACTTGTTAACACTAATAAGTAATACTTTGCAGAATGATGCCTTTAATGTTAACTATTTAATTTATTTGTTCTTTCCAAATGTAAGACCACCTGTTGATAGGTTTCTGTTGGCGATGGCGATGGCAAACGTTTTTCATTTACTGTGTTTTGTATGTCCCTCTTCATCATTGTGTCCGCTCTCTAAATTTAGTGGTTTTCTTCGGGTCTGTGAATAGAGTGCCGGCGTGCTCTCCATGAATTATTTTTTTCCTCAGCAGCAGTTTGTGACTTGTGAGTGGATACTCGATCTGTTGATTTATTTAAGGGTGATCAGATCAGAGAGCAATCTCTTAGACCCAGCAGAATGAACAGTCCATCTGTGCCCAGAGTTGGCTCTGCGCTCAGAGTGTGATGCACTGTTATTGAAATATATGTATTTGAAATATATGTATTTTAACAATAATAGTGAATGGTCCAGCTCCAAATATAGAAAATCTGTTTGTGGCAGATGTTTTAAGAGTGGTAGGCCGCCACAAATAAATGAATTTGTGCGAAAACCCTGGATACATTAAAACATGACATTTCATTATGTTTCAACAAGGCTGTGGTGAACGTGTGGTTAGTTTAGGCACAAAATCACTCAGTCATGGTTAGGAAAATACTTTTTTTACTTAAAATACTTGGGTTTGGTGGCACAACCTGCCAGGAAACACAGCAATGTCTCAGTAAAAATCATTTTTTGCAGCATAGTCCCTAAATGCAGCATCAGGTCACTAAAACACTATCTTGTTTGGTGGCTAAAAATGGCTAGAAATGCATCAATGACTCATTAACAAACAACCAGTGTTGTTGGTTGTTTTAGAGCAGTAGTCTGTACCTTGGCAGACGTTTCCTCTAGGTGTCATGCCGTTTACCATCCCCTCCACCTCCCGATGACAAAATCAGCTCATGTGCTATGTGACTTTGGAAACGTTGATATGATACATATGGCATCCTGTAATCATGGTTTGCAGAAAAATACAATTCCAACATTTCCTTCTTGCAACTGGGCTGCTATATCAACCTGTTTCAGCTCTTCAGTGATGCATACATAATGTTAAAGGGATAGTTTGGGATTTTTTAGGTGGTTCTGTATGAGATACTGTATAGTCAATGTATGACATACAGTAGCTGGTGGTCGTGGTTTGCTGAAGCAGACAGCATGGGACGTGCGCCCCACAGTGGTTCATTTCAAAACATTTTTTTTAGCCACTTTAAAAAGGCCTACCTAAAAAATAAATATCAGTTTAAGTGGACGCTATATTTAGAGTATTTTCACTGCTTTACCTCACCGTCATGCAGCCTTTTCCTTTAGCACTACATTTCTCACCCGCCTGAACTACCCCTTTAAGGCCTTCGACACGAACAAATGAATACATGTCTAAAAATAACCAATGTTAACTTTTACATTAAGTGAATTATGACTGTTGGGTCTCAAAAACAAAGTAGGCAGATAATGTTATTAGTGCTGCAAAAGAAAAGAGGCTGTGTGTTGCTTAGTAATGAGACTTTGTGTAAATACTTGGATCTAACTAACTTAACTTTTGTTGGTTTTACAGTTCAGTTGGTAGGATTTCAATTCTGCTAACACTTCTGGAGCTAATATTCCTTGAAAAAAAAATCATGTTGCTTCTTTAAATATAGGCAGGATAACAGCAAGAGTACTTCAGACATGGTTTTCTCTGTTGAAAACTTTTTTAAGATTCTTCTTGCTTGTCAAAACATGGCACCTACATCATCCACTGTACAACTTAGCGTACTCATGCAGTATTACTTCCACAAAAAGTTGTTGGAGTTCCCCTTTAAGCTTCCTCTCAATGAATGAAATTGATACTCTGGGCTGATATTGGCCTTTACATAACGTACAGCCTACAGTAAATCTGCCAGCCTCCCACTCTGCTCTCAGTTTCTGCCTCAGGCTCTCGGCCTTTACATCTGGGGTCTCCTTCAGCTTTTACATCTTTCTCCCTCCATCAAAGCAGGACATGTTTCCTGCCTGTGAGGAAGCCAGTCCTTATAACTCATATTTACAACACTTATCTCTTCCCCTTGTTGATTTCTGCCAAATATCGAGTAGGATTTCTCTTTCCCTCTCACTTCCTTTTGTTGTAATGTGAAGCTGGGTCTGGGAATTGGTTTAACTGACATGTGAGGAGGCAGGTTTGTGATTCTGTCTCCTTTTGGTGAAAAGATTTAATGAAATAGGAGTTTTTTGATCATCTCCTTGGTGCAAATACTTACATGCAGAACAACACATCGATAAGCCAATCTGACTTCACTGAAAACACAACATGATGTGTTTTTCTCTTGGATTTTTTTTTTTTTTCCATCTTCCAGAGCCTCGTTTGTTCCAATTAATCTCACAAGTTACCTCCATAAAATACAAGTTTAGTTCATTTAAAAGGCTGTTTTAAATCACCCAGCTTTATTTGCTCTTCCAGGTGACGGCTTGCAGTCCCCATAATGGATCTTTTTGTGTATTAAGGCTGCCAGGCAGAACTAATCAATCCCTGGTGGTGGTGAGATAACTGATGCTGGCATCTATTGAAGTTCGAGTGCACCAACATCAATGCTTTAGTTTCAAGAAAATTAGAATTAATGATAGTACTTTTTACATGTGACTCTAGTCTTTAGTTTAACTGACCGGATCTTCTGTAAGAGATAGAAGGTGATGAGTTTTTTTGCCTAAATTCTGCATGGTTTTATGCACAGATTTGAGAGGGAAGGAGAAATATGAGATTGAGATTAAGAATATTCCTGAAGTTTTATGATAATACGTTGGCATTTAAAGTGACACTTTGCAGATTTTCAACCAGCTTCCCATCATAACAATATGGGTAGAATTTAGCTAAACTTTCCACCATCTTGCCAGATATCCCTGTTAATGTCCTCGCTGAAATTCACCAGAAGACGTGTTTCGCAGCTAGCTGGCTTTTTGTGGTACACCAACCGGCCGTGTTTAGTCCTGTTTAAGGGGACAACACCCACCCTCTCACAATTAGTGTTTATGTTGACCACTTCATCCACCACAGTCTCTCCTTTTTTCTGTAGCCATCTTCATCAGAAGATTATCAGTTTTGCTCAACCATAATCACACAAAGTCACACACCTGAAATGAGGTGTTTGTGAAGGTGGGATTCCAGCTGCTACTTTCTGAAACAGCAGCTGGCAGTGGAAGAGGAGGAGGAGGAGAAAATTAAGGGTCATCTCTCTTCACCAAACCAAATCCCCAAATCATTTGGTTTTACTTTTTATTAAAAACTGAGACGAATGAGGAGGGGGCAGTGGAGGTGGTGTTGGTCATTTATGGCTCTTAATGGGCTCATCTAAATGTAAATGAGCTCTGAGGTGGAGATGGTGTGTCTGTCTGCTGCTGGAAAAGCAAAAAATATTTAGAAAGAGGCAGATTGTGGTCATTTACAGAGGTCACTTCAGTTTACTTTGGTGTGCTTTTAACTTATTCACCAGACTCTGCTGCTGCTGTGAGCATCATTTTAACACCAGTAACTTCTGATAACATCAGTTTGGAGATGAATTACAGTAAACATGTGAGACCATTAGGGTAGAAACTGATTTTTTGATAATGAGGCACTGGATCAGATTCAGAAGGAAATCCGGTGGTCTTAGATAAAAGAAAAGAAAAGAAGCATGATTTCTACCTTATATTAGCTATCTAGTTCTTCCTTTTTTCATGCAAAAAGAGAAAAATTCTCTGCTTCTAGTGTTTAAGGTTGTGCTGTTTTTTCTTTGTCTTTTTATGTGATGTTTTTGGGGCTCTTACTGTTGCAAGCAATTTGAAGACAAACTGTGAAGGACAGATTTACACTGTTTTCTGAAGTTTTATGGACCAAAACAGTTAATCAGTTAATTCAGAAAATGAAAATAATCAGTGCATTTATTTAAATAACAGTTCGTTGCAGCCCTGACTCTATCCTTACAAACTTACATGATCATGTTGACGAGGCTGGAGCCTCCATTGGGCCAAAGAGACTGGTTCTTACTGGTCGGCAGGGTGTGTCCATGTGAGAGGGCTAACCTCTGAGCCACATGGTTTGAATACATATTGACTGTTCCCAGCTCTAATACTTTTCAGACATGCAAATCAAACAGAGTGACACAAACAAGAGGTCAAATAGTAAGATCATATTTCAGAAGGAGACTGACTTCCGCAAAAAAAAAGACGACGAACAAAAAAACCCCTCAAAACAGCACCATAGCAATTTTTGTCAGGATAATTATGATTTTAGTCAGCAGCAACCTAATGATTGGTTCAAACTACTTGTTTGGGTCATCCAACAGCCCAAAACCCAACAATATTCATTTTACTGTCATAAAAAACCAGAGCGTATTCACATTTGAGAGGTTGGAAACAGATATTTTCCCATTTTGGCTTAAAAAACTTGTACAGATGTTTGAATCAAAGCTTAAGTTTTATATCTGACTGGCTGTAATTGGAAAAATACAGTTGATGAGAAAAGTGCAGCAAATATTGCATGAGGAAAAACAAGAGAGCATTACAGGGTTTTATATATAAAGCCGACTGCATCCTAACTGAATGCCAAAACATATAGACAGCGATGGGTTTCAGTCAAATACTTTGTTGTGTAATTCTGTTGCTGCTCCAGCAAAACAGTCTGGTTTAAAATACCTTCCAGTTTGTGTCAGATGAGAGTCAGCAGTCAGCAGCTGCTCTGTTAGCAGGTCAAACAGGGATTTGGTTTGTTGATATCCACCCACCACTGCAGATACAACCACCCATGGATTCAATGTGTGTGTACACATGTGTGTGTGTGTCTGTGGGCCGAGGGATTAGCCATATTAGCCATGTTAGATACACACATGTGGCCGGCACAGATGCTGTGGAAACTCAATCTGTACAGTTGGAACGATTGGGGTCACCAGAGGTGGTTAAGCACCAGCTGTGTGGTGTGTGTGTGTGTGTGTGTGTGTGTGTGTGTGTGTGTGTGAGTGTGTGAGTGAGTGAGTGTGTGTGTAACCTACTGGTATAACTAAGGCATAGCTAAAGCTTCTGGGCGCTCAGTCCGATGGCCAGGATCCAGTCTGAGGAATTCAGGGTTGCAGGACGACGTCCAGCTTTAGCCACTGTTTGTGTCAGTAAAATCACGGAGAAGAAGCGACCTGGAGCCTCATCTCATACCTCTTTAAATGCTGTAACTCCTCAAACATTCAAACTATTTTGACTATTTGAAGTTTTTCTGCTAATTTCTTCTACCAGATGGGTTTCATTTTCTTTTATTTTAACACTAAATTGCACATGTAGCTACATGTGGAGATTAACTATATAAATTGAGATACAGCTTATCATAAAATATTAAAGACCAAATTACTTATTATGAAAAGTTTGTTTTGCTGGTGAAAACAAACTATGAACAGCAGACTTTTGTATTTTTTTACAACATAGTGCCAGATTTTGTAATGAAAACTTGTCATTCGATCAATTTTGGACTCATGGCAGGTTTGAATCTTGCACTTGTCAAAAGGATTACTCCGTTGCTTGTTTACATTTATCATATACAAATGTTGTATCAACTGAAGTTCTACATGATAGAATTTCAATTGTGTTTATGCCAATCCCTGTCAGTTTACCTCCCATCTGTATTTGCACAGTAGAGCAGGGTTTCCTGTTGATCTTGTTCTTCATCTGTTATTGAAGTCAAGCCTGCCACAAATTTCATTCTACTTAGTTTAGGAAAATTTCTGTACAGTTAAGGATTAAAAAATAATAAATATAGAACAAATATAGTCCGTTAAACACTCAGAATGTCTTCATCACAATTTCCATTTGGCCGACACTTCTCAATCTGAAAATATCTGTGATTTTTGCACCTTACTTCGGTGATCAAATATTTTGTTTTGTGCCCAAGTGCCCGTTGATTCTTCTATACATGTACTTGGATTTAGTATTTTAAGTAGCGCGTAATCTCTTTGAAATGTTGAGTTTTTGGTGCTAATAGAGAAGTAACGCTTTTTACAATTGATATGTGTTAGGCTTTTATTTGACACTTGTCAGTAAAGATATACATCAAGTATGAAAAGAGAGAAAAGAGGTTTATACAACAAAGAGCACAGCCAGAATCAAACCAAGGGTTGTGATGCACATTTTAGACCACTGTTCCATTAATAGTCCCCCCAAAGTAAGATATTTTTCAGTACTTTATGGTTAAGTTATTTACGCCAAACTCTTCAAATGTTGTCTGCACACAAGAACTTTGTCCAGACAAATATCTAAAACTGTTCAGTGCACTACAATTTCTACCACTTTGTCTACACAGCCTCTTTTATCTCCCAGTTTTAAAAGTATTTGCGTCTTTCAGCTGCACAGCCAAGTTTTATTTAAAAAAGCCATCTTTCCAGCATTGAAGTACATCTTTAAGTCTGGTTTTAATTCTATTTTTCTGAGGACATATTTCAATTAGTACCAAAGAAGTATTGAGGTTTGATATCCAGCTCTAATATTTACACATTTAGCAGCTTCTTTTCTTCAGGACAGTTTGACAGAATATGTAGAATCAGTTCTACAATCTGCCCCTTACATGATGTTATTTTTTATCTCACCCACCATCAGCTCACCCTGCTGGCCAACTTTCAAACACCACTTTGAGTGAACCAGAGCTGCCGTTTCACACCCAGTTCCTGTGGTCACATCAGGCTGTTTTAGTTGTAACGCCCTTGTATTTCACATTTCTGCTGCCACACAGCTTTAAATCTGTTCTGAACGCTTTCCTTTCATAGTTTAAGAATTAACTGGGATATACAGCAGTTTGAGTTGTAGAGGTGAAATGTGTGGGAGAATCTATACTTAACTGCTTTCTCAGTGTCATTGTAATTTCTGTTTATGGAAGGTTACATTTTGCGAGAAAAAGAAAGTTCTCCACCCCAGACGGCTTCTGCCTTCAGCCGTAAAATGACTGAGAACTCTGCCACCACCCTCACTCATTATGTTGTGGTGAGCAGTGGAAAAGAACGTCTTTTTAAACCAAAGCTCTTGTTTCTTTTTGAGAAAGCTCTTAAGTCTTTGGAAGGTCAGTGTGACGTCTCAGCTGGATTCAGAGGTGACAGGAAAAGACGTCTGTCGTGTCCTTCAGTTGTGCTTTTTAACCATCTGCCCACTTTGATGTCCTCTCAGCTGTTGTTGCACCGCACTCTGAGGCTTTCTTCCTTTCTGGTGGTTTAATATTAATGATTGCAGCCATGTTTGATTTGGGAAGAGGCCTGAAGTGTGAATAGCGAGGTATCGGGGTTAAGGAAGTTTCTGTGTTCCCACACCTTGCAGTGTGTAGGAGTCCATTAGCGACAGTCGCGTGAGAGCTGAGGAAGCAGGGGGGGTTAGATGAGAAAGAGGAGAATGAAAAGAGGAAGAGATGATCAAAAACAGGAGAAAGAAGGGAATACAGAGATGGAGAAGAACAGTCTTCTGCTGACTAAACCTCAGGAGTGAAAGTGTTTTACTTGTAAGGAACAGTCAGATAGAGAGCGAGCTCCTGAGAGACTTAGGCAGAAACTGATCGTAGCTTTAACGGCCTGCACTCCTCTCAGATTAAAACCACATTGTTTTAGCAGCACACGCTGGTATTTCCTCTCGGTCGGGCTGCTCGGGGGCTGCAGGGTGGAGCACCGGGGGGAACGCGAGTGCCTTGCCAAGCAGCACTGCAGCTGACTCTCTGCAGCGGCACATGGAAGTACCTCTGCTGCTCTCACATGCCAGGCAAGAGAGGGAGAAGTCATCACTAGTTGTTAGGTCCTGGAGGGTTGAAGGGTGCACCGGTCGACTTTCTCAGGCTCCGTCTGTCAAGTGGAATAAAATGCAAGTAAAGTTTTGGCAAATTCAGGCTCATAAGGAGGGCTGACAAGCAGGGTCACATTCTGTGGCACTGCTTTGGATGAAATGGCTTCAGTAGCATCAAAAGGCTCAACGCTGCAGCAGTTTAAAAACCTGAAAATATCTTAAGAAAGAACCGATTTGGTGATTTGCACGCAACAAATGTCATGATATAGCTTTAAACTAGATTTCAAGGTTACAACAAACTATAGCTGCAGTGGTTTGCAGTTGAACTCACACTTGAACACACTTGAAGTCTTTTTTATATTGTATATAAAAAACAAGTTATTTTTAAATAAGCATTAATATGAGATTTTGCTAAATTGAACTAAATTGAACCTAGTGTAAACCTAAAATCATAGATGGACTATGATCTGGAAATCACCACTCCACTTAAATATAATGCAACAGAATATACTTCTGTTAGCCTAAAAATGGTGAGATTTTGTCAGAGAGATCGTGGATTGCTATTTTAAAATGGAATGAAAAAAATCAAACTGTTCTTATTCCTAGGTCATCTCATATCAACACTTTGTTTTTTCACTCGGCATCTCATAGGGATACACAAAGAAACCTTTAACATTAAATGTAAGGTACAGCTGAAACACATCGTCGCAGTTAGATTCAGACAACAAAACTACATCCTTAGCTTTAGAAAAAAGATCATGTGTGGGGTAAAGATATTTTTGTTACATTGCATAACATGGAGTCTTGTAAATACATCACGTGAGTGACATCAATGTGCGACGACCGTGCGTATATTACATAATGTGGGTTTCACATGGGATGAGAATGGCACTCTCCTTGATGAAAGTCTGTCCTGTTAGCCCATTCACCTCTTTCCCTCTGCGAACTTACTCACTCTTTACATTTGTTGCACGGATGGGTTTACATTGGAGTTAGTTGAAAGCCCTGAGCGTCTTATAAAGATGCTCAAGGATCCCTTCAGCCAAATATGATCTAGCTGCAAGATTTAGAATTGCATATTTTCCACATGCAGAGCTGCCATAACATGAGGTACAAACAAATGTCTCCTCTGATGGCTCAAAAAGAAGAGCAGCAAGTTCACAGAGTTCACATTACTACCCAGAATGCCTTTTTTGGAGTGAGCAGCATGGCATTGCCTCTCTGATTTTCTGGCTTCAGATACTTTATTTCCAAATACTCAGTAGGGGGAAGCCAGTCATATCTGGGATCTAGGTGTGAAAGGCTAATACTGTATGATGACTCTACACAGCCACTGGATTATGTACTCATCTGTGTGCATCTGTGTGTTTGTACTGTATATAATCTGCTGAAATTAAATGCACTTAAGTCAAGCCGAGGCAGAGTACTCACAGTTAAACCAAAACAGCAGTATAATCGAAGAAAACTGGCAACAATCGTCTCACAGGCTCAGTTTCCTAACCATTAGCACATCCCCCCCAGCTAAAGGGCTTGTGATTGGTTTAACCTGCACTTATTGAGGCTTTATTTATCCAGTGAAAGCTAACTGAGCACACATGGTTTTTTTACAGCAACGCCCTGCTTTATAGCTCACACATTTACAGGAGCATTCATCCGCTGGTGGCAGCTGAGCTCCTCCACTGCAGCAAATGGGGTTCTGTTTATTGTTAAAAGACTCAGTTAGGAGACGGTAGCCGCTCAGAGTCTCAATAGTCTTTTTCTACACCCAAGTCTTCTGACCGGGTCTAGATATTTGAACCTTTAACTTTGGTTTCTCTGAACTTGTAGCACAAGATTGTTGCTGGAATCACTGGGACTTGCTCTTTGCTGTGAAAGCAGTTTCTCTGATGTCCACAGAGGGTTGTGCATTCAGAAATCATATGAAAATCTACTCCTTATGGAAATCATATGAAAATCTACTAATCCAGGTGATTCTTGTCTGTACATCAGCAGTTTGAATAAAAAACAGGAACTGCTTGTAGCTAATGCTAGGACAAATGTATCACTTTTTCTCTGCCTAAAATGTCTTATCATGCGGTATACATCCACTCTCATCTTGCTCTGGAGCCAGAGTCTGCCAAGTATCGATCGCCATGGTATCCACTTCCTGTCGTCTACCAGTAAGTAGTGCCATTAAACGTGCACACACGGATTGCCACACACAACTATCAATCATGTTATCAAAATCCTTTATTATAGTCAAAGAAATAATTAAAAACAAACGTGTCAGAAATATATATACTTGAGCAAACATTAGTGTGATAAGAACTACCGGAAACCATATTTGGGAAAAATTTATCTGATGCCTACTCTCAGTTTTTAGTTTGGCCAATGTTCCATCCGCTAACATGGAGGGGATTTAGTACTTGTACTGCAGCCAGACACCAGGGGGCGATGTTCTGGCTTTACTTTTGGGGAGCTGTCATGTCTTCCATCTGTTTACAGTATATAGTCCTGACACATGACCCAGTACTTGGCTAGTAACAAATAACATTCAGTCTGTTGCCATGGGTCTTAGGTCTGTTTGTCAGTATATATCTAATACCAAAATTTATGGCAGTGGACTCACTCTGGACTTTTTGGTCAGAAAATTGACTACGATGGACCAGTTCTGACAAGTTTTCATTTGTGATCTCTATTCTTGCTAATGAATTTATGCATATCACAGCTTGCTAGTACTTTTTCTGGATTGGGTTGGGTATTGGACACATAAAGATCCCTCTACCCTTGACTCTGACACTGTCCTCCATGTGTCCATATTCTATATCTGGGGTATGATGAAAACCTCATCACATACAGGCAAAACCAAACCAAACCCTAAACAAGCAATTTCAGATATGTGTAGTGTAAAAGTGTTTATTTTAGGGTATGCAGTGTCATTCAAGTGCCGGTTAATGGTACTTCTGAGTAGCTCTTCTTATCCTAAAAATAACAACACTATTTATCTTATCTTTTACATCTCTTTTGGCATATCTGCACCGTGAAAATTCTTGATTCTGTCGCCCCGTTACCACTGGGAGGAAACATAAACTCAAGCATCATAAAAAAACCCAATGAGAAATGTTGTAGTTGCTGCACTGCACCTCTCTGTGCTGTGTTGTACATTTCCTGGCTAACACAGCTGCTCAGCCGCTCGGTTCCCCCCTGAGATCACAGTCAGCTACACCGAGAGCCAAAGTCTGGGTCAACACTTCCTCCTCCTCCGTTTCTCCAGATTGCAGCTGGCGGATGTAATTGAATTAAGGAGGAAGCTTTGTGTTTTGGCTGGTGGAAGGATGGATGTGATGCATGAATGGGTACCTGTTGGTGTTGATGTGTTTTTGATTAAGTAGCAAGCGCTAGGATTAAAGAAAAGCTTAATTTTTTTTCTTTCATTTTCATAGTCTTGATTTATGCTGGGAAAGGATTTGCTAAACATCCACGCTGTTGTTCAGGACCGCAGTCATATACTTTATAAATACACATCTGTGAGCTGCCCAGTGCAACAGCTAACTGTGTGCCAACTTAACACGTCTGCCAAAGCAATCAGGAGTTCAAGTGTTTCGGTCAAATAAATGTTTAGTTTTTTTTTTAGGCTTGGTTTTCACTTCCACTGTCAAAATGTTTTTAGTCTTTTACCCTGAGGCCGAACTCTCAGGCACTGAAGAGCACAACAACTCTGCCAATACATGATGTCACACCTAAAGCCATCACTACTGTCACTTTGAATTAAAATGTGTTTTAATTTTGGGCCCTGCGAACATATATACTTACTTTATTTTCATTGTAAAATAAGTATCATTAACTCACTACCTGTTGGCTCCAGAGGTCATGAAGTTCTGTCTTTCGTACACTGGATGTTGTCATCTTCTGCACTCACTATAGGAAGGAACTTTGGATTTGGTGCACGTTTCTGTGAGGTGTATGGAAAGATGTTTTGGCTTGGTGGAAATGTTTGCTTTTTCCAGAGCTTTTAAGCACATCTGGTGACATCACATCATAGGTAACCACTTTATAGAGAGTTGTTGAGATGGTTTTAGCTAAAAACTAATTGCTATATGACAGATACTGTATCCCAAATCCAGATAAGATAACTGAGATTGAGTTGATTTAGGAGTCCAGAATAGATCAGCTGCTGACTCATCTCTTTGCCTAATTCCACAGGAGTCAGTTTTCTTTCCAGGCAGAGAGCCAAACAAAAGTCAGATAACATTTTGTTGGAGTAAAAATAAGAAAGCATGTTGAAAGGTCGCTGTTAGCATTTTTGGCACATGTGAAACCAGTCATACCATACATATGAAGCAAATTAAACCCAACCTTTTAGCTCCTCCAGTCGATAATTGTCCTGACTTGCGAGGCAGCATCATATTCCTCTTAATGACCCAGACCAGAGCACGTGGGCTCCAATCACACACGGTGAATTTTGGGAAGTGTGCGTCTATTTTGAGTGTGTGTGGTCGCTCCTGTGGGTTTCCTCTAAGTAGCTTTTAGCAGGGGTTTGATAAGACTTCAACACACACTCTGGCACACACACACTCTGTTAAACCCAATAGCCTTACAGGGCATTAAAGCCCCATTTTCATTTTCTCTAAAGCAGCTTTTGTTTGAAGGCGTGTGAAATGTGCCGGGCTCCCCTGATAACACAGCACTTTGGAGGTTATCGACTGGCAGAGGTCTGTGCTGAAGTGATCTCTATCGGATCTTTACTGTGATGGGTTGCATACTTTCTCACGTGCCAGCTCGTATTCTGTTATATCTTTAATCTTTTTTTGGGAACTAAAGATCTTTCAAGTGGTTTCTTTTATCGTTGTAGTCGGCTGATGATGGATTTGGAGATTATTTGTCATCATTTAGGTTAAAGGGAAGGGAGCAGGGGCAGCTTGGAGGAACAGCCAGGTTAGCAGGCATCCTCTTTAATGTGGACAAGATGGATTTACTTTCACTGCCAACTTCTCTGCCAATATCTGCCCTGCTGAAACATCAGATGTGCGAGAAGCTGGATTTTTGCCAGCATCTGGGCTTTTAACCTGTTGCTTACTTCTCACCTCCCTGTGGAGGGGTTTAAGAGAAAGTTGACTGATTAATAACGTATTACAACAAACAAAAACAAATGTACCAGTAATACTTTACAATGTGTTAAATATTGTTTATCAGTAGTTTATACGCACATGCTAAAGGGCTGCAACAGTTTGTGCATTTGTGCCAAACCATCATGGTAAAAGGGACCCGGTTCGGTGCACACTGCTGCGCACAGAATACAGGCTGTGTACTGTAGATTAATGCACATAATGTGGAACCAAAGTTCCCAAGAGAAACTGTCAGCCATAAATTCAGCAAAATGTGCCGAGATTAGCTAAACACACTGATTGGAGTGTGAGTCAGTGACACTACAGTGAGTGCAGATCTATTTTAACCAATATTAGAATTTTAGGGCTGATATTGATTATTAGTAGTTAATCAGACCGATAACCAATATTTGGAACCGATATGCATTTACAATAAAAATTAAAATCCTTCTGTCAGTATGTAGAATTCAGAATATAACAAGTCATTCAAGTGAAAATTTAAATTAAAAAAATGAATACATAAAAATAGCTCCTTAAGGTATTACAAAGTAAAAGTTCCTCCCATACTGACCCTTTCTTTGCACTTTTTTAATTAATTAATTTTATTGGGAATCATTAAAATAAAATGCCAATACATATAATCGGCAAAACGCCAAAATATTGTCACCAACAGTCGTCCAGGTGCAACATGACTGAGCATTTTATGTTTGCAAAAGTTGGATCTTAACATGCATGTTGGTTCAGTGTGCATTAGTTTGACATTTCAGTTTGCATTGTTTTTTTTTTCAGTTTTAACGTCACACTTGCAGCTAACTGTCTAGCTTTGATAGGGAGGACTCATGGCGCGGACTCTGAAGTGAGTTTCTAAATGTCATAAATGAAAAAAAAAGTTATTAAGTGTAGAAATTCACTAGCGGAGACCACAGTGCTTAACCCCAACACGACTATAACGTGTTCCCTCAGCCCCTCGCCCATCCATTCTAACTGCTGCTCTGTTTGCATTTCTGCACTCATCTGTTCCTGCAGTTAATTCTCTCAGTAGACCTGCAGAGCCATGTACCTACAGTGCAGCCCATTAGAAGCTGACTGAGTGTGACTGAGGGGGTTTTCTGTTTGGACTCCATGATGGATTCAGCAGAGGGCAAACTGGAGGTCTTTTGCCCTCCTAGCACTACGGATTTAACTTAAAGTTTTAGCCTCTGCATAGTGAGTATCTTTTTCGTATCTTGTTTTTATTCCCCCTGTCTTATCTGACCTCATTTAATCTACTGTTCTCATGAGTGAAGTGCTTGCGTGAAGAATCTCTGTAGTTGACAGACAGCTGCATTAACTGCAGGTTGATTGTGATCAAAAATCAGGTGGGTTTTCTTCTTTTCTAAAGGACATGCTAAGAAACATTTATAGTTTTCACTTGACCCACATCCCCTCCATAAGGTGGTCAAAGGTCAGTGTCAACTGGAGGACAGTGAAGAGTTTTGTTTGACTGCTTTGGTATTATTGCTGCCATGTCAGTAAAGATGACAGAGAAGTACTGTAAAAACAGTGAGTTTGTTTATGTGATTTATGTGTTTGTCACAAGTCTAACTGTCAAAATTTCAGCCCTCAAGGTAAATATCATGTGACTGAAAGCCAATTCTACCTGTGGCAAGCTCTCTCTGTGTGTGTGTGTGTGTGTGTGTGTGTGTGTGTGTGTGTGTGTGTGTGTGTGTGTGTGTGTGTGTGTGTGTGTGTGTTGGCACAGTGGGACTGCAGTAGTATTGAGTATCAAAGGTTATCTTGCTCTATTTTTGGAATGTCTTCTGTAGGCAAATATCTAGTGGCTGCAGGATCCGGTCTGTTGGTCACTCTGTCTCTCTCTATCTCTCTCTCTCACACACACACACACACACACACACACACACACACACACACACACACACACACACACACACACACACACACACACAAATACATACACACTGATATACGCTCATAAGTTATACATTATGTGTTCTTTACCTTGACTTGGCTCAACAAACTAACTTGTGTTTTTGTGCTCAAACATTATTTCAAATATCCAAAGTTCATAACCGTACCTTTAATGAATAGAATAATGTAATATTTTCTCCTTGACTGTCCGTTCCATCTTTTATGAGTTCTCTAAACAAAAAGACAACAGGTGCTGCTGATCAGTCTTGAATGCACTTTTGATTTGACTTTATCGACTCTTCCCTATAATCTGATTATATCAGAGCAGGATATGATGTTATATAAATATATATTAAAAATTCCAGTGATTACCAGAGATCATTAAACAGCCCTTAATGCATGTGTCATTCTGTGAAATGTGTTATTAATGTAATCTGTGGTAATCTGCTGTAAAAGATACACGACACTCAGCCTGCTGGAAAAACCGACCCAAATCCTCGAGTGCCAGTCAGTGCGCTCACATCACAAGATGACCAACTAGACAGGGGACTTTCCTCTGACACGTAGGTCAGGTCAGGTTGTTGAAGCTCGGCGTTGTGAGAAAACAATGTATTGGGACGACAGAGGTGGCTGAACTGCTGATGTAAATGCCAAACTCTTTCTCGATGCTCTACGAGTTCCTCACTGTTGGTTTTTATTCAGGAAATGAAGCCACTCTGGGTTTTTTTATTCTGGTCAACTTCCCCTGAGAATCAGAACTAAAAATACTCAAATCTGGCTTTGAGTGACATTATTTAGTTTTATTAGAAAATATTTGAGTGCTCTTGATGCAGTGATTTCTTGTTTTAGAAAAACTGTGATCACACTTACAGCCTCAGATTTTATTTTGAGTTTGGGAATATTTTCACACAATTGACCATCAGGAAATGATTGCTTTTACAACAGGGATTCCCCGGGCAGAGAGGAATTTAAAGAGGCATGCAAAGATATGACAAATGTTATTTGATGTGCAGAAGTTGTGGTCAAGAAATCTGTAAGGTCTGTCAAAGTGAGAATTCATGATCCTGGCAACATTTGGAACTTTTTATGGTGTCTGCTGTACGCTTCAGCTGCCAGACAGATGTCTTGGAATTTATTTTGATGTAGTTTTTGTAGGTGGCGCTCTGTCGTTACTGTTCATCCACCCAACCGTCAGGTTCTTCTTATGTTTAGTTCCCAAAAAAACAGAAGCATAAAACTTGCTATTTTTTTCTAGGAATGATTGATTAATAGTGAATAAATGAAAATAATAATTATATAATAATAAAAATTATATGGATAAAGGCTAAATTGCAATTTTTCAACAGTAATCTGTAAAGAAATTAGAAAAAAATATCTTTTTTTCATATCAAATCATTGCATTTTGCAGTTTAATTCTTTAAATGAGACCCTGCAAACTGCCTTGCATGTGGCTGATATTTGCTAAATCAAGATCAAGTCAATCAAGTCCTCTTGAAAGCTTCCTTCCTGCTGAATTGTGATGTGATGAGCCTATTGTAGTTACCAAAATATGACCTCACGAGTTCCATTTTAAGGCAACTAAAAGCTCCCAAAGTGAGGGCAGACTTTGTAATACAGTGGTTGAGTATTTTTTCCACTTGTAAAGGTGTGTACAGGGCTGTGCAGTCAACTTTCCAGGGTTTTATACTTACTACTGTGTTTTATTGTGTGTGTCTGTCATCATGTCTGTGACGGTTACTATAGACATCATCTCTGGAAGGTCATGAGGTTCAGCAGCTGTGCGTTCAGTTAGACTCAACAGTTCAGAGGACTTGTTTTAAGTCGTTTAGCCAGTTGAAGTTGAAAAATGACTTCAGATCATGTAATTCTAAATGTAAACAAAGTGGAGAGACAAAAATGGAGAGACGATAAATTATAATTAATTAATTATAAAATAAACT
Source organism: Plectropomus leopardus (assembly GCF_026936395.1). NCBI lineage: Eukaryota > Metazoa > Chordata > Actinopteri > Perciformes > Serranidae > Plectropomus > Plectropomus leopardus. Next base: position 8,995,475 of record NC_142187.1, read on the forward strand.
GAGAACATCTATAGTAACAGATTAGACTAACATTAGTTTACCTTTTTATGGTTTAAGTCTGAACATTACAGTAAATATCAATGACTAAGTAAGAGTTAGCACTCCGGTAATTATCACAACATTAATTTCATCCAAATTGCCCTGCTCCTGTTGGCAGTTATCACCATAGTAACCACCAGAAATGGGAGTTACACACCCCGAGGGATAGAAGCTGGGGATATGAGGACAAGCCTACGGGGAGAAGTGTGTGTGTGTGTGTGTGTGTGTGTGTGTGTGTGTGTGTGTGTGTGTGTGTGTGTGTGTGTGTGTGTGTGTCCTCTCTCTCACCTCACTGTGAAGTCGGCCGACAAACAAACCAATTTGTTTGTTTTGCTGATGTCGCTGGGCAGCGTGTTTGGGCAGGCAGGTTGGACCGTACCAACTGAGGGGAGACGGGGGGGCTTGTTGTTTATATTCAGACAGAGACACACACACACACACACACACACACACACACACACACACATTAAAAAAGGAAAGTTTGGTGAAGTAATTGCTAACCAATCCTCTGCTGCAATGTCTGTGTGTGTGTGTGTGTGTGTGTGTGTGTGTGTGTGTGTGTTAAGAACAAAGGCAGCATCAGTAGCTAAATGTCAGCAGACACCTTCAGCCCTTTGTTTGTGGAGGAGGTTGACCTGCTCCTCTTTGAAACTAATAAGCTGCTTGTCTTGTGTGTGTGCGTGCTAATCGAGACAGTGTGCGAGCTTGTGTGTGTGTCCTGCCAATGGGGAATAAGCAACCACTGTTTTCACACACTGAGCGGTGGGGAGAACCACAGACGAGGACGGAGGCTCGTCTGAGAGGAGCATGAAGCTAAGTTTGTCAGTTTTTCACTCCTGCTGCCTGTTAGCATTATGCTGGGTGAGTACGTTGTGTGTGTGTGTGTGTGTGTGTGTGTTTGTGTGTTTACGAGCTGATTTTCTGGATCTAATTAGACTAATTGGAGAAATGTTTCACAGTTCTTTGGCTTCACTTAATTTATTTCTCTCATTGATTGGAAGAGTTAGTGTATGTTCCAGCATTTTAAATGAACTTTGGCAAAATGTTAAAGTTATTATTCAGGTTGCAATCGGTTGTGCACTGAACGATCACGAGCACCATGACTTAGAATAGAATAGAATATTCCTTTATTGATCCCCCATATTGTTACTAATAACAATATATTGTTGTAGTAATAGTGTGCGATATATAATGTGATAGTAGTGCCTCTGTGTGCTCTGTCATGTGTTTCTTGCTGTGAGTAAATGCTGTTCGTTGGGTGTCTGTGTACACACGATGCTGATGACGTGATATGACGAGCTATGCTGTACTTGACACAAACTCTGCTGACTTAACTTCCGTGGGCATTATATTAAAGTGAAGTGGGTTATACCCTTTCCAGTATGATTCAAGGCTGCTTGAGGCAAAACAAAGATTATATTGTGGTAATAATGCACAAACCTGAATGCTTATAAAGAAAATAAAGAACTATATAATCACAGTATACTTGGGAGTGCCTTATTCCATTATTATATTTTACTTTATTTCTTTATTGATAAGGACAACACAACATTTCTGTGGCTAAGTGTTTTAAACCCAAAGAAGTGACAGGTTAAAATATATGACAGTCACCAACCTGGCCACCAGCAATGTTAGCCATTGACATTTGGTTAAATTTAGGTTCTGATATCGTGTGACCAGAATTCAATGTCAGGACAACGTCTGATGCCAACATCAATTTGACCTCGAATACGGACAATAGAGGAAATTGGTATTTTGCTGGTTTTAAGATGTGTTGTTAAGTAACCAAATTCTCAGGCTGATTTTTTCTAGAATTAAGACATTTGTTCATGAGGCAGAGAGAACAAAACCCAATGTCTGCAAACGTCACAATGTTAACGTCCACATGAGGTGAAATTCTAACATCATTAGACATTTAAAGTGTGTAAGTCACCCCGATTTTCATTTCAACCAAAATTTTAGCGTCTGTGTGATGTAAGAGTCCAATGGCTACTTTCAACTTAAAGTTCTGTATTTTGCATCTGCTTTGTCTTGTTGTCTGGCGCATTTGATTTTACTGTAAAGCACTTTAGTACTTTGGGATGTCTGATCTACAAAAGCGTCATTCAAAGAAATTTTAAATAGTTGTTAGCATCAGCAAAAACAGTCAAAGTAAAAGTAGCAGTAGTCAGTTGTGAAAAGTAACATTTACTCAAGAATTGTGCTGAAGGACAATTTTGATGTGCCTCTTAAGTCATGCTGTTTAGTGCTACCTTATTCTAATACTCCACTACATCTGCTGCACTGCAGTTAGTGATACTGCCATGAATAACAGAGACAGATGTAGCATTGGTGGCGTTGATAGTAATAGTTCATAGCAGCAGTAGTCTTATAGAATGATCAGTGGTTTAATCGTTAAACAGTGTTGATCTTGTTATTTCACTTCTAATTACTGACTGACACGTTTCAGTCTGATGAGCTGGATTAACACAGTGTGCACTTTAATGAACTGACTGCACTGAAGAAGCCACGCGCTGCAGACAAATTCATTTCCTCCATCGTTTCATGCCGTCGAACATAAACTGTGATGGGGACTTTCCACCCAGAGCTTCTTATTGTGCGTGTAATGGTTTGACTGGAGCTGAAGCCAGCACAGTTAGCTCTGTTTTTCCAGAAGTGCACAGGATGAGCCCGTAAATCATTGAAACTGCGTCTTCAGCTTCCATACATCTATAATTGCACTGAATGTGCCATGAGGAAAAACGGTTACACGCTCTCCTCTCAAATTTTATGACAAGCAGAGGGGGAAATGTGTTATTTTAACACCTTTTGACAAGTAGTTTGCTCCTTTTTTGCCACGTGTACTTTATCTATCGCTCAGATGGGAGATGTTACCATGAGCATTTTTGATTTTTTTCTCTTTGCTTCTACAGTTGGAAATGTAAAGGAAAAGAAAACGACACTGCTCAACATCAAGTAGGCAAAAAGATGCCAAAAAGCTGTCACAGTTTTGCTGTCCAGGGAAAATGTCATAACTCTAAAATGTCCTGCGTTTATGAGTCAAAAGATGAACAGCCGTAATTCAACTTGACAGCCATCAATTTAGTTTTTTCCAGCCGTTTTCCCAGCATGCAGAAAATCACTGTCATTGAAGGTGAAGCATGAAAATGCCAACACTGGACTTGTTTTTTCACCTGACAGTGATGAAATCCAAAACCATGTAATGCAAAGTTCAAATGTATAGGTGACAAACATGCTTGATGTGCCTGCATATGAGCTTCTTCCTCTGTGTGTGTGTGTGTGTGTGTGTGTGTGTGTGTGTGTGTGTGTGTGTGTGTGTGTGTGTGATTGTTTCTGCCTGTGTGAAGGTGAGTTTCAGTCCTGAGTCAGCGTGTTGTTACTGTAAACACCTGCTTGCACACCTGCTGCCTCCTGTGTGTGTGTGTATTTGTGTGTGTGTGAGTTTCCTTGCCCTCATTCCCGGGGGAGTCCTTGGGCGTTTCCTCTCGGCTCAACTGTGTGTTTATGTGTGTTTGTATGTGTGTTTAATGGATGGAAATCTCTGTGTGTCTATGGGATTGTGTGTTTATTGGCTTCCTCTTTCCATTATCTTATATAAATTATGTCTCTAATTATTGTCAATATTTTTTGCTAATTCCAGCATTTAAAGAAAAATGTAGAAACCTGAGAAAAGATGAAACTGCACCAGTTTATTAAAAACACTTTTCGTGCACGTTGGTTTTTCACAACTGCTTTGAGACTTTTTATTATTTTCATCAGACCAAAAGTTCAAAATATTGTTTTATGTTTGTAATTTTGGTGATTTCATAACTTGCAACCGTCCTCGGCTGTGCATGAATGTAGCAGGCAGATCAATAAAGTGATCACTGATCACTAAATTTGCAGTACCTGTGTGTGTGGGATGTGAACATGCAAACACATCCAGTAAACCTGACTTGTGGCTTTAGCATAGGGCTTCACGATAAGCAAATAAATAAATAAGTAAAATGAATTATTACTGTGATTATTTTGACAGATATAGTAATTTGTTTGATTTGGAATAGTAATTTTTGCATTTCATTTTCACTTAAAAAGTGTTGAATATAATTTGTAGGCTGGGGCACCATTAGTAGCACCATGATGCTTTATTTATAATGTTATGATGTGACGCATTTCACCTTGGTCAAAAACTTGCAGCTTCTTCGATTTTGATAGAGTTTTGATTGATTGTGTGCAACCCTACTTCAGCGCACTTCTTTATGGTTTGCGGTAGGACTTTTCTGCCTAATACTTCTGCCATAATTGTATGTCTGGTAGCAATATATTTTAAAATGCTGGATTTTTGTGATAACTTTGATGATCCCCTGACCTTTTGTCCCCCACAGTTAGTGGGTTTCATTACAGACTTGTGCAAAACTTAAACTATGTTTTCAAAATGACGATAAAACACAATAGTGAGGAGACTGTGTTTCCACTGAGTGCTGTCATGCAACTTCTCCTCTCGCTGTATCATTCCACTAAGCATGGCAATGGATGTTCAAAACATTAGCAGGATTATTTCTATTGCAGCCACCGCACTAGCCATCATTATTTCCAACTGGAGGATACATAGGTGTGTTATGCAAGCGATAATGGAAAGTCAAGCTCCTTATGCATGGGAGTGGCCACGTATGAGGGATTTCTGGGAGGTGATAGTCCACAATTTCACAGAGGAATTGTGGATTCAAAACTTCTGGTTGATCCGCTCAACTTTTGAAGCGTTATGCAATGCAATAACACCTCTTGTACTGCTACTGAATCATGCCGGAGGGAGCCAGTTCCAACTGACAAGTGCGTAGCTATAGCACCATGTGACCTATAAAAGCCAAAAAAGTGTTTCCATTGCAGTTTTGTGAAATATGGCTTTTTCAAATTGGCTGAAATACCAATTTGTGAGCGTAAAAACTTTTTGCCGATAAATTCAATTTGCACAAATTGAGGGTTAATGGAAACCCACCTAGGGAAAGAGCAATGGTATGCTCTTTCGTTATGTTTTTCTTCCAGTGGCCTGAAGTCACATGACAGAAACTTTTCTCCTCTTCTCCTAACTGTCACCATCCGGCTCTTTCTCCTGCATTCCTTCTCTCCCTCGTCTCGTCAAACACTGCTTTGTGTGCCCTCGGTTCTCCACCGTTGTCCTCTCTCTCTTGCTCTCTTTCTCTGGTGTTGCTGTGTGGAAACAATAAAATCAACTCTGTTTCCTTTTTAGGTGCTGGATAGATGCAGTGCTCTCTTGCTCTCTCTTGCTCTTTCTCTCTCTCTTTTTCTACCTCTCTCTTAAGTATTTTTTGTATCAGTGTCACCTTCCTCTGCTTTTACTTTCTTGTTGCTTTGTTCTCTCCATCGTTTTAACTCTTCTCTTCATATTTCTGTCATTGGTAGCGCTCCTCTCTGTCTCTCTCTCTCTCTTACTGTATATGGTCATACAGACTCGGCCTGGCTCTTTCTGTACAGACTGACTGGAGGTGATTTAGGTGAGCAGAATTGTACTCTGACACTGCAGTTGTATGCAGTATGTATGCATTATGTGGCCATAAGTATGTGGACACCAGAGCATTTCAGCCACATATGCTCATCATCGATATGATTGCTAGAGCCCACTTCCACTACTGGTTTTAGTCTCTCTGCAGGGATTTGCTCTCATTTAAGGGAGGACCCCCACTGGTGTTGGGTGATAAGGTCTGGCTCACAGTCAACTGCCAGGTCATTCTAAAGGTGTTGGGTTCAAGTCAAGGCTCTGAGTCAAGTGTTTTCACACCAAAATGGGAAAACTGTAACTTCATGGTGTTGGTTTTGTGCACAGTGGCACTGTCGTGTTGAAAGAGGAAAGAGACAAACATGAACTTTTACACACAAAGTACGAAGAACGCTGTCATCAAATGTCATTATATGCTGTAACTTTAAGATTTCCTTTAACTGGAACTAAAAGGCCAAATGAAAGCCACAAAAAACAGCGCGGGTGTCCACATATTTATGGCATTAAAGTGGAATTAATACTGAATATAAGTGTTTAAATTCAAAAAACACTTAAGTCTAATGCAACAAGTGACACTACATAATGATGTTGTGATTACATCATCAGTTGCTATAGTGACTTCACCCACAGATGCAGTGTCAGCGTGAAAAGGATGGATTTATACTTCTATTACCCACAGTGCTTGACTCCAAGGTCAAGGTTAAGAGCCGATGAGCTTGACGTCAATGCAGGGAGTCACAGAGGGTGCAGCCTGCAATATGTATATGCATGATGGTCAATAATTCATAGGGAGCTTATAGTGAGGTTATATAGCTGTCATCAGGCTGCTGCATGCATATTTCAAAACAGTCTAATGCACTTTACTCGTAGATGAATGCAGGACTGTGGTTGGAGGTGTACCTTACATGGTTCTAGCAGTTTGAGAGCATTTTGATCCATATGAACTATATTTTTCTCTCTAAGTTTGTTTGGATTTGGACTAAATATAGAGAAGCAGGCTTGTGACTGAAGAGTTTGACCCCTAGACTTTCATTTTTTTCCACTTTCTGCAAGCCACATGCTGGAGCTGGCCAACAGATAAGACTGTAGTTAAACTGAGCAGCTTCCAGATGTGAATGTGTGTATCATATCAGCAGATTTGCCCCGTTTTAACACGTGATCAGACAGCATGCAGATACATTACTTGGTACTGACATTTAATCCATAGGCCTATGCGTTTAAACTTGGTTTTTTAAACTGCAGCAGCAAAAATGCTTTATTGCATTTTTTTGTAGATTTGATGAGGCTGGGCAATTTATTGACATGACATTGTGATATTGGCTTAGATTTTGGATGCATTGTATTGTTGTCTTTTCCATGTTATAAAGGCTGCGGTACAGTAAAGTGATGTAATTGTACTCAATTTACCAGAATGTTCTAGCTTCTCTATAATTTTCCCATACCCACTTAGTAATTATATCCACATTACTGATGGTTATTTTTCAAAAATCTAATTGTAAATATTTTGTAAAAGCACCTATACCAATGCCCCACAGTGTTGTTGCAATATCGACAATTGGTCAGAAATATCCTTATATTTGATTTTAAGCCCCAATATCTGTCCATTTTTCTCAATTTCAGTTCACGGTAATATTTTCTATTATTTACTTACATTTATTATTTAAAATGATAAAAAGTTCTCTGCTTTTAAATGTTCGAAACATACTGTTACCTTATGTATTTTGTTATTATAATCTGTCTGGGAATAGTTTATTGCTCAGCGATTAGTTATCTTAGACATATTCTTGGCACAGAAAGTACTAACATAACACCATTTACCTCCACTATAGTTGTCTGGAGATGAACTGATTTTATCGGTTTATTTTCCTACATCTTTAGCTAATAAAACCATCAAAAAAATCCATTGGATTATCTCAAAAATGTTAAAATAAGTGTGTCTTTGAGGTTAAAACATGACAGAGGTGGCATGCAAAGAAAGTTTCATGCATACATTTATTTAAGGATGGAGTATTGTAAGAGTTCAGTTTTTTTTTATTGTTGTCATCATAGCTCATCTCATGTCTTCGGAGGTTTACATTTCTTAGCAACGGTATTTCAAACAGTGCGCTTTTATCTCCTGTATGGGTCAAACTGACAGAAACTGTTAACTTTGTATGTGTGATTCAGAGAGCTTTAAGTCAAAGGTTTCATCGTAGCCTCTCGCTATACTGCTTTGATATGAAACATGTTGTCAGGCACCGTGTGTGTGTGTTTGGATGAGAAGGAAACCTCCTTACACCAACTCTCTCTGACCCTTCTTTAACGGCCTGTGGCGACGTCACCAAAGAAAGAGACAGACAGTTTGGAAGGAGGCAGTAGAGGAATAACAGAGTCTGAGTCATCCCTCCTTCTTCTGTCTCTATTTAAAGATCTTCATCCCTCCATCCTCTCCAGCTGCTTCTTCATTCCTGCCCCTGTTTTTTTGTTGCTTTTTTGGAACCTGGATCTTATTGTTATAGTATCATAGTTCAGTTTTATAAGTATAAAACTGAACTATGATACCAATTTAATTACTAAATAAAAGGTAGAAACACGAGCAGATGAAACATGTAGTATACAAAAACCCAAACATATCTGCTAAAATTTGGTCAAATTATTAACAAAGGTGACCGATGTAAATATCAGTTACAGTTCGCAGGCAGACGCCTTGCTTCCGCTTTAATCAATAAATCTTTTGAACCTGCAGAAACTGATTTTTGCAGAACACTTGATAATAAAAATTAATTGTTAATGTCAAGGCTAGATTAGTACCAACATTTCAGGTGAAGAAATCTGAATTTTTTTGAATTGGGTGTGGTGTACACTGCATTCAAATGAATCCAGGTGGCACTGTAGAACATCAGCTAGCTTAACAAAGCCAACAGCACATCATTATTAAAACAGTCAGTGTAAATGTGTGATGTTTAATATTTAGGAATAATTTGTGATGATGCTTTTACATTAAAGCTTCCTCTATTTGTAACAGTGAATTGGCTTCATCAGCCACCCTGCTAGAGGTTATTTCTTAAGATTCAGATAGAAATAGATATGTCACATAGGCAAACCCAATCTCACGCTAAGGCACATGGATCAGTTAAGGATTTTGTCATTTTGATAAAGGGACTTGTTGTTATTGACAAGAATAAAGGTGCAGTAGCATTCAGAAACTTAAAAACACAACGACAGTGTCTTGGTTTTCTGCACTGTAGCTCCTGACTAGACTGACACACTGACTGACAGACTGACTGACTGTCCATCTCACTGCCTGATTGGATGGAGATTGCTAACATGAAGCTGTTACAATATCTAACAAAACATCTCTCTGACTGACATGTTCATTTCACTTGGACTTCTCTCCCCTGATAGAAGAAAGTCAAGAAGATGGCTGGCAGTGTGTGTGTGTGTGTGTGTGTGTGTGTGTGTGTGTGTGTGTGTGTGTGTGTGTGTGTGTGTGTGTGTGTGTGTGTGTGTGTGTTAATGTCACTTCAAGAATTCCATGTTTTGAAGACAAGGTCAGACCTCCTCCCATTTATCCCTTGTGTCTCCCTCAGTGTCTCTTTTTCTCTTTTCAGAAACATTCACCAGCTCCTCTTGCTCTCTGCAGGGTAGTTAGCTCCCCTACCAGAGATGCTAATTATTGCCATGTGCCTCGCCTTCATGCTACCAGCAGCGCACACACACACACACACACACACACACACACACACACACACACACAGTGCTGGCATCGTCACTGATGACGTCCGTGCCCACAGTCGGTTTCTTGATCCGAGCCAGTTAGTCATATCCATGTGTGTTTAAGGAGGATTTGTCAAGTCAGTCGCGCAAACAGCTTTCTCCGTGTTCGACAAATCCGCTGCAGATTTAGCGTCACTCAGGTCTGTTTCATGCATCTCTCGCTGTTTGAGTCAGGCGATGCTCTTCACTCTGATTTGTTCTGATTTTTTACTTTGAGAAATTTAGTTTGAGAAATCCTAAGATTGTGACACAGCTTATCAGTCGTCATCTGCAGTTTAAATTACGATTGTCACAACATTTCATGTCTGTGTACCAAAGCATATTTAGGCTTTATGAGTCTTTAAGAATGAATATTTACTTTTTTTTCTTTAAATAAAGGATTGCTTGGCATTTTTGAGATTTTTGTGCATGTGGTTTGCTTTAAAATAATATGCACACACTGGGACACACTTGTCCAATCATAGACGATACAAAAAACTAAAAACCACAGTTACACCAAACAAAAAGCACAACATTAGTCAATGAAATGAAAATAAAATAGTGCAAACCAGAAAGAGCATGTACGAATGAAAAATATTATGCTTGACGCAAGATTTGCCATCAAAGAATTTGACACCTTCTACTTCTGTCATCTCTTAAACTCCAATTCCCATGATGCTTTTGTCTTTTGATTTCTCTTCTCTCCTTAAGCTGTTGCCTTATTTCATGTAAAAAGTATTTGACTCATAGCGTTCTCTTAGCTGCAAGTTGGGTTGGGTTGAACACATTAATGACACTGTCAATCACAAACAAGCGCTCAGCTGACATTCATTTACTTTCCAGTGATTTCTCCAAAAATCTCTGGCTCTCTTTTCTAAAACTTTCTTTGTAAATATGACAAACTCCTCCTGTCTGGTATTCCCTGGAGGTTAAAACAGAGGGATCCTTTTTAAAAGAGCTATTGGATTCAGATGTTGTGCGTGGGAATCTGCTGATGGTACCTTTAGGTAGGCTTGATTTATCACTTCACTTTGGGAGATCAGTCAGCAAGTTTTGAGGTGGTTAGTCGCACCATGGAAGGTGAATTGAGTGCATCTGTAGAACTTTGAGTTCCAAATATATGCACATACACCCACTCACTCACTCACACACACTCACACACACACACACACACACACACACACACAGAAATGCACCATCTGGTCTTGGTTGAGTGGAGAGAATGACTAAGCATAATGTGATCAGCTTTCTCTCTGACTGCTTTGTGTTGTGATGTCTTAGACTGCAGCTTTTTGTGGATATACATTTCAGTGCAGTCTTGTTGTTTTTGCCGTTATTTGTTGGCAATGAACACTGTTTTGTGCTTAATTTTATACAAGTTTTACACCTCCATGCTGGCAATAACCATGGCCAGAGGCATTATGTTTTCAGGTTGTCTTAACATACATATGTATGTACATCCTGTTGTCAAAAACGTAATATCTCAAGAACACCGTGAGGGAATTTCTTCAAACTTGGCACAAACATCCACTTGGACTCTAGAATGAACTGTTAAGATTTTGGTGGTCAAAGGTAAAGGGTTTCCCCTTGAGTTTCCTTAAATCTGGCACAATCTTGAATGTAAGAATTAAGTGAATACAAATTGTTTTTCAAAAGTCAAGGTCACTGTGATGTGACAAAACGTCTTTTTGGCCATAATTCAAGAACTCATATGCTAATTATGACAAAATTTCACACAAATGTCTAATAGCATATGATGATAAAGTGATGACATGTTACATCCAAAAGGTCAGAGGTCAGCTTCGCAGTGCCAGCATTATATTCTGCAAAAACACTTTGGTCAGACATTTGGTTTTAGATACTGGACATTAGATACTGAACTGGTGACACCAGGGTGTCTTCTTTGAAACTGTGCTAATTGTATAGATCTTTCCTGCTGCCAACGGGGAGGACATGTGTAAAGGATCCATGTTTTTACAGACATGGATGTAAACTGTTGGTGTAACTTGAGCTGTTTGCAGAGTCATACATCCGCAAGCTGGTGATTCTAGTTAACCTTAGGTATGGTATTCTAGCTTTAATAACTCAGATGAACTTGCATTTGTAACAATGGACGTACTTCATTTCATACTGCGACTTTGACGGCTTTACTATTACATTTATATTAAAAAATACAGAAAGTAAATATCTCTTTCTCTGTGTGTTTTCTCTGACAGGTGATATCACACAGAAGGGCTATGAGAAGAAGCGATCCAAGCTGATTGGAGCCTTCTTCCCACAAACACCAGGTAAACAGACTTCTCTTCACATTTTTGTGCAGTGCTTTTGATAAATGTCTGCTCGTGGAGCATTGTTTTGGTTTGTTTTATTAAAGCATGTTGTAGAAATATGAAAAAATGATACCAAACAAGTAGAGGGGAGAAGAAATTGCCGAAAGACCACCATGCAGATGCATGATTTAAGTTTTTTTTCCGTTGAGATGAAAAATCTCTTTTTCATTAGAGAACTAGTCGAGAAAAGCAGAATCACAGCAAATAGAACATGTGAAAAAGGTTGTTACTAAACAACAAAATGATAAACAAATTCAGAATAGGGTCATACTCAAAAGTTTAAATCATTTTAAAAACTTATTGAAGGCTGGGCACTTACTGTGGTCATAACATTGAAAAGAGTGACAACTATCTCTGACTTTTCACTCTTGCAGGCCACTGAAGTGTTGATGAGTTTAAGCATGGGTCTTTGATGACTTTCTTAAAGGAGAGTGCTAACGAGTTCTTAACAATCAACTCAATATTCTGATCCTAGAATGAGAAAATCTGGGATGGTAAAATCGGATATCCGGGTAAGATCATATTTTTTATTTGACAGGTTTCTATTAATGATTTTTGACTATTGCTTCTTCTGTTTTTTTTTTCATCTTTTCTCTTATTATGTGTATCGTAATGCACCAAAAAAACAATGCAGATTCCACATGTGAAGCCCACTTAGTGATAAACCTGGTTGTTTTTCTGGGTTTACACAACCAAACAGATCCAAACACTCTTGTTATTCTATTCATATTCATATTTAGCACATGCGACATTAAAATGCACAGATGTTTGGATGCATGTTCTAATCCTAATAGGACTACTGCAAGCCTAAGAACTAATTTTACTACATTCTTTCATAGTAATGCATACATTTGAGTGTGCAGTATCTTCCTGTACTTGCTGGACTTTAACTATAGATGCATAAAACCCAACTTTCCTTTTTTGTTTAAAGTAGAGAATGCTGTCGTTTTCCTCTACCTTCGAAACCGGACACCCCATGAACACTTTGTTGACGTGCTGAGGATGTTAACCACAACACAGTAAAAAGACACTTGCTTGGGCAAGTATGTGTTGGTTTTACAAAGAGAAAATTATTCTCATGAAGCATGCGGTGGTCTTTGTTTCACTGAAAAGGCCCTACAGGCGAGAATAGCAGAAATACTTATTTATTTAGATGTTTCTGCTTTTTTTCCAGTAAGCGCTGTTAAGGTTTGGTTTTCTTCTGAGAGGAAACTGGAGAGTTTGATTTTTCCCCATGGGATATGCGTTGATTCTGATCTCTGTACATTAATAAATCATCACCAGTTGAACTGTTTTTGGTAACGCATCACGAATGGATGTTATTGAGTCCAAACACAAAGGATCTAAAAGTCCATTTCGCTGCAAGATGCCGCATCAGACTGACTGCTAAGGATGGGACGGGAGCGTCACAGGAGACCACCAGACACACTGGCACTGCCAGAGCTATTCCTGGAATATACTGTGTGTGTGTGTGTGTGTGTGTCAGAGAGAGAGAAAGAGAGAGAGAGAGAAAGAGAGAAAGAGAGAGAGAGAGAGAGAGAGAGAGAGAGAGAGAGAGAGAGAGAGAGTGTTCATAGGGTAGGGGGATGTCGGGAAATGCATTATGGGAAGGAATGTAGGGTGTGGGATGGAGAAAATGTGTGGTATTCACATCTAAACCCAGTGGGGGGGTCGTCCCTAGTTCACTATGGAGGTACCGGATGACACACACTCCTCTGTGCACTACCATGCACGCACGCACGCACGCACGCACGCAGGCATGCAGGCACACGCATTATGACCCTTTACTTCTTGTTACTTATCAAACCTGTACCCACTTTAACCAGTAACACAAAATTATGCTCATGCATACACACAATACTCCTCTTCTCTCATTTTCAGGCCGTCTGTAACACACACACACACACACACACACACACACACACACACACACACACACACACACACACACACATACTCAACACAATACTTTTCTTCCTCCTATCAAAGACACGCGCGCACACACACACACACACACACACACACACACACACACACACACACACATACTCAACACAATACTTTTCTTCCTCCTATCAAAGACACGCGCGCGCACACACACACACACACACACACACACACACACACACACACACACACACACACACACACACACACAGTAACGCAGTTTCCTTCCCGGTAATGTATTTCAGCTCTAAGGCCTGTTAATCCGCATTGCTTGGTACACAGTCAGGCTGTTATCGTTTGATTAAAGCATTTACAGTGTTCAGAGTAATGGATTTCCCCAGTTACCAAAGATTTACATGGTTTCACACCATATAATCTATGGTGTTAGTTAAGGTGTTTCCTCAGAGGGGACTTTGGTATCATGAGATCCAGCTTGCCATCCTTTTAATATCCGCCCCCAAAAAAGTGAAAATACTTTTCAGTTATTATCGATTAATACACTAGGTAATGTGAAGTTTTTTTTTCTCTAACCACCAATTTCAAAAGGTCACAGTTGTGATATTAGTGCATATTTACTGTTCCCTTTCAAACTGCAAACATTATTATGTGAATGTATGGTATCACACAGTTAATTTCTATTCCAGGTAGCAAGTTAATGAAAGACTGGAAGCCTCTAACTCTGGTAAGGTGGAGGGTTGTGAAAAGAGTTGGCTGATATATGTTGACCTATATAGATAGACCAGTGGTAATGGTTAGACCGGCCTTACTTTGATGGTTGTAATCGTCGTCAAATGTCTTCCTAAAGTCCACCAAACAAATGTGAAGTAGAGGAAAACACCCATGACCCCTCCAGTGTCCTTTACGAGAGTAAATATCTGGCCCGTTGTTCCAAGACTTCAGCATATCAGGGAGAATATTAAAACCCCCCGGCTGTTTTTTTCTTTGTACCTTTGTGACCTCGGTCAGAGTGATTGGCAAGGCTTCCCTTGAGTTCTTTGGCACTATCCTCTGCACAGGGTGTGTCAGTTGGGTTCAGGGCTTCCTCAGAATTACTTTTAACGTCCAACAATGCCCCCAGTCATTGCCAGTCTCTGCTAAGAATATAAACCTCTAAGTTTTGCTAAGGGTTTGCACTACATCCCCTGGGGCTATGGCACGAAAGGCTGACAGAGTGTCAGGTGACTGCTGAGCATTGTTTGAATACCATAGTCATTTGATAACTGTCTTGCCAGATCCTGATTCTGAAATTAACTTACACCTAAACAAATTCAATCTAATCTTTAACCTAAAATAACACTTTTTGTCAAACACCTACACTTAACATATCCTGTACAAAAAAGTTTTCATATTCATTATTATATAATGAATCAGCTGTTGTTCCTGCTATTATCATAACGTCTCAAACCTGAATAATCAGACTTTACGAGAACCAGGAAGCCACTCCTCTTTTAGGAATGAAGGAAAGCCTGCAAAGCCCTCCCTGTCCTACATATTTAGATGAAGACAAACTCCTTTAGTCATTTCTTATCTTTCAGTTAGCAGACACCTGCTCATGTCAAAAGGCAACATGGCACAAGGGATTCAACTTGATCAGGCAAAATTCTGCTGCCCAATCTGTCTGGATCTACTGAGGGATCCGGTGACTATTCCTTGTGGTCACAGCTACTGCATGCACTGTATTAAGGACCACTTAGATCAAGACGATCATCGGAGGATCTACAGCTGCCCTCAGTGCAGGCAGATCTTCAACCCGAGGCCTGCTGTGGTGAAAAATAACATGTTGGCAGTCGTAGTGGAGGAACTGAAGAAGACCAGAGTCCAAGCTGCTCCTGTCAGTCAGTGCTATGCTGGACCTGAAGATGTGGCCTGTGATGTGTGCAAGATGAAAGCCTTTAAATCCTGTCTGCAGTGTCTGGCTTCTTATTGCGAGAGACACCTCCAGTCTCACTATGACGTAGCTCCCTTAAGGAAACATAAGCTGGTGGAAGCAACTGCAAAGCTTCAGGAGAACATCTGCTCCCGTCACCAAGAAGTGATGAAGTTGTTCTGTCGCACTGATCAGCGTTGCATCTGTTATCTCTGTTCGAAGGATGACCACAAAGGCCATAACAAAGTCTCAGCTGCAGCAGAAAGAACTGAGAAGCAGAGAGAACTTTGGGTGACTCTGAAAAAAATCCAGCAGAGGATCCAGGACAAAGAGAAAGATGTGAAGTTGTTTCAACAGGAAGAAGATGCCGTTAATAACTCTGCCGAAAATGCACTTAGGAACACTGAGAAGACCCTCACCGAGCTAATCAGTATCATTGAGAGAAGAATTTCTGATGTTAGGGAGAAGGTTAAATCTCGGCAGACAACCGAAGTGGGGCGGTACAGAAAAGTTCGGGAGAAGCTGGAGCAGGAGATCACTGAGCTGAAGAGGAGAGACACTGAGCTGAAGAAGCTCTCACACACTGAGGATCACACTCATTTTTTATTAAATTACCCCTCTTTGGCACGTCTCAGTGAGTCTAAAGTCCCACCTAGTTTCAAAGTCCGCAGACTGCGATACTTTGAGAAGGTTACAGTGGCTCTGTCAGAGGCCAAAGATAAACTGCAGGAGGTTCTTCGTGAAGAATATGTAAAGATCTCAAAGACAGTAACTGAAGCAGATGTTTCACCACCAAATCCACTAGCAGAGCCCACGACCAGAGTGGACTTCTTACAGTACGCACGCCAAGTAACTCTGGATCCAAACACTGCAAACACACATCTGTCAATATCCAAGGGGAACAGAAAGGCAGCATACATGAGAGAAGAACAGAAGTATTTTGTTCATCCAGAAAGGTTTCAAAGTTCCTGGCAGGTCCTGAGTCGAGAGAGTCTGACTGGGCGCTGCTACTGGGAAGTGGAGAGGAGCGGGAGAGGAGTTCTGCTAGCAGTTGCATACAAACATATCAGCAGAGAAGGGGACATGGCTAAATGCATGTTTGGACTCAATGATAAGTCCTGGGCATTGGATTGTTACATGAATAGTTTAGAATTTAGACATAACAATGCAAAAACTGCCATCCCAGATATTAATGGAAAGGATACAGATAAATGGGCCTCAAGGTTAGGAGTGTACCTGGATCATGGTGCAGGTATTCTGTCCTTCTACAGCATCTCTGAAACCATGACTCTCCTCCACAGAGTCCAGACCACATTCACTCAGCCACTCTATGCTGGACTTTGGCTTTCAGAAGGAGCTGCTGCTGAGTTGTGTGAGCTCAAGTAGACTGAAGTTAATGAGGTTAGTTAGCTAACCTCACCACTAACATATAGTTAACTAAAAAAAAGTAAAAGTGCTTTAAGAATTTAACTATTGATGGGGGTGTAACTGCTCTTACTATTGGGGATATGAAAAGTGTGTAAAATTTATTAATTTACTGTATTCTTTTGTCTATGAAAATGTATTGTTCATACATTTTAAATATAGAAGTGGATAAAAGAGGACAGTATTTCTCTTTGAAATGTTGTGAGGTAAATATACACAGTCTTACATGGATGAAGTCAAACATCTTTAGTTTGTTACCTTCAGGACTTTATAAGAAATCAACGTGATAATGGTTGATTTTATGGGTCAGTGAATAGTTCCCTAATAACTTCAAAGATGTCAAATGAAAAGAATGACCGAGATTTGGAAGTAATTATAGTAATTTCTTTGAAATTAGAGACTCCCTTTAAACCTCACTTTTGCATTCATTCATCATTTAGACATTTGGAAAATAATTTTTTCTTGTTGTCTAAACAAATATCCATTTTTTGCTTGTCAGCTGCCTTTAATGTGTCAGTTATACTAGCAGATAATTTAATAGTTAATTAATAATCATTATTCCTATTGAACTTTAAATCTTTCCTACAAGTACACTGTAAAAAGAAACCTTTTTCTTCAAAAAGTTAGTGCCTGGGCTTCCTTAAAGCAAAGCAAATTGAATCATTACAAAATGACATCAACTCCTCAAATTCATTCAACAATATTTTTTACAGCAGCCAGGACACCAACTGTTTTAAATGGAAACAAATAGCTTCTTTTTACAGTGTAGTGCCATATTAAAGACTTGAAAACTGTTTGGTATTATTAGGAAACTAGACCCATAAAATAACATGGTTTCTTTTTATTTGCAGATGTTTCTGGCAAACTCATTGACTCTTAGCATTAGCATTATTGAACTTATCCGCATATTAAACAGATAATGAAAGCCATGAATATGCACATTTACCTATATAAAAAGGTTACTTCCTCATGTCACTTTGCAGTTGATCTTGGCAGTGCTTGTTCAGAATCAATGACACCTGCACAGTGGCTGCTCAGTGACTTGGCACTAATACTGTGATTCATAGTGATTCTTATCTAACAGGAAATAAAAAGAAGAAGAAACAAACTGTAGCTGGTTTATGTGTGACATGTCTGTCATCACAAAAATCTTCCAGCTTACATTTGAAGCCACTGGATCCCGCCAGTAATAACAAGCAAATTGTCTGGCTGGAAGTATCGTCATCGGTTTGTGAACATTGCAAAATTTGTTGATACTAAAGTAACAATATCGGATTATAAACGCCCCACTTCTTCTGTATATATTTCTGTCTTAGCTGTGAATATGTTCTGTAACAATGCCAGGAAAAACTCCTGTGCACTCTCTGAACTTTTATGTTACTTGGCTGTGGTAGACCTCTCTAGACACTCAGAAATTCAGCTTAAATAATTTGTAAAAATTAAAATTATACTGAGCTGTAGAATACATTTGTAAATATAATTGTTGGAATAATAATACAAATCATTGGTAATAAAAAGAGTTTATGTGTAGATGTTCATTTGAGTCTCTGCCCAGGGTGTGAGTTGTAAATTCATATTCTGTGTAAACAAACGAACAAATATAGACCACCACCTCCTGGAAACTTGAATTATTCTCTTTTCAGGTAAACAGGTACAGGTTATTTGGGGTGAGAACACAAAGCAGACAAGCCACAGAAATGTGTCATAGTGCACTGTGTAATGCTTACACATACAGATTAAAAGCTTGACACATTATGTTGTGAAACATCTGCATTCAGTGACACAGGAGTTATGGGGTTTTCCATCACTTTAGGAAATGAAACTTTTTTTAAAAAAATATTATGTTTCGTATATTTTATGGAGTGAGTTGAACATAATAAACTTTTTCACCCCAATCTTTCTTGTCTGTAAATATTTCTAATAGAGATCCAAACTCTAGTAATGTTCATAATGAACTGTTTTGTTTGTAATCTTTGAACAACTTAAATAAACTGTATGACTTTGGCTAGCTATGGAGTTATACAATATATACAATATTATATGTTTGATCATAATCTTGGCTCTCTTACAAAGTTCAAGAGGTTTTGTGATATTGATAAAAGTATTGTTTTAGTATCCATACCAAAGCTCAGGTCTTTTATTGGTACTTGCATTGAAACATTTCAGATGATTTGTGCAAGCTTGATGATGCAGACTTCAAAGTGCCCAAACCTGTTAAATGAATGAGTTACTTCATATTAAAATTCTTGGTTAGTTTATAATAAGTCAGTGTGAACCTGAAAAGTACATCTTGATTAGATGAGAATCAAACTTCTTGCAAATGAGATCAGCCACCTCTTCCACTGTTCAGCATTTATGGACCATCCCAGTGGGAATACTTGAGTTCATCTCTTATTCAGAGCAGGCTTTGAGCCGTGCAGTGTGAACCTTTTAATGATTAATTAATGATTAATTTAGGCCTTTTGTTAGCTGGATTTTCTTCACTTTTCTTTGATCTGAGAGCACATCACAAATTTTAAATTATACACCAAGAACAGCTGAGACACTTTAAACGGAAGATATGGTTTATTGTTAAGTGTAAAGCTGCCAGGCAACTGGAAGTGGCACTGGAACTGCAAGTTTTCATTTCTGCTCACTGTACATTTGTTGTTTTAATCTATAAATTCAATATATTATCAACTTCATTAAGATTACTGTTTTAAAAGAGCTGATTATGTGAGCTCATGGTATTATATGTTGTATATAAATATCATTTATTTATGGTATGTTATCTTTTTACAACAATTTTAAAAATAGACATGAATTTTAAATTCTTTTGTGTATATTTTTTGTATTTTAGAGTAGACTGAATCACTGTGACATTGCGCTAATATCAACAATCACTTCCTAGTAGACAACTTGCTATCATTTTTCCCATCTGTGAAATCTGCAAATTTGTTGAAAGGTATTTCTTTTGTCATTTTCATCCATAACTGTAACATTTAAAGATATATAGGTAAACACAATGGTCTGACCTATCTGTTGTTTCTGCTGTGCTTAGTTTATGTGCTGTGTTGCATCGCTTGCGTTTTTTGAAAACCAAATCTATTGGCACAGAAGCTAATGTATTGCTCTGGATGGAGACCGCAGCAAAATGCATTTTAGCCAACTTATACAGATTAAATCATCTTTAGTGTATGCTATATTTTGAATATTTTCTCTGCTTTACCTAGCTGATCAAGGCAATGGTTAACCAGAAGCTTTTGTATTTTGCAAAGTGAAATGATTTTTTATGTCAATGAAGTCTTGTGGCTTTCAGATGAGGGCTTTAGTTCCCTGCCGGAAAGCCTCTCTAATGGCAAGGTAAAGCTGTGAAATTAAATAATATGAAATTATCTAAATATATCATTAACATAATATTCATAATATTGTTTTTTTTTTGTTTTTTTTTTTACCTTGGCTAAAAACTAACCAGTTTAGGCTGAATTTGCTTAGTGCCATTTAATTTTGTGTATGTGTTATGGGTGATTTCTACCCAGAAGTTATTGTAAACAAACACTGTGATTCAATCTATAGTAACTTTTATTTTTACCGCATTGCAATGAAGTTTCTTTTTATTTGTGTTTAATCAGGTATGTGGAGTAAGGCAAGTTTGTTTTCAGCATGATAATACATCCAGGAGCTACAGTCCGTGAGTGTTTGCTTTTACTTTGCAGGGTAGTTGAGGTGCTGTTGGTGTCAGGGTTGTCCACTTCATCCGTCTCAGTTCTTTATTGGATTAGGGGTCTTTCTACCTGCAGTGGCTGACAGAAAGGGAATGAATGAGAAGCCTGCATTGATTTCCTTTAAGTTTTCACTGTGTGACCGTGTTTGGAGTGTTTGTTGTGAGGAGAATCAGATGGATGGGGTGTAGCTGGGGAATTAACATGATGTCACATGGATGATTTATTAATTGAACGTCAACTTCCTGGTTGTATTTCCCAGCAGTCGCTGTCTTGGTATGTTACAAATCATACCCATGTGACACCTTGGGATTTTAAAACAAAGAATACTTGAAGGTATGAGTCAAACTGCATGAAGGATTTTTGCAGGTAGAGCTACATGTGAATATGTTTAACTGTTCATCTCTTTGTTCTACTTACTCAGTTCATACTCATGTTTTTTGCCCGATGCTCATATCTAGCAGGGCATCTGAAGCCAGATTCAGTGGAATTACTTGTAATCTCTGGATTAGCCGCACTAGGGGCGAGATGTATAAATGAAGGGTATGCACAAAAACCATACATACCCCATTTCCTGTATATTATCTGGTAATGTGTGGTAAGAATGTGTGCACCTCAACCATAATTCAGACCAGATGTCCATGTGGTTCTGTAGAGCCGCTCCCATGTGATATCATAAGGTGGACATGGAAAAATAAAGTGATACATGTAATCTAATAAAAAAATAACATTCATAGTTGAGGTTGTTATCCAGATTCAGTGATGTTTATAGTCTACAGTGAACTTCTAAATGCCTTTTTGAGACATTTATATATTTTTATCATAAAAATCACATTAGAGATCAGCATGTTTTTCTTCCTCATTGTGAAGCAGATTTTAAAGATGACTGCTGGCTTTCTTAGGTTTAGTGATGATTCAGGTATATTCACTGCCAATGATGGTTTACAGGTACATGTGATGAATAAATGATGCGGGTGCTATGGATATCCACAGCTGTGCATAATGTCAGCTGCTCTGGTGCTCTGGGAAACCCTCGCTGATGCACACAGTCTGTGACATTGCACTTATTTTTTATTGACAGGTCTAAAGATTGGTGGTGATTCAGAAAGTTAAAAAAACAAACTTGATTTTCTGTAGATGTCCTGCACAAGCAAAGAAGACAGCCATGGACCAGAGTCTACAGCCCTGTCACCAGCTCTGTAACTCTGTTCTCAGGCACAGAAGTGCTTGAGCTAAAGGCCGAGATGCTAGCTTGCTGATGTTAAATGGGGACTGTGTCATGTTTGCCATGTTCACCATTATACTTAAGTACCTTAAATACCTTTAAGGTATTGACAGAAATAATACCACGTAATATTGAAACGTCTCCAGTCAAATGATACTTGCATTTGATTGTTTTTGGGCATCTGATCATCCCAACTCCCTGTAGGATTAGGTTAGATTAGATTAGAGAGCTTTAAAAATCCCCAGTGAGGAAACAAATTAGCCACCAGGAAAAACTTGTGCAGACAACAAACAATGTACACAGTACATTCACAGTTCACAATAAATAAATACAAATACAGCAAATAAATAACACCATAAAAAGCCATCTGAGACATAATCAAAGGCTGAGACCACATCTAAAAGGGTTCATTAAAAAGATGTGACAGCTGCTGGAACAGAAGAACTTCTGAGTTGTTCAGAAGAACAATAAGGCCTCCTGAGTCGCTCACTAAATGAGCTTCTGAGTCTGGTAAAAACACAGTGAAATGTATGCCTTTTAAAATACTGAACTGCTTTTAGTTTGGCCCTTGTTCTCTTGGCCACAGTCCCCTCAAGTGAGTCTGGAGTAAGGCCAATCACTGAGCCAGCCTTTCTTATTATCTTATTGATCCTGTTTTTATCATCTAGTAATGCTGCTCCCTCAGCAGAGCACAACATAGAAATGGACACTAACTAAGGATCAGCAAACTCTCTGTTACAGCCATCTCCGGAGCTGCTCTCCTCAGTTTAGCATCTGCAAGTTTAGCACAAGCTAACATCCAGCACTGTTAAACCATTAAAACAGTTGCAACAAACTTTTTAAACATGTTAATAACAGGGCAGTGTATTACTAACCGATAGTACTGTCACTGTATATGTACGGCCGGACAGGCTCTTACAGCTGTCCCCCAACATGGCACTCACACTACTGGTGAAGTTGAACATGATGGGTTTGACAGAGTAAGCAGTTCAGCAAGTCAAAAAGCCACTGAAGCGTTTGAAAGTATGGCAGTACTACATGCCACTTTATTCACATTATGGGTATCAAATGAAGTACTCTATTGGTATTGGTGTCATTTTAAGGGCAGTAGTATTGGTAGTAGTATCTTAATTTTTTAAATCATGCTCATCCCTGCTGGACAGTATTCAACAAACTGAAAGTTTAACCCTTAAGATGCTGATACAAGTCGTGGGATCACCAACGTCTTTAGGATTGATCTTCTGGGAACCATGAATGTCTATAGCAAATTTTGTGCCAATCCATCCAGTAGATGCTGAGATATTTCATAGGATAAATGAAAATACTGACCCGCTGGTGGTGTTACAGGAAATGCCAAAGGGTCACCATAGTCATTAGGATCTATCCTCTGGGAACCAAGAATATCTCTACAGAATTTCATAGCAGTCCATCAAACGGGTATGAAGATAATACGTCTGGATTAAAGTGGTGGACTGACAGACTGACACTGAAATGCCTCAAATTGTAAATATTCCATAGGTTTTCTGTAACTAATATGGACAAACAAAGAAATAGGTACATAAAGTCTGCAGGCAAAAGAAGTTGCGTAGGAAGAAAGGAGAGAGAAAGAAGACATTTTCAAAGAGGAAATAGAACGAGTCAGGAGGGGGGAATCCATCCGTCCAGACTCCCCAGAGGAAACAGAGAGGCGAGGTATTTCCCAGACCTGTCATTTGTTCTGGCGCTGGCTGGTAGTCGTTATATGGTCGGCTAATCAACTTTTAGCTTTTCTCCTGAGCAGTGGCGATACTCTGAGAGCTCTAATGAAGACAGACGAGGGTGGAAGTGTGAAGCTGAGATGGATGCTCATAGATCAGCAGCTCCGGAGCGGTCGTAGCTGTCAGTAACAGGGTGGTTATTATCATCAGACTTATTGATTGGTGTGTAGGGAGGTTGTTTTACTCTATGTGTGTGTGTGTTTGTGCAGGCGTACCGGTGTGTGGATCGACCTCAATTTCTGTATTTCACCGGGCAGGTTTGATGTTGTTATGGGAGTTTTTAGTGAATATATTTATTACCAACTCTACATGCAGTTTTTGGTTTATAGTTTTATAGAATTATTTTTCTCTCTTTTTCCATTTACCATGTTTATATCTGCTCAACCTCAGAATTCAACTCCATCTCAATGAATAACTTAGATTTGAACAGTCTGTACTTGGTGTGTGACACTGCCAAAAAGAAGAACATTATTAATAAAGAAATGTGTTGTGGTTGTCTCGAATAACTGCAAAAATGCACAGTGGCATAATAACTGCAGTTGTTTCCAATACAAACTGGATTTCCTTGAAGGAAGCAAATTCCTTGAAGGAAGTCAGAATTCCTAGACGTGTGTGTGTGTGTGTGTGTGTATGTGTTTGTATATGTGTGTGTGTGTGTGTGTGTGTGTGTGTGTGTGTGTGTGCGTGCGCGTGTGCGCGTGCATGTGTGTGTGTGTGTGTGTGTGTGTTGGCTTTTTTTTCACATGCACCAGATTTTTGCTGAGTCAGGCTGGTTAGTTTGGTTTTATTGTGTCAAACTTAAAACATTAGATTTTTCATTCTGGACTTATTATGAGTTTTTACTTTCATTATGATATTAAATTTCTGCAGACATTGCAGATAATGATATCCTTGAGAAATGTACGTCACACTGAATCTAATGATATACTGTATGTACCTTGTCTGTGTGTTCAGATGTCACTGAGTTACTCCACATATACTCTGAGAAGGAGTACAAATTTTGAAACAAACTGCAGCAATGGGACGCTCGCAGTTTTGAAAGCACCTTAATTGTGTCCATGAGCTGTGAGTCACAGCCTCTGCTGCTGCTGTTGCAGCTGCTGACTGAGTTGGTAAAAGGAACAAATCTGCAGACAAACTACAATAACCAACCTCCTGTTGTTTGTAGAACACCTGCAGGTCTCTTCCTCCAATTTCAGCTCTCTAACTGTGAGAGACTTCTGTAGTGGATCAATGATTTATCTGTTGAGGCATATTAAAAAGCAAAATATATGTGAAGAAAAAAATACAGAATACATAAGAAATATGCAAAAATACAAAAGTGTTTCCCGGGATCGATTTTTAGGTCAAAAACATATGAATGCTGTTTAAATATGAGCCTTTCTGTTCCAGGAATGGATCCATCCATGGGGCAGGAAAGGAGAACCCCGGTCACCCCATCCTCGTCTTCACGGTATCACCGCCGGCGGTCTTCCGGCTCCAGAGACGAACGTTACAGATCAGGTAAGGAGGGTTGTCCCTGACCATGCAGTACATTTAGTCTTTTAGACCAGATGAACAAAATGTGGAACTGCATCAAAACACAGAGGTGTTATATCTGACCTGCTGACAAAGACATATTTGTTAATCACTATGTTAATTAGCTTCATTACTCACCTCATTAACATCCCGGGTCATGTGTGATAACTTAAGTCAGACATGGTTACATTTTTTAATTTTTCAACTTCTTTCCAATATAGTTTATGATGTTATTATAATTTGGAGGTCTTATCTGCATATATTTGCATATCAAGTAGAAACCTTCTTTTATAACGGCTATAACTCTTTTTTACTTCAGAACATGGAGCTCATATTAATAATACCTATCTGTAGAGAAGTACAGAGTAACAGAAACACTGGATGTATTTTAAGGAATACTCACTTCCCAAATGATCTCTTGTTTATTAATTACTCACCCTGTGGTGCATGGAATACATTTAAAAAAAAAAACCCAAAACAAGTTAAAAAAGGCCTTTGCTGTTCCTGCATGCCTCTTAACTAAGTATCCAAACTCATATGTGACCATATGCGACAAATAGATTGACGTCTGACTCATATAAATGCCAAGTTAAATGTGCATAGGCAGGTCAGTAAACAGCGTACAGCCCTGGCGTTCGATGCAAGGAAATGCATGTCTTTACATATGGATGGAAACGCCATTGCAGTTATGACAGAAACATTAATTAAAAAAAAACAATTCCCATTCAGTCATATGAAATATATTTGCATGTGCAGTACATAGACATACATGACCAATAATGCATGACGAAAAATAAGGGGGACAGAGCCTGTCGCAGCAGTGTGATACACTGCTGGACAGTGTCAGGTTAAACCGCCGCTATATAGGGTGCCCATAGGATGGGCGGGAGGGAAGGTGGATGTGTCTGAACTTTCACCTGAGAGGTCGGTGTTCGCTTCCCATTTCCTAAATCTAACCACATGCTTCTGCTGCCTAATCCTAACCATGGGCTTTTGTTGACATCATGGCGTTAGTAGCAGCATCCAGGAATGTCAACTGCAGACACAGAAGGATACCTGGGTAATATGTAAACTCGGAAGTTCACTGACAAAGTGGCGATATGTGAAGACTTCGGTTGAGAATGTATTGGAGCGGGACACTGAGTGAGGAAACATTGAGTGAGAGGTGACATAGAGAGGCGGCTGCATCAGAGCCAAAGAAGCACGTTTGAATTTGTTTTTTTAGCTTTAGAATTGTTACCAAAATACCATGTGGGACTTTTTAGTGCTTTCCAGTTTTTATCTAGCTGTAGTCCTCAGTGTCCTTTCAGATCGAGTGTCTTATTAAAAGAAAAAGAGTCTCAGAGAAGTTTTCCACAGGTCTGTTTTTGGATTTGATCCAAAACTATGGACCTGTGAACACCTCCACACTCAACTCCAATTCCCTCCATCCTGACGAGGACACAGTGTCCTGTTTGATACTCTCAGTTTTTCTCTGCAGAATGGGCTGCAGCAAATCCAGTGTTTGGCACAGATCTGTGGAAAAAGCCTCTGACAAATCTGTCACAGCTCTTGCAACATGCATTGTTTGGTTTTGTTCCATCTGGTGTCCAGTAAAGATTAATATCGGATTAACTGAGGATTTTAACTTAGGGAGATTCTTTTCAGTGGCATCTCATTTGAAATTAATCTGTAAGAATTTGCTTTGGTTATATCTGGGGTCAGCAATAAAGATATGCAATGGCCCAGTAATAGACAGGCTTGAGTTCCTGGAGCAGTGGACAAACCTGGCTTACTTTATTATTCTATTCCTGCATGCTATTGAGGAGTTTGTTTGAGTTTGTTTTGACAGAAAATAAATCCTGTAAAAACCTTTTAACCCATTAAATTGAAAAAGAAAAGCTGTGCGAGCACCTTAAAAAGCTGTGCGCACACTCACTTTCACACACTGTGCCATTACACTCAGTCAACCATAAGACAATAAACGTGCACTTGAGATTTAAATCACCTCCGTTCCTCTGTAAACACACACACACACACACACACACACACACACACACACACACACACACACACACACACACACACACACACACAAACAAGCGTAGATCTCTTAGCCCCATTCATACTCACAAATGTCTTACTTGTGTCATTATCGCGTCCAAAAGCCTGAGTGTTTACCTTCTGACAGCAATGGACACCATTCAAACAAACCCAGCTGTGGCTACATTGCAGCGCTTTATCTCGCTCTTAGAAACACAAATTTACAAAACGTCTTCGCCGACGCTCCCAAACTTAATCCATTTCGGAAACCACAGCGCCTCATGGGAGATGCTGTCAAGCTGGGAATGTTTGTGTATGTAAACTGAAAGTGAATAAATGGGAACACGGCGCTCATTGTAATGAGAACACTGCAGCACAAATACAGCTGATAGTCCTGCTGCTGTTTCTCTGCTTAGTATTTTGGCTGGATGGACTGTATGATTTCTCTATTATTTAAAAGCCTTCCCCAGTGTTTACAATGGATGCCACATTTTTAGTGCCTGAAAAATCCACTTTTTCCAGTCAGTAAGTCCTGCCATGTTTATGGTAAACTGTGGTGAAAGATGTAGCCAGTAAAACTAAAAGTTAATGTATACCACAATGTAAAAATGCTCCATTATAGTAAAAGTCCTGCAATTAAATCTGAAACACAGAAGTATTGTTAGTTAAATGTGCTTAGAGGGACAGATCATCCCCAATCTAAAATATATTTTTACTCATAACTGTAGTGCCAATTATCAATGTAGATTGTCCGTGGATTATTTTGAGTGACCGGGTCATGATTTCTAAAAAGAGACATTGTTATCGAAATTTTTAAGTGTAATTTTGAGTCCCATCTAGTTTCATTACATTAAAGAGAAGGCATACATCTCTACAGCTGATATCTCTAACACTGCAGCTCACGCCAAAATAATCTAGACTGATAAATAGCCCTACAGGGAAAAGAAAAATTATGTGTTTTTGTTTTGGGGCTGAACTGTCCCTTTAGGTAATTGTCTCCCATAACTGATATCATATTCTGTACAATATTATTAGACTGATTGAAACATCACTTCGTAAGCAGCATTTTGCTGTTATTTGCTGCTGAATGTTCTATACAGTTCCAGTAGTTTAGTCCAGCAGATGTATGTATGTATGTATGTATGTGTATATATATATTGTAAATCTGTGTGCGTGTGTGTGTGTGTGTGTGTGTGTGTGTGTGTGTGTGTGTGTGCATTAAATAATGTATCATGGATACAATTTACTAAGGATCCCCATTAGCTTTCCAGATGTGTATTTCCCCCTCAGTGCAGCCTTGAGTTTCAGTGCAGTCTGGTCCATCTGGTCCATTCATCTCACACTGCATCATACAGCAGCAATAACTGCACTTATTGCTGATAAAGCTGATAAAATCAAATGCAGACATGGTGGATTATCCATCTCAAGTTTTAAGCATCTACAAGATCATTTTCTTACTGCACAGAAATGAAACGAAATCAATGGCTTTCTGGTGAGCAGAGAAAACTCATTAAAAAACATGGTGGCATAGCTTTGGGATGGCTATCACTAATATTGAATATACTGGAAAGCTCTGCACTGTGGATTTAGCTAAAATATTTCAACCATATAAAAGTTATGATACTCTGGTATCTGTTATTTCGAACATTCTGACAGATGAGTGTGATGTTGAAATCTTCTGTTTGTGTGTCTCCAGATGTGCACACAGAGGCAGTGCAGGCAGCCCTGGCCAAGCACAAAGAGAGAAAAATGGCGGTGCCGATGCCTTCAAAGCGACGGTCGCTGGTGGTCCAGACCTCAATGGACGCCTACACACCACCAGGTACGGAACCAATCACTGCCTACGTCGACAGATGTGACTCATTTTTCTTCAGTCTAAGCAGCTTCCAGCCACAACTGTGCACCAAACCAAGCTAATGTTAGCATGTCAATTTGATATTGAATAGTGATGGTTAGCTTTTAACATGCTTCAGTTAATTTACTTGCAAAATTTTAGCAAATATCCAATAAGATGTCATGATGCACTGGCCAAATACATTACTGAAGTACAAAATGTACTGTAGAGAGGCAGTTATCTAGGGAACAAGAATAAGAAGAAAAGAATTCTCAAAAGAAGGAACCACTCCCTTTTCCTGAAATATGAATTCAGTTTTCTTGAAATTTTAGACAAGAGAACAATGTGACGAAGTTGAATGTCTGACTGTCTTATGTCTGACTTGGAGCAACATGTGCACACTTTTTCATTAATCAAAGTTAGACAGTCAGAAACTTAACAGCTGATCCTGCACAAACAACTGCAGATTTTAAGTGTCTGCAATTAATCAATAATCTGAATTTTGCAAAATGTGTCATGCATTAATGATATATTGGGAGAGGAAGCACCATGATATATTGCCACGTCAGTTACTAGTGTCCTTTCCTACAAAAGATGACGTTACAGTTTCTAGGATTAAGTATTTTCTCAGCTCAAACTTGCTGAAGGACAGAAACCCTGCAGAGAATGTGCACGGAGAGAGTTATAATCAATGAGGAATCAGTTTGGAAGTTTTTCATGGTTTTGGACTTGGTGTTGCTCCTGGGCTTGTATTTCCCCTTGACCTGGCTGCACTGCTGCCAGTTATCATGTGTAGAGGTGGAAACAACCCTGAAAATCCTGCTTTTTTCCTCTCTCCACACCCTTATGACATTTCTTAAGATAGTGTTGAGAGAAAAACTGCAGGACTCATTCCTGTAACCCAACAGTCACAGATTTACTGCATCTGCTGAAACCTGCTGCATGCACTGCCAGCTTCTCTGATGAACATTTATCATATGTAAATGCCCGAGATAAATGTCACTTCTCTTAAAATTTGTAACGGACATATTGCTCTATTGATTTTCTTCCCTGTGGCGTGCAAAGCAGGATCTGTCCAGGGTGGATGACGGTGGCAGTCATCCATGTCTTAATGGCACTGGTGTTGTTTAATGAGGATGTTAATGAGTCCATTATAGCTCTGGCCGTGGGGGTCGAACTTCACAGAGCTCCACTGAACTATAGCCATTATTTAGCACAAAGAAGCGTACAGCAGGAAAAGATTAAATATGAAGGAATTTTAATGGGTCAAGCCAAAACACTCAACTAAAACTAGATAGAAATGGAGGTGGTCAAATTTGCACTTCATTTTGTTCAATAAATGTTGGGAAATGATCTCAAAAATGTGCGTGGCATTCAGTAAGATTAAATCTGAGTCAACTTTACGAGCTTAAATCTTTCCAAATCTGTAACTCTCAAGAACAGAAGCTTTAATCAATGTAGGTATAAACAGAATTTCCCTTTATCTGTCTCTTTGTCCACATGACCTACTTTTGCCATAACAAAATGACAGAGAGGTGAAAGATGCTGAAAGAGGAGCTTTTTTGGTGGCTCAATGGATAGAGCGGGTGCCCCATGTACGAAAGGATTGTCCTTGCCATGGCAGCCACGGGTTTGCTTCAAGTTCGCGGCCCTTTGCTGCATGTCATCCCCTCTCTCTCCCCCTTTCATGCTAGCACTCTATCCTGTCTAATAAAGGCAAAAATGACAAAAGAAATAATCTTAAAGAGAAGATGTTGTAAGAAACATGTTACAGTTCTAAAGGATTAGGATAAGGCTGTGATTACTCTGTATTTTATACTTCCAAGCCAGTGATAGCCATGGCTAGAGGCATTATGTTTTTGGGATGTCTGTCAATACGTCCATTCCATTCTCGCCAACATGATATCACAAGAACACCTTGAGAGAATTTTTTTAAATTTGGCACAAACGTCCATCTGGACTCAACAATGAACTGATTTGAATTTAATGATCAAAGTTCACTGTGACCTCACAAAACATGTTTTTGGCCATAACTCAAGAATTTTTATGCTAATTATGACACCATTTTACACCAATGTCTAATAAGATAAAATAATGAGGTGATGACATATTATGTTTTAAAGGTCAAAGGTTAACTTTACTGTGACACCATAATGTTTTGCAAAACACTTTTCTGGTCATTAATGGGATAATGTGTATGAAGCATCCATTGTTTTGCAAACGTAGATGTAAACTGTAAGCGCCAGACCACTGTTGCGCCAAGGCATATATCTGCAAAGTGGTAATTCCAGTTGAAAGTTGGAGCACCGCCTCTTCTCCTGCTCAATTCTGCTCCAATTTCACCCTGGTACCACTTAAACCATGAGTTTGAAGCATGCCTGACCCGGAATGAATCTGTGTATTGTGCACACACTTTTACGTCGAAAATCAGTTGCTGCGAGCTCGACAGTGAAGATTACAAAATACTTTCAAAGGAAACTGGGCGAGCTGTAAGCTACACTACCTTTGGGTGTCCACCTTAAAACTTTGTGGACTGTATACATCTTCTTTGCTGCTGGGTTGAAGATGTGTGAAGCATCCATGTTTTAGTATTTTTTAGCTTAGCACTATTTAGCACTACTTTTTATCAAACAAACAGGCAGAATTTGTGCATTTGTGGGGACTAATTTCAGTGGCGCATCAATCCATATTTGGTGCTCTAGTAAGTATTCGGGGCAGCAGGATGGTGTATGTGAAACAAAGTCAAATAAACTGCAGTGTGTGTTCACGGTTATAAAGGAACATGACAGACACATTCATAGATGCACATGCATGAACAGCAACAGACATCAGTTCCTTCATGAATGTACAAATATTTCCTACATACACACAACACATTCATATGCAGCTTGTTTGCGTACTGGAAAGGCGTGTTTAACAGGCTGGTACTGCATGCACTCACAATATTCACATGATTTGTACATTTTTATTTTTGCCATTTGTCACAATGGAAGGTAAACAAGCTGCAAGGAGTCACACACTCACACACATGACACACGCAAACGCTCACAATCCATCTTGCAGATTTAGAAAGCTTGTGTCCTGAGGGAGCAGTAAAAGCAGTCTCACACACACACACGCATGCACGCAGGCACACACACACACACACACACACACACACACACACACACACAGGGCTGTCTGTCTGCCAGAGAGGTTCATTTGAGGACGGCAGAGTCGCGTGTTGCCGAGCAGCACGTCGTATCGTGCAGAGATGACAAGTGAAGCAGGACTCTGATGGGCTTTTTATTGGCTTTTGGGTGCTGCATTTTCTCAATTTCTCAACAAATATATTTTCAGATTCATTTTTTATGAGGAGCTGCTCTGTGTCAGAAACTCCCTTTCTTTGTTCATTGTATTTTTGTGTTTATTTCATGACATTCCCAGGTTGCCCGGCAGCATCTTATTTTCAACATGTTTGTGTTTTGTCACTGGTAGCCTCCACAGGGTCCTACTGATGATGATGCACAGATTTGCTCAACATGCATGTCAGCTAAGCACCATGGGTAGTTAACATTTTAAGGCCGTGTCCAGTCTAGCGGCATTTTGAACTACAAATGTCAGTTGTAATCCGTGACGATGAAGAAATCTCACCTTTTAAAAGTTAACGGCGGCCAAACAAGGAAACAGTTTTAAGGAGACAGTTCACCCCAAAATCAAAAATATATATTTTTCCTCTTACCTATAGTGCTATTTGTCATTTCAGATTGTTTGGTGTGAGTTCCTGAGTGTTTGAGATATCGGCTGTAGAGATGTCTGCCCTCTCTTTGATATAATGGAACTACAAGTAGATGGTGCATTTTGGGTTTGGGCTTGTTATTTTTAATAATGTTTACAGGATGGGAACAGCCTAATGGACGGTGTTTCATTAATGCATTTAATGTACAAAACACAGAATTGTAAGCCACTTAATAACACAAATTTCGTTTTCAGTCACATTACAAGAGGGTTCTCACAGTTAAAACTAGGTGAATGCAAAGCACATTTTGTGCTCGTGTTATTTCAGTGTAACGGGCTGAGTGTCTCTGTTCATCTGATAAATAGGAGTCTAGTATTCGCTCGCCTTTCAACTCTTACTTTGGTCTCCTGACAAAAATGTCTGGTTCTCTTTGTTTGTGCGATTGTTGGACTCATTTACTGTGCTTCTGCCACACACACACACACACACACACACACACACACACACACACACAATCACTCAGCACCTGTGTGTGTGTGTGTGAGAACTAGGTCAGCTTCTGTTGTTATTCATATCACCACCATCAGTCTCATAATGCTGTAGGCATTATGGAAATCACATGCAAAACATGTGAACACAAACACACACTCACTCTCTCTCTCTCACACACACACACATGCGCATGCTCACGCAGACACACACACACAAATTCAAAAATAAACTTTACTCCATTCCCCCCCTGTGGCGACTCCCAACAGATGGGAGCTAAAACCTTACCAGGCTAGAGACAATAGAGTAAGATATAACATACTATGTCTGTCTCTAAATATAGCAGATTATACAGCAATACACATTAAATTACACTAGATTTATATTAAAAGATCAATAATTTGTCAGTGGTTTAATAAAATCTGTCCACAGTTTTTACTGCTATTACTGTGGTGTGTCAGGGCTCTGTTTCATTTTATTTATTATTCTCCTTCACATCCATCATCCTTATTTATTTCCCTCCTCAGACACCTCCTCGGGCTCAGAGGGCGAGGGTCAGGGCGACGGCGATGAAGAAGAGGGAGGAGAAGGAGAAGAAGAGGACGGAGGAGGCGGCGGCGGAACCTCCTCCAGCCGGGAGGGGAGCATCAGCATGGAGCACTGGATAAGCCGGGCCATCCACGGCACCTCCTCCACCACCACCACCACCTCCTCCACAGCCTCCTCCTCCTCTTCCTCCACACGCAGCGGGGGGAGCGGGGCGGCAGGTGGCAGGCTTGCTGACGTCCTGGCCCAACACATCCACATCTCCGCCCACCACCAACACCTCAGACACCATCATCATCACCACCACCGCAAGACAGGTAAGAGAGTCCCTTACCCTGACACCTAATGCTCTTAGTCAAATGTAGTCATCTTTAGCAAAATACAAACTTTTATTAGCAAATGGAGTACACCCTTAGCCAACTTTAGAAACCTTTTATTTACAATCAGATACCCTCAGAAAAGTCTTGACAATCTTAGACAAACAGAAACTCTTTAAGAAAATCCGAGAGACCTTCTTAGAAATCTTCAGGCTTCCTTAGCAAACGCCAAATAATTAAAGTCCAGACACCTTTAGTCAAATGCAAACACCTTTAGCAAATAACAGAGACACCATTAGCAAACAAAAGACATCCTAAACCAGATAAAACACCCAAACACAGACAGTCTTAGCTCAAAGCAAACTTCTGCAGCAAAGTCCAGACGGATTTAAGAAAGACAAGACACCCTGATCCAACTCCTAAAGCCCTTGGCTCCTTTTTGTTTTGACAAACTACAGAAAACATAAGGAACAAAAGAGAGAAGTCCTTTGCCACATTTAAACATTGTAAAGAAAGTCTAGAAAGCCACTGATGTCTCTAGAGATATCTACATAAAACTGGCAAAATACAGTCTTTTATACCCTTAACCAGCTTCTTACACCTTTGGCTAAAGCTTGACACTAGAAAACTTCCGAAAACAAAAAAGAGGCACTTAGCCACATTCAAACATCTTTCCAGACACCTTTGACATCTCTTTACTTTTTTCTTCAGCACACACAGAACCGACAGCTAGCGGTAGGGCTGCCCAATTAACTGAAATATTGTCAAAATGGCAATATGGCCAATATCCACATCGCAAGAGCTGCAACTTTTGGTAAGGGTAAAATGTCACAACATGCCTTTACATTTACCATTGCCATTTCATTTACTGAAACATTATGATACATTACTATTCCTACTATTGCCACCCATATCACACAATCTGTCAAAAAGATTGTGCTTTTGCATGTCATGCAGGCCTAGTTAGCAGATTGTTAGACAATATTTGCTGAATTTGACAAAGTGTACAGGTTAAAAATTGCTGCCTGCACCTTTGAGCTATTTCATATTTTGCCAGAAAAACCTCATAAGACCCTGTATATCCTAGTTTGGGAACAACAAGGCCAAAATAACTGTAGCAGGGACTTCAAAGCATGTGTGATTTCATCTTTAAATAAAGCAACTTATCCTTGAGTTTATTTATTGTAGGTAAAGTTAGTTGGCTGTTGAGAAGTTTCTAATAAAAGTGTGTTTGGCTGGGATGATTGTGTGTGTTTGTGTGTGTGTGTGTGTAGTGAGTGGGTCGGCTCACTGTTTAGTCTTTTGAAGTTTAAATGTGTTAACTGGGGATGTTTGGTGGTTAAGTGTGTTTATTTGGGGGGCTCGTATTCTTGTGTACAGTTTATAAATGCAGGTTTTTACAGTGCCTCTGCTTCCTGTAACTCTGTGTTTGGCATGTGTTCTGCTACGTGCCACATGTCTGAAATTACTGCAGTTACAACCTTTCTTTTTGCAGCTGCTATTATGTCTGGATTTTATTTTGACTAACTTTTATTGAAACTTTGTTCATTGAGCCACATGGCCTCAGGCTCTTGATTATTACTTTTCTTTCCTTTTTTTTTTTTAAAGATCTAAGAGAGAGCCCGTCTTTTTTAACAATGCCTTCTGCAATTCATCATCTTCTTTCCTCTTTAAGGAACATGCTTGATTTGTCATTCACTAATGTTGTAGGTACACTAAAGTCCAAAGTCCACTAAAAAAATTATGAAGGTTTGAATGTTTCATGATCTGAATGCCCACATACAGCAGCCGTGAATCAGATCTGGCATGATGCTCCTTATCATATTGTTGTGCCATTAACATCTAATCAGTTTTTCTGACGAAAAGTATATTGCAAATTTAAAAATAAAAAAAGTATCCTGTGAAAAAATATTTAACTATTTTATTAATTAGGAAGAATTAGTTTTTTTTTTTTTTTTACATCATGTCTTTGTTCTAAACTTTCACTTAAAGATTCGAAATCACCAAATTTGAAGACATCTGTTTTTTATTTGACTGATTAGCACCAAATTAAAATAATTAACATATATTAGGACAAATCAT
The DNA here is from genome assembly GCF_026936395.1 of Plectropomus leopardus. Lineage (NCBI taxonomy): Eukaryota > Metazoa > Chordata > Actinopteri > Perciformes > Serranidae > Plectropomus > Plectropomus leopardus. The sequence continues at coordinate 9,031,521 of NC_142187.1, forward strand.
CTAAAGTATTTCAAGCCAAAATGAAATCAAAATAAATTTTATTAAATTGAATTAATTGAATTATGTATTGTCTAAATTAAAATTCTAAATTCTATAATATATATGCTGTGGAAAAATGCAGTAGCCACAATAACAAAAATTTCAATACAGAGAATGGAGGAACATTAAAACTCTGACAATCATCTTATTTATAATTTTATTATAAGAATATACATATAAGATGTTTTTCACTCAGCCACAGAAAAAAGACAGTGACAACACTAGACACACTGTGAAAATTAATGTGTTGACTGAGAGATAATGTCTGCAGGTCATGTACAGTGTGTAACACCTGTTCAGTTTTGAAACAGACAAAGGACAGAGAGTGAACTCCTAACCACACTAACACACCGTTCTCCTGCACGGCTCAAAGGGCAGAGTGTTGCAGCAGCACATACAGCAGGGTGAAACTTCCTTTCCAACTGCTTCAGCCAATTTTCAAAACCTACAGTACACACATGAAAGTGACGAACTGGCCTGCTGCTGTCACAGAATCCTGTTTGTGCCTCCTCCTGCTGTTTGCTGAGGTAACGTTGTGACTAAATGTTAAATTGTTTTCATGCTGGCACCGTTGGTACCCAGCTCTGAAGATAATGCATGGACAGACACACAGAGGGCCCCCTGCCAGCTCCGCCCAGCCAGCTTTCAGCTCCCACACAGCTCAGATGTGACAGGAGAGGTTCTGTGCGACGCTGTTGGTTCTCTAGTTTGTTAGTTTCCACTGATTTCCTGTGTCATCGTTCCCCGCAGTCTCAAATTAGCAAAGTCAGAAAGTTGTTACCAAAGGAGCGGCTGAAAGCATGACAGCTTCTGCAGCACGACACTCACAAGTCAGCACGAGTCTGGTCCAAACAACAAACTGAGAAAGATGCTGAAGTTATTGACAGTTTTATTTCAGTGGTCGAATAAAATCTGAAGATAAACTGCAGGTATAAAGTTAAAAGCAGCTCCCCGTTTTAGGTGTTTGGGGTGAAATTTTCCCTGCTGCAACTAAAAAAATAAAAGTTTTGGTACTTAGCTTCAAAATAATGCACAGCATTCAAACAAATTGACATTATTGTTACTTTAGAATTGCCAACTATAGCTGGCAAAAAAATAAAGACATTTTATTCCTAAGTTTTGGGAAGAGTATGTTTGAGTAACAAAGGTTCCCTTAATTGCTTTCAGAGATTTTAAGGAACACATCGTATTGAATAACTGAAACTGACTTCTGGGAGATTATTATATAATTATGAGAACTAATTCTGCATTCAGACTCCTCAGTCTGCTGTCCTACTTTATATTCCAGTGAACCTGCAGCTCTTTGACTATCACTCTCAGGTCAGGAATATTACCAAAGTAGTCACACCTGTGGGTCAACCACACACCCAGCATCACTGTGATGCTACACCACCTTTAAGTGATGGGGAATGATTCCAGGTTTACTTTTATTCATAAAACCCTGATAATGTAATGTTATGACCCCAAGATGGTCTAGCGTAGGGGGGAAACATAAAGCAATATGAAGAGTTTGAGTTCGCTGGTCAGCAGTTTAACCTTTTATTGCCAAATAGGGAAGCATAAACAGAGTTCTGGCCAAAATAACAAACAAAATGGCCCTAAGGTAAAATGAAATCACAAACTGAACAAAGATACGCAAAAAACCCCCCAGAAAATTAACAAAAATTGGCAGCTCTCACTTACTGAAAATAAAATAAAAAATGTATATTAGACTAAAAATCCCCACTACATCACATCATGTTGTACATTTCTCAACTGGCCTGAAGTTTCAGCGAGTCCTTTCTTTATGTTTATCACAGAGGAAATCCTCAACGTGTGCACGTGTGTGAGTTATAGCCCTGTTTCTCATTTCCTCACTCAAGACCAAAGCAGCAGTTTGCGTGTGTTTTCCGTGTATGTGTGTTAATACTTAAGGGAGATTGTTTTCCGTGCAGCCTCGTTTTTTATTCAGCTCTTATCAGAACTGCTCGGCCTGCTCGTGCAGATAACTTTTTGTTCCGTCTCCCCAATCTGTCGTCCCTCCTTTCATCCCTTTCATTGGATCGTTGTAGACAATGTGGTTGTTGTGGTTGACTTTTGGCCAAGTTTAGTTTCAATAGAGCACACTGTGTTTGTGTCACCGGGTGCCTCTTTTGTTTCAGATAACAGCACTAAGTGCTTGTTTACGCTGCTCCTGTTGCTCTGTGATTATTGAAAACCGTTCAGAGACATGTGGTGCTCTTTTGATGAAAGTTTAAATATTTTTAATCTCAAGCACCTGAAAGCACAAAGACAAAGTAACTTCTCTGTTTCTTTCTCAGATCAATTGATTTGGCCCTTTGTATATTAATTGATTTCATTTTAATGTCAGATTTTAGATTGTCTTTTTACAACTAGCTCTACAGTATATCAGTAAATTATTGTATAATTAGAGCTTTTACTTTATCTTTGCTTCCTTCTTTTTCTCATTTTATTACACCTTGGAAAGAAGGCAGCACAAAAACAGCCATGAATATAAAACAAACTTGGAATTGAATTGCTACAAAGGGTTAAAAAAAATATTCACATAAAAAGTGCATGGAGATATTCCATCTTCCAAAGCTGTCCAAATTAAGTAACGGCAAAAAATTAGAAATACAAGAATTGACTGAGATTGCTATTTATAAGAGCCTTTGAAATCATTGTCACTTCACCAAAAATAACCACCTCTGACCTTTTACATTGTTCCAGTGTGAGAAGACAGTTTATTTAAAAGTTTTTCTTTTCCCTGAGTCCACCATCATCTGTGGAACATCTGTGAAAGTGCAGGCCTTGTTTGGATGTCAACGCAGATATGTATACAGGTGAAGATAAACCAGCCAAAAGAGAGACTTAAACTTGAGTCAGCTAGTTGTACCAGTTGTTAGCTACACCCAATATTTTAAGGCATTCCTACAGAACAAGACAATCTAGTAAAGGTACCAAAAAAAAGTTGTTTCCTTCCCTGAAAAGAGAAACAATGTCATTACAAATGTGACACATGGTTTTTGTATGTAATTTAATAGACAGATAATGATCTATACTAATACTTAAACAGTAATAATAATAATAATTTTGAATACTTTGAAAGTCAAGGTAGGTTAGCTGGTAGTTATCTGCTAAACTAAAGTGTTTATATATATATACATTTTATTTTTTTTAAAGGGACAGTTTACCACAAAATTGAAAATACATCTTTTTACACTTACCTGTAGTGCTATTTTTATATCTAGATTGTTTAGATGTGAGTTTCTGAGCGTGAAAATATTGGCTGTAGAGATATCTGCCTTCTGTTCAATATAATTACACTAGATGGCACTCGGATTGTGGTGCTCAACGTACCAAAAAGTACATTTAAAAAATTGAACAGCATTTTCTCTTTCCTGTAATCATGACCCAGTTACTATATAATCCAATAATGCCAATAATGTTTACATCTCACATTTTCACAAGCACGAGCCTCTCATCCATGAGTAGATGCACTCTTCCTAGCACTTCTTCATAATTATACAGCTGGCAGATGTAGTTTAGTTGAAAGAAAATAGGTCCTACATGAAACTATTCACAACAAGGTCTGTGGATAATTTTAAGTAGCTGAGTTGTGATTTTAAGAAAGAGATATTGCTGTTAATTTTTTTTTCAGATGTTTTCAAGAAGAACAAATATGTATTTTTGGTGTTGGGGTAAACTGCTCCTTTAAGAATATATAACTGCACTGTGCAAAGAGACAAAACTGCAGTGCTCTTAAAGTGAGATTCCTGAATGTCACAGGACTTAACACAACTTTTCAAGATTCCCCTCCCTTCTTGTTCCTCACATGCAGGCCTTTTAACCCACCTCTCCTTGAGGAGGAGGAGGAGGGCATTGCCAGCTGGCCTGGTAGAGAATGGAAACTCTGGGCTACAGCGCTCCGGTAAGTTGAGATCGGAGCATGGCTGACAGAGAGAAGAAGCAGGGTCAGTCTCCTGCCATCCCTCTCACAGCTCACGGCAGGGATGTCGAATTTTTCCCCTTATAAGCTGCAGTGACTCTTTTCCCTCAGTGTCCTCCGTCATGTGCTTGCTGTTAGAGTTGTGCCTCTCGTTGGTTGCTTCGTGATAATTAAATAAGCCCTGTTGTGAAAGTGCAGAAGAAAGTATGTCAATGCTAACCTCACTAGCATTGAGCGTTGTTGTAGATGCATGAAAGTATTGTGTTGTTGTATGGATTATAACAAAAAAGCTGGTGCTCACAGCTTTTTAGAGTGTATATTGTTGATGATGAGAATCAACAATGCTTATAAGCAGGGCTAGATTGCAGCTTTTTCTCTTTTCAAGGTTACTCTGTTTGGTGTTGTTTATTGATTTGGCTAATTATGCAGCATGTTTTAAGTTGTTTGCTCAGCCACAGGCAATCTGCTTTCAAAAACGGCTTTTCATCTAAGCCAGAAAGCAGATGGTGGAGGAATGTAGGCTGAGTGCCTAGCCCTTAGTTTTGCCTTTTTGTAATGCAGTATTCCTCAAATCTGCTACCTGGAATCATAAATACTGCATCATAGAGTGTAACGATTCCTTTTGTCTGGTGGAAAAAAAGGTCCTCATTAACAGTCAGACTTTAAAAGCGAACTTGAATAATATTGGTTCACTGCGCACAAGAGGTACAACCTGAAGACTCCATCAGTCAACTGGCTGCTTGGCATGTGAAAAGACAGCAGCTGACTCTCTCATTTACTGGAGTGGCTCCCTCCACTTCTCTTAGATTGCTTGAGAATACAAAGCAATCCACACTGTGGTGAACAATGAGCATACAGTTAAAGAAAAGGCTGAATACTGGACCTTTTAATCAGCCATTCATCACTCTCAGAAAAATATATATACCCTGAATCCATTAACACTGTGTTGGAAGTGTTCCCATATTCAATGTAATTAAGGCTGGAGTCTGGATGAGGTCCACTGGGATTGCAGTGTAGCTCTGCCTCCCTGTCAGGGCTGTATATCTGTCAGGGGAATACTGTGAGGTCTCTTAGGAGTAAAGGTTCAGCATCTTCCTGGATGCTATTCATCAGGTGTCTGGTAACGCTGGTGTGAGGGCAGTTTTTCGCTGTTGATTGTGTTTTTTTCCCTATGAGCTGTCTTGACTGTAGTAGCTTTATAAAGTTCAACTCATTCTCTTGGGTAAAGCTGTTTGACATTGCATCAAGTTAGGCCACTTAGTCTGCATAGTATCTTAGTTTTGACTCATGTTCCAATGAATTAGTGTAAGTTGAATCTTTTTTGTGAGGACAGGCTGTACCCACAGCAGGACAGGAATACTTTAATGAGGGTTTATTTGAACATAAGCAGTTTTCTCATATGAATTCCATAGAATGTGCAGAGAATAATGTCGTGAAATTATCCAGAGTATCTCTTTCACACATGAAGCACATGACAGTCTGTGGATTGCTCCCTGTGAGTTGGGAGAGAGTTTCTCTAAGTGAAAGAGTTCAAGTATCTTGAGGTCTTGGTGCGGTTAGAGATGTATTGGGCAAGTCCAACTGGTAGGAGGCCTCGGGGCAGACCCAGAACATGCCAAAAGGATAATATATGACATCTGGCCTGGAAACAACTCGAGATCCTCCAGGAGGAGCTGGAAAGCTCACTGAGGAGAGGGGATGTCTGGAGTACTTTGCTTAGCCTGCTGCCTCCATGATCTGGCTCCGGATAAGCAAATACAAATAGATGGATGAATGGAGAAGCCTTGTCACATACTGGAAATAATTTGGTTTAGGTGAGGGGTAACACCTGTGTTGAGTGTGCAGGAGGCAAAAAATAAACTGCTGAAATGAGTGTGCTTTGTTTGTAAAGTGGTCATAAACAACAATGGCAAGGGTCTCTTCCCATTTTTTAAATTGTTCTTGCAATTTTAGCTCTTACGAAAAGAAGTTCATTTACGTCCTTCTGTAAATGTTGTTCTTTAGCTTCAGCTATTTGTATTCTTTAGGTTTTTGTGCCTCCTGCATGATAGAAAAGCCACGCCCCACTCTCTTGCTGAGAGTTCTCTGAATAATGACCTGCTCTGTTCACACATGGGCTCAATCACATATTACACTGACATTGTACAAAGGAGCTGCAAGAGTAAAGTCTGCTTAATGTGTGGTGCAACTGATTTGGACCTTGGTGATTTAACATTCAGCTCCTAATGTAAGGTAGTGTCAAGATAAGTTCAGGGTTGCAGTGCATGTGTGAAAGAGACTATAGATTACAACATCACAGCAGGTGATTCTCATCCAATTTACGTCTCGCCCGGTTCACTACTGACTTAATGTTCCAGTACACCATAAACCTAAGCTCATTAAACTGTATCACAATGTCAGAAACTTCCATCAGCTCCAACCTACACAGACTCATGTGCCTCTTCTGTGCACCTAGTTGTCCAAAATTTTTGTTAAACACACACTGAAAACCACATGACAGCCACATCACCTTTCCTAAATGACAACTTTATGTATTCTAGCACTTTATTATAGTAAATAGAAACATGACCTGAGCATAGTCCACCTGTCAGCCTATTCTTACTATACAGAAACTGTTGCATAAACTTAAATAACATCAGAACTTATATAAGATGTTATGCCAACATAAACATCTCTACCAATGTAAAGGTGAGGTAAGGTACGCTTATTTGTAAGGCAATCCAAAGTGCTTTACATAAGCCTTTTCAAAAAGGCAAGTAATAACACAAGGCAAAGTCATGTCAGAGTCCAGCTGTTATAGGTGTGGAGATGCCAAGTTTGATTGAAAAACTATCTAGTATAGTATTATTACTGGCCAAATACTAGACAAGTCTATCTTCTTTAAACCTAATGTAGCTGCATTTGTGCCAAAAGTTAACATTGTCACATCATGACTTCTTTGTGTTGTTCTAAAGCGAAGTTACTTTGAAGGACTTGTTGCCTACCAAACACTTGTTTTGGAAAAAGACTGTCTGAAGATACAAAAAACTTTCAGACTACACCTTTTGGGAAAGTTCCCAATGAGATTCTTGAACTCTAAACAGTGCACAGTTGACATCCATAAAGCCTTTTCTCTTGTTAAAGTGAAACAGATGCAGAACAGAAATTCCACATTTGTAAAGCGCAGTAAACATGTTTTAGACTGTCTATTTGAGGTCCGCATCAACAGTGACAGTGTTAACTCTTGTCTGTTTGACGGAAGATTTGGACTCAGGTCTCAAACTTTAGCTCTTCTAAGCACTTTAAGGATTCGTTGTCCATTCTGACTTAAAAATTAAGAATGAAAAATTCATTCAGGACTTCATTTAAGAATGAATTTAATTAAGGTCAGAAAAATATCACCTTATTGGTCATTAACAATGATATTTTGTAAAAAAAAATAAATAAATAAAATAAAAAACTAAAAAACTATATGCACATAAACACCACCACTGCCTCCTCCCTGCAGCTCTTTGTGGTGGTATTGAGTTTTCACACGACTAACTACTTTTCTGCTCAAATGTTGATGTTTTTCTGCAGATTACAGTCATAATTTGCCTGCTTGCTTGCCTTGATTAGTCGACTTCAGTTCGACCTTTCAGCCAAAGTATCTTTAACCATAGAGCCACTTTTGAACCCTCCTTGACCCACTGGAGGAGGTAGAGGTGTACCGGCCCTGAATCAGTCTCTGCGGCCGGCCTGATTGGTATTCCAGCAGCGAAGGCGGCATTCATCATCATCATCTTCCTCCTCCTCAGCCCTGGCTGATATTTCTCCCTGTCACACATCATCATAAATACATTCTGATGAGGTCACTGGACACTCACACACACATTCCCTGGCAGATAAACAACATGCGACTTCATAGAGTGCATGTCTAGTTCAGTGTAGCTCAAACAGACAGCCCAGATGTTGCAGAGACAGAATGTACAGCGTGCTACAGTAATTAGCATGCCTGTGCTGTATGCTGCAGTATTGATATGCAGTCCATGTCTGGATAAAGAATTCTGTTTGGTCTCGCTGGCTTTGGCTCGGTGCTTTGCTGGGAATCATCTCCCTCTACCTCTCTCTTCCCTTGTTTCTTTGTCCTTCCACAGTATATCTTTCTTTTTTTGACACTCTCAGCTCTTCAGTTTAGCCTTAGTCAGAGCTATTGGCATGAATGGATGGAAAAGACGTGACATGAATAGATCATGATAAACCTTTCCAGAAGCATCTGTTAATAGGATGCATCTGGCTCAAAAGTACGCTAAATCATATAGCTATAGACAAAACAAATGCAGTCAGGAAGTCAGGAAGTGTAGTGTATATGTTTATTTTTCTCTCAGAGAGAACAAGCGATGATGAAATATTAAGTAAGAGGGAGACTGAGAGCAAAATCGTCTTTGTTCTAACGCTGGCAGTTTGTGGGTTTTGTTTCTTTGAATACTCAACATGTTTAATTCAGTTCAATATGTATAAGTGGAGAGTGAAAATAATAGAAATATAGTGAGTAAGGAAAGTTTTAATGCGTCTTAGTGATAAAATGTATGGCCAAAAGTATATGGACATGACTTTCCATATCCTTTTGTGTACTTTTGGTCTGGAGCTCTATTGCACAGTTTGGGCCCATCAGTATCAATACAGGGAAATTTTAATGCAACAATATATAGACAATAGTTTTCCTCCACCTTTGTTGCTAAAGTTTGGGGATGCCCTGTACTTTTACAGAATGACAGTGTCCATGTAAACCCAGCTTTAAAGAAATTGTTTTTCCACAGTGTCATGGAAGAAGTTGACTGATCTGCACAGAGCCCTGACCTCAACCCCACCCAGGAAGCTTTAGGATGACCTTGAAGTTTACTGTAAGCTAGACTTTATAACCCAACATTAGTGCTGGATCTATAATAATCACGGCAAATCCCTGCAGCTAGGTCCATCATGTGGTGGAAAGACTGAAACCAGAAGAGTGGTGGTTGTTAAAACATCAGGTTAATGGACAGCATTATAGACATAATTTCTAATATTCTGCACTCCTAGTGTATGTCAATAATTTCTAAAAGAGAAATTAATATCCATTCATTTTAACATTTGAAAAAATAAGGTTTTTAAAGAAATCACAAGTGGATTCATTGGCAGCCTGATGACAGAATGGTTTCTTTGTAAACATGAGCAGCACTTCAGAATAAAAGCATGCAAATGTAACTTGCTCTGCTTCCTTTTCACTGCAGGAACCCTCCTGCTGTGACATGCGGAGGGCTGAAGTAGTTTGGTTCCCTTTATCTTTTGGTCCTTGACTTAAGCAGAGGAGCTCCCTGAGGGAAGCTGAGGGGAAATAAGGGAGTGGAGAGGCAAGGCATCAAGATTCCAGATTCCTCTTTTAAATCATCTTAAGTGGCAACCTCTCTTGGCATCCAATTCTTTGAGGTTTCAGACGCAGCATAAAGAAAAGAGGCACACACTCCACGCTTGGTTTCCAATGCAATCATGTGAAAAATTTTGATCTCTAAAATGTTAGCTTTTCCGGACTTCAGTGGGTTATCTTTGTTGTAAATACCTTGCACTCATTCTTTTCCCACTACTTCTTATTCATTCATACATAAATGCATGAGTATTTATACATGTGAAGAGGTTCATCTTGTCGTTGATTGACCTTTCTTTATCTCATCTTTGGAAATTGTGGTTGTTTATCATGCATATTTTACATTATGCAGGTGGTTTTCAAGTTAGTGATTTAGTATCAACAGACTGTTGTTTGAATACTTGATTATTTCAAAACCCCACTCTGCAAAAGTGCTTTTTAGCAAGACACATCTTCATATATATTATTGTGTCTCGTGAAAAACTGAACTCATGCAACACCTTTTAAAACTGTCCAAGGAAAATCCTTTTTGGCGTCAGATACCTACAGTTGCAACAGGCTTCTCATGACTTGGAATTTCAACATATCATTGACACTAGTGGTTCTCAACCTTTCTCATACCACTCCTTAATCGATGCACATTAGGTCACGGACCCACATTCAATAAGATTTCACTTTGAGGACTTCCATCTGAAAATATTTTGGTCGTAAAATATGATTAAGACCAGAATTGTATAGTTGTCAACTAAAGTTGCAGAGAAAATTAACAAAGTGAAGGAAGTGAAACCTATGATCAGGGTTGTCCCTCTTATGGCCCTTACTCACACTGAGCTCACTTCTACAGAAAATTACATAGTAAAAATAGACTATTTCTTATTTTTCTGGGGATCCCCTGGAGCTTCCTTAAGGACCCTTGGGCGTCCCCAGACCCCTGTTTGAGAGCCACTGATCTACACCACTTCCTGCTGTGGTAATGTAAAATGAAACCTCACATTTTCCATTTGAAGCTATTTTCCGTCCTCATGAGCTCTCTGGTTGTTCTACATCTGAACCTCTGACCTCCAGGGATCAATTAAGCAGCAGTTAGAAAGAGTTTCTCAAATGCCCAAAGTCCCTTAAAGGGAAAACCACCCAAATTAAAAATTCCAATATGTAATTTCCATGGCTGAGGAAAGTTCAATCAGTATTTGTGAACATGAGCTACTCTCTCTCAAAGCCAGAAACTAGAGAAGTAAGTCTCAAACTGGTGAGTCATCAAGTAAAGTCCTGAGCTGCTCCATTGACAATGAACAGGAGCCTGATTTTGTTGACCCACAAATAGTTTGTTTTATTTTATTTATTTTTTATATACTCAAATGGACTTTATTTGTATTTGTAGCTGTAAAACCAAAAATATACCCATGTTCTTAGACTGTCCCCGTGAGAGCTCTCAGTATCATCTAATTTAATATATCTTGTCAAATTCATTGTCCATGGAGCAGCTCCAAACTTTAGACTCTATGACATCACAAATTTGAGTTTTATGACTCCAGTTTTTGGATTTGGAGGCACATTGTGTATGTTACTGGTATTTTTGACAGTCTTAGACCATAGAAGTAACATGTATGAACTTTGAAAATGGGTGTAGTTCTCCTTTAAAGACATGGTGGACCATTGAGAGCCCTGCAACCCTGTAACCTGAGCATGTAAGACCAATATACACGCCGACATGTTCTATAGAACTGAATTGATTGAGAACTCAGTGAACGCAAAGGGACAGTAAACGACACAGCAGGCTCCATCGACACACTAGATTCAACACACATCTTTCCCCCCGCGTCATTTCATGCTTCGACCACTCAAAGTAAAGATTCCCTCGGGCAGAACAGTAAACACTGTTTGATGTTGTTGAACAGCAGCTGAGCCTCTTGAAAAGAGGTAAATGTGAAAAATTTGAGGCATGGTGGAAGCTTTGAAACATCAGGCGCAGCAGATAGGCTGAAACACAATCTACAAATGTGGCACAAAATACGGGGGAGAAATGAGCTAAAAAGAAATGTTAAGGTGTGGGTGTTGATGGAAATGGAGTCGTTTCTTTCCTCAGAGAAAAGGAGACGTCACAGTATGTGGTGGTGGGTAGTCTGAAATGAGACGTTTGTGAGTTGCAGTGCTGGTTCTGGTGCTTTTTGGTGTATGTTTGAAGTGTGACAGATCACTAAAGCTGGAACATCATTTTCCTGAAGTTTTGTTGCAGGATGTCAGTGATAGAAAACAAACATGACATACTCGTGAGTTTTTTAATTTCCTTGTTCTTACTTCAATTTAGCAGTTTGTTTCTTAATTCTGCCCATATAAATCATTTGATAAATATACAAATGTGAAGTGGAATTCATCATCAGGCAGCTGTTTTGCAGCCATTTTAGTTAACTTGCTGTGCATTAGCATTTATTATTCATAAGTCTGAGAATAAATAATAAATAACTGTATCTAGAGAAATATACTTCAATTAGGCTGCATACTGAAGTTGCTTTAATTGCTAAAGTTAATAACTTTCTGTTTTGTTGTGCTCTTTTGTCATCCTTAGTTTTCTATCATTGGACACATCAATTTCATTTTAATCCAACTTTATATTTAATCAGAATCAAGTTCTCTTTTGAAGTTACCGAGCTTAAAACACCACTTAGTTAACATCCATTTAATCAGCACAATGTTTCTCATCATTTTTGCCCTCAGACTAGTTTGCCAAAAATAAATTTCAACCCTTACAGTTTGTTTGACACTTCCACTGCTTTAAGCAAAACATATAAACTGAGACTTTAACACCTCAACTCCAAACAGAGTGCACATTTAATTGACATTTAAAGTGAAACATGGCAAGGCATTTATGATCAACACGTTAGTGCAGTAGTTTCTCAAACATCAGAGAACTACAAACAAAATATTCTGTGACGATGGATTCAACAGTTTACTGGCACTGGCAAAATGATATAGACTAAATATCCAAACCTTCAAAGCCGAGGAGGAATTGTAATTAATTGTGAACCCATATCTCATATGAAATATTTATGGACATACTTACTGCCATTTTAGAATCTCTGTAAGAAAAGGAGTTAAATATTTGGCACAAAAAATGTATTATAATGAAACAAAGTGTTAAATGGCTGAATGTGTATAAATGTGGTTCAGCTGGCAAAATATTTACTAAAATGTAGATTTTTAAGATCTCATATTCTCGAAGCATATACAAAAACAAAGGGGATGTCTTTTTAAAATACAGAGACATGTTAATAATAAATAATGATTAATTATTTTAATTCTAGATTTATTTGCTTTTAGCAGTATTTATGGCCTTGTCTGTCCGAAAAGCTGCATGTGTGCAGCAGACTCCTAGTAACAGAAATTTGGTGGCGAAAGATCAGGTACAGCAACAACTTGCATAGCCTTTTTGCTTTACACAAAACGGGTGCTGACATAATTTTTGGCTTGTGCAACTAAACAACAGAGACACTACAGCAAGCATAAACCCAGCTTTGCAGTTTGATGGAAATTTTAACTGACACCTGATTTCTTCGTGGTACTTACACTTCACCTGACACTTCAGCTGCTTTCAGTACTTAGATTCAAGTGGCATTTAAAGTAATACCTCAAATGTTTGCGACCTTTACAGTACAAGTCAGCTGTTGCTTGAAGTGACACCTAGTTTTCAGCACTTACATTTCAACTGCTTTCAGAATATACTCTTCAAAATACACCTCAACTTTGGCCATGCAGCTCAACTGAAACTTTTGCTCATCTTACACTGCAACTGACACTTCAACCCCTTTCATTGCTTTAATTTCAGTTGACACTTCAACTACTTTAAGTGCCTCTGCTTTAACCGTTTTTGCCAAATGACATTTCAGAAGAAAGTTGCCTTTTCTAATGTTCTTATTTATCTTGTGGTTTAAATTCCTTGTTATGATTGTTCTGTATTACAACAGTGAGACGTCTATTTGAACCATAACTACATACATCCTGGTCCTGATTGTAAGAGTCTGCATTAAAAATGTCTAAGTGGCAGGATGTGTGGGGGTGTGGGGGAACTAACTAGGCCTTTGCTTCACTCCTTGATTCCCCCCGTTTTCTCACATCCCAGAGAACCACTCTGCCCCTCCAGATGTCACCGGCTACACCAACAACACCGCCAACACCTCTGACGGGATCCAGGTGGAGAGAGCCCCAGGCGGCGGCACCGCGACCCAGAGACAGACGCCCAAGTACGGCAACGCTGAGCTAATGGAGACCGGAGACGGTGAGTGAGGGCCTGGGATATGATCTGGGGAGAAGAGATCGGAGGTGTCAGAGATAATTGTAGTGACAATATAAAAAATAGAGGTGGGGGTTGTGGGGTAGCTAAGATTACCAGTGTCACCATTTATGTTCCTGAGGTATGATGTTGAGTAATGGCAAGAACAGTGTTTTTTCAGAACATTATGATGTCACAGTGAAGCTAACCTTTGACCTTTGACTTTTCTGATATAAAATGTTATCACTTAATCATTTTATCCTATTAGACATTTTTTGTGAATTTCTGTCATACTTACTGTATGAATTCTTGAGTTATGGCCAAAAGCATGTTTGGTAAGGTCACAGTGACCTTGACTTTCCACCTATGACCATCGAAATCCAATGAGTTCATCACTGAGCCCAAGTGGATGTTTTTGCCAAATTTGAAGAGATTCCTTCAAGGCATTCTTGACATATTGCATTGACAAAAATGAGAAGGACGTATAGACGGACGTACAGATGGTCAAACAGATGAATGTACAGATGGACTTATGGACAGATGTACAGACAGACATATGGAAAACCCAAAAATGTAATATCTCTGGCCATGGCTATTGCTGACATGGAGGCATAAAAAAGTATGCCAAAATCAGGCTGAAGTAAGTTTTTGGAATATTGTCTTTAGATGAAACCAGGAACTGTGGTTCTAAAGTTAATAGGGCTCGAACAGCTGATTAAATTTGCAGACTTTATGCTTCGGAGAGCTGATTTAATCTGAGTACAACTCACTTCCTTTTTGTTTCTTCGCTGATTGTGACGTCTGGTGAGTGATTGGAGGACTTCAGAGTCGTGTAAAAGACATATTAAAGACCAGCTGTTTTGTTTGTTCAGGAGCCTCAGGTCTGACTCTGCAGTCTGACGTGATGGAAAATCACCAGCACATCCATGTGTGATGTGTTTTATTTTGTGGGAAAACATGAAAGCTTCAAATTTTGAGTCTGAATCAGAAAAAAGAGTCACTGGGGCACTTTTAAACATGACAGGCCTCCTGCTGCTCTGATGTAAAATGTATTAATGTGTTTGGTTTTTTTTCATGTGAAGAAATGCTAAGAGCATGTTTTGCAGTTTTTTAGGTCACATGAACGGTGAATTAAAAGTAAAACTTAAAAAAACAACTCATCAATATAAACTTGCATTTCATGAGTCTTCATCTGTATCTTTCTTCACCTATGCATAGTTTTTATTGGCGCTAATTACTCTTCATTTATTTGTTTAGAAATATTTGCTTCAACTTTTTTCCCTGCTTTTTAATCTCTTATGTCTTTATTTTAAATAATGTTTGGTCACATTATATAGCATCCAAATATGAAATGTTCTATACCGTATACAAATGAATTTCTATTATGAAATGATGCATATTTCAGAAAAATCGGACACATATTATATATATATTATATATATTTGTGTTCACTTTTGCAATGAAACTATAGAGATTTTTTCATAACATCATAGTTTTTTTTGCACAATTGCCCACTGATGTCTGAACAAAACAAAAAATGAGAGCCTCCAAAATCAGCCCTCTGTTGACTAATGTATCATCTGACAGTGTAGATTTTTCTGTAGACTCTTCAGAAATGACGAAGGACGTCAGTTTGCTGGTTCATAGTTTAATGTTTCTGTCTCTGGAGGGACATGAAGCTGCAGCAGACGGAGTTATTCATCAGACACCATGATCGATGCCGAAATGGACGAGATGTTGAAAACAGCTCAGAGCGAAGCAGATTGACGGATCAGGTGCCAGAGTTTACAGATGGGAGCTTATTGGGATGTTTGGCTGAAAGAAACGCAGCAATGCTGAGGCCCTCTTTTAAAACACGGAGAGGATTTAGTCATCTTTGTATTATGTTGCTCACTATGAGTCTTGTGCATTTTGTTTTCAGAGATTTAGACTTTTAAATTTTTGAGGATTTAATGTTTCATTTATAGTCTGGGAGGGATTTCTTTTGCCCCATTTATCTTGTGTTTAGGGGATTTCACTCCTATTACTGACCTACAAAAAAATAACATTTGCAATTTATGATCACATTCACACTCAGTTTGCACCAGTAAAATGTATTTTATTTTTGATCAGATTCTAGCGATCATCAGTGTTATTTTTATGCTTCATGGCCAGAGGCATTATGTTTTCGGGTTGTCAGTCCGTCTGTCTTGTTCTCGTGAATGTCAAATCTAAAGAATGCCTAGAAGGAATTTCTTGAAATTTGGCACAAACGTGCACTTGGACTCAAAAATGAAGGGTTTGCTGTTTAAAGGTCAAGGTCACTGTGACCTCAAAAAAACACGTTTCTAGACATAGCTCAAGAGTTCCTTTGCTAATTATGACAAAATTTCTCACAAATGTGTAACAAAATTATGGAGTGATATCAATTTCTATCCAAAAGGTCAAAGGTTGACTCCACCGTGGCATGGTAATGTTCTGCAAAAACCGTCTGGTAATTAATCATCATCATAAATCAGGAACAGAAGGGGAGACATTTGGTTAGATACTGAATTGGTGGCACTAATCTTGGATGTCCACCTTGAAACTGTGTTAAATGTACAGATCTTCTGTGCCGCCAGGTAAAGAGGTTTGTGATGAAGGTTTTAGAATTTGTAGCTTCTCTGCACCAACATCCGTATTTGAACATTGTCAACTGTCACGGCTACATATGAGTCTCGACAAACATGTGAACTGCAACTGCAACTTAAGTGGTTGGCGCAGGCATGCAACTGCAAGGTGGTAATTGTGGTTACTGATTATTTTTTATTTTATTAGATTTTTTTGTTCAAAGCAGTTATTGTGCCTCCTTTTTAAAGCTGTTTTTGCTTCTTTGTTTTTTTGTTTTTTAGCACCTTGTCTCTTGCTCTTTGAGTATATCCTTTATTATTATTATTATTATTATTTATTTGAAGTTTCAAGGCAATTTTTGTGATATACTAATTCTGATTTCTGCTTCATCTCACCCTGGCTACTTTAGCAGAAACTCCCAATATAAGACATTGTTGGTGGACATTAAAAAGTGTTCAGAATTTTAGAGCAGAAGCAATATTAGATATTAAATCAATACTGACATAAGTGGAGGCACCCAGTAGCTCACCTGCTGCATGCTGTTCCCTCTCTTTCTGCCTTTTACACAGCTGTCCTTTATTATAAAGGTAAAAGCCCATAAAACAATCTTAAAAAAATACTGACATGAGTGAATGAGTCTTTACATTTTGGCAGGTGAAATAAGGCAGATACATGTCCATCAAAGTTGAAAATGTTTCTACTTAGTACTTACTTATTTTGCATTCAGTATGAAGACACTGTCTGAATGTTCAGATGTGAAACAGTCCAGCACTGAAGAATGAAAGAAAAAGAAAGAATTCATGTAAATGTGGCATGTCGCCTTTGTTTATTTAGTATGTGTTCAGCCACAAAGATTTCTTCACCGTGGCTTGGTGGAGACAAAAATAGAAAGCTCACCAGAGGACTGACTGAGGGACTCCTGACTGTTGCATCCAGAGACACACATACTCTGCCTCCACAGGATTTTACAGTGCACTGATTTCTTCGTTTGCCAACGTTCACTTGCGTCTTTGGCTCACCCAGCTGCCCCAAACAAGTCTGCCAAAACATCTATTTGCCTTCACATCTCAGCGCTTAGACTTCATCCCACCTCTCCGTCTTACAGCTACACACTCTATTGGGTTTAAAATCAGCCCTGAATGAAAGAGCAATTTGTACCTCATCCCGTATGCCGTTTTCACGTCTCTGCCATCACAGAGTGTCATGTTCAGCGGCAGCTCCGCTGATTGCTCACTCGAGGACAGCATGCTACTTTGATGTAGATTTAAAACTTGTGGATGTTTTTATGTGTCAGGGGTGCACTCAGGATATCGCTCAGTAGAAAGTGACGACTACTTCAACACGCGCACCTGTGAGAGCACAATAAGTAATTCGGTGTAGGACTTACATTAATGTGTGTGTGTGTGTGTGTGTGTGTGTGTGTGTGTGTGTGTGTGCGATCCTCTGCAGGTGTTCCAGTCAGCAGTAGAGTTTCAGCCAAAATCCAGCAACTTGTCAACACCCTGAAGAGACCCAAACGACCGCCGTTAAGAGAGTTCTTTGTGGACGACTTTGAGGAGCTTCTGGAGGGTAACAACTTCACTCCTTTTATTTTGAAAAATATTTGGAGCGAGGTCTGACAAGTCTTTTTCTAAAAAAATAGTTGTGCTCTTTTTGTTGTTTTCTCTCTTTTATGTCATACAACAGTATATCATTTTGTTTGGTGATTGGTTACTTATTGTGAAGCTGTAGGCAGGGGTAGAAGAAGTACTCAAATCTTGTGCTTAAGTTAAAGTAGCAATACCAGTGTTTATACTCTCAAGACCCAAACACACCACACCAACATCAGAGAACTGGCGACAAAAGCCATCTGCCACCGCCTCAAGTCATGGGACTTGGCCAAAAAGGTGCACATGAACCCATCAAACTGACTGTCAATATGCATGTACGTTCTGCGCCTGCGTGAGAGGAAATAAATGTCCATACCAGCAGACGGCAGTTGTCTGTAATCGTCATTCCAACAGGGAAACTGTGAGAACGTCTTGACGCTTGTTAGCCAGTTAGCACATTGAAAACACAATCAAGTGTTGAAAGAACAAATCATATTTACCGTGCGCCAGTGAGCAGTAACACAAACAAAAGAAAGCCTGCTTGGGCCGACTAGAGACAACTAGAGCGGACCAGGGCAGACATGTGCTAACCGTGCAGGACACCTCACACCGACTAGGGTTTGTCAGGGCCTAAGGAATATTTTACAACAAAGAAAAAAAAAGTGGTGAAACAGTGGCATTAACGTAGATTGAGAAGTTTGGAGTGTTTGCAAGTTTTTGAATTATACAGTAAATTATGTATACTAAAGATTTTGCTGACCATTTCTTAATGCACACTATACAATGTTAAATAATGGATATTTTTTCTGATATTCTGTTAATATAACATCTTTGAACACACTCATGAAATTTGTTTGAGTTTTGTCATCCATCACAGTGAGCATCAGCCTTCCACTCATTTTGCGGCTCACAATGTTTTTCAGTGGTAATTCCATTCAAGTGCAGATTGATTTCAAATGTCTGGACTACACAACAAAAATGTAACCTTGATAAAAATGAGACTTAATGTTCACTGGGATGGTTGCCAGATCTTATCCAGGTTCCATGAGTCACCAAATAGATTTTTCCACTGTGCATAGATAAATGGGAATCAATGGCTGCCTGACACAATAAACAGAATTGTCTAAGATCTGTAAAAAACTGTTTTACAGGACATGAAGGTCTTAAACACACAACCAGTGGAGTTCTCCTTTACAGTGTCACAGTTCTCTAAGTTTGGAAAAGGCTGATGACAATTACGATGCTGCTGCTTCTGTTAGTGGTATCAACAGCAAAAATGACGCCAGTAAAAATCAGATTTTTACACGTCATTGCACATTCCAGAAAGATTGAAGCATCAACCTTTACTTTATTTTGGTGCCTTGCACCTCATTTTTAGATGTTCAACATTAAACATTAAAAAGCAGTTAAAAAGCTGGAAAAAAATCCACACAACTAAATCACTCGAGCCAAATTTGTGAGCGTTTCACTCCCTAATGTCTACTGTGGCAAAGACAGAGACTAACTGATGAATATTTCTTTTTGTTTCCAGCATCAAGCAGAGCCAGAAGTTAATTCATAATTTAGGCATGAATAACAAACGTTGGAAAGACTGCGCTTGCTTTAGTGTGCCACAAAAATGATATCAACCTGATATTTTGCTTGATTAAAAGCTTGATTCCTTTCGATGATGAATCACTGTGATACACAATAATAACACATGGAATAAATGCTTATTTATTTTTTTCATGCCCGCTCTCATCATTAACATGAAGAAATGCACTCATAATTAGGAAAACATAAACTTGTTACCTACAAATATGAAACAAACAAACTGTCATTCTCCTCTTCTGTTCTCTTCCTCCAGTCCAGCAACCAGACCCCAACCAGCCCAAGGCAGAGGGGGCCCAGATGGTGGCCATGCGGGGTGAGCAGCTGGGTGTGGTAACCAACTGGCCCCCGTCACTGGAGGCGGCCCTGCAGAGGTGGGGCACCATCTCTCCGAAGGCCCCCTGTCTCACCACCATGGACACCAACGGCAAGCCGCTCTACGTGCTCACCTACGGTAAGCAGAGCCTCACCTCACACTGATCGGGTCAGGGGCCACATGGGGGTCACTAACGGATGGTTAAACATTATTTAGCTGTAAAAATCAATTGTCAGGAGTACTTTTGTAATTTTTTTCATGATATAAATGACTGGTAGCTTTAGGGGGCAACTGAAAGAGGGGTGGAAGAGGTGTTGAAATATTTGAATGTAAAGTCAGGTGTTACTTTTTCAATACTTAGACTATAGACATGATATGATTATAGATATGATAAACACAAGCATATTCTTCAAAATCTCACTTTTGCACTGAAGAAAAAAGCTAAAAATGAGGACAAATACAATAGCTTTTTCTAAATAACATGTATAAAGTTTTGGTTGAATTAGGATGTTTGTCATCAGAAAATAATGCCAGCTTTCACTTCTTGACAGTTTTCAATCTGTAGTTTTCAGTATATTTCTGTTTGTATAGTTTAATACATTTCTATAATATGAACTGGGGCTGTGTTTGATAATTAGTCTACAATAACAAAATATTTTGGATCAAAAACATAAATCTAAACCTGCTTGTTTTGATCAGTGACCAACATTTAACAGCCAATAATGCATGTAAACATATCTGACAGCCCACACAACCCCAAATTAGTCATCACCATATAAAATTCTTAATGTAACATTACATACTGACCAATACCAAAAAATGTCTTGTATGTAGTAAAATATTAAATGTAGTATATTAATACAGCAGGTTTTTCCTCCGACCTTCTTCCTGTTTTTTCAGCACATATGTTTGCTCCCACAAACCGATTAACTGAAGCACCAAACAATGTTTAACACCCGCTGTGTGAACATAATTATTCTAATGGCAGCCAGACAGAGTGCTAAGCACATTAGCAAAGTGTGAAAAAGACACTTTCAAGAAAGCTGCTCTGCTACAGAGGGAGAGCACGTTTTTTGTTTGTTTTTTTATCCCAAAGGCCCAGATTTTCTGAATATATTTTTTAAATGAACATTTTTAGGAATATTTCCTGAGTGATTCACATGACAGTCGGTGGAGGTCATACTTGGGTTATTTTGAAAACTTTTGTACTGACAAGACTGGAAGCCTTCATTCCTATTTTATTGTTAAGCCATTTACTTGTATTTGTAGAAGTCTTGGCTACAATATGTGAGTTTTTTCAGTCTCCACTAATTCCACAACTTAAGTTTGGCAGAGATACAAACATCAGATACCACTAATACTTTCTTACTCAAATGAACTGAGGCTACATTCAAACTTCTGCATAATATGCCATTGAATAAAGCTGTCACAGAGCTACACCAGAGCTGACATGCCAAAGAGTAATAACACATCAAGGCCACCATGGCTATGGAGACCATAAGAAAAGTGATAGTAAAGGTGTGGACCTGACCCACCGGAACCCAACTTTGCATGCATTAATCTTCCCAAAAACTCATCAGAGGGTCCAATGGTAGGTAGACCAGTTCATAAATAGTTCAGATAGGGTAATTCTTGTCATTTTTCCTTCACTTAAAAGATAATAGACAGTCCTCTTGAATTAGAAGCACACCTGAGACTTGAGACTTGGGACTTGACCCGATTAGACTGGATAATTTGAACCCTTCTTGACTCAGATGAGGGTCACCAAATGGTTAAATTAGGCAGTGCTAATTGAGTATGAACCAAGTATATGTTACTGTATTGCCTGCTTCTTGCCTAAAATGTTTTCAGAAACATATTTTAGTGTCCTTTTAGCTGTAATAGCGAAAGTTTTTGAACAGGAAGTGGGCACTGTACTGTGTCCTGCACAGTGAAACTAGAGGCTGAAAATACTGAGATCAAACAGTAAAACAAAGTAGCAGTGATCAATTGTAAACCAACTTCCTGTTATTGCGTTGCATATTTCTTTGCTAAAATGCTTTGCAGGAACAAGTTTTAGCTTAACTTTTAACTGTAATATGAGATAGTTTGTTATCAGCTGGTCACCACTGAATCAAATGGATGAGTTCCCATTATTTCACCCACCAGCAGGAGTGTTTATTGGTCTGGTATGGCGCAGTGCATTCTGGCAGTTGAAGGTTTTCTACCTCTTAAGGTAGAAAACCTAGGCTCTGTAATTATAGCACCAGGCGGAGGTGATGTTCCAGTAAAACCATTTACATTACAACCATCGGTTTAACACAATCAAGTGAAAATATGTGAATGCAATTGTGCCTATTTATATGATTAAAGACTGATAGTGTTGTGGAGGTGGTAACAACAGGTGAAATTCGACACAGAACTATGAATTCCTACGCCAGAGGCAACAACTGCCTTTCATAGAAGTATAAATCCACGGTTAGTGTTCAATCTATCAGAAAACACAGTAAATGTAGAAGAAAACAAGTCTTTCACAGCCAGAAGTGAGAAGACAAACACACAGCAGGTACAAAATATTAAGAAAGAATCCAAAACATGTATCAACCGTCTCGCCTGCAGCCACCGCCCCAGCACCCTGAACACATTCACTGCAGCTGAATCACATCACGTCTTCACCCCCGCTTCAGTGCCATAGTTTAAGTCTACATTCAAATTGGAACAAACTCTTTTGTTCAGCAGCTGAAGGCTACAGATCCGAGTTATTCATCTCCCCAAACGACAGTGGAGAAAATGGTTTTGGGTCTGGAGGGTGTAAAGAGATTTAGCTGAAGTGAACAGAGCTTCTTCTCTCAGGTCCTCATGAATTTAGAGTCAGACCTCCCCACTCCACAGCGGAGAGAATGAAGTGACACCGAAAGGACATGCAAACACATATACATCAGACAGGCATGAACACATTAATGCACATGAACTCAGACTCACCATTTGAGGTTCAGAATTTAAAACGTTTTTACTCATTTTACCTAAAAAGACAGCAAGTCCCAGAATGACAGTGAAAAATACTTTAAAGTGAAAGTCTGTATTCTTGTCTTCCAAAAATGAATTATTCATCATAAAGAAGAGTTAGAATTTAGCGTGGAAGCTTATTCTTGGCCATCATCTAAATACAAAGTTTTCATCAACCAGTTGGAGATGGCTTCGGTGTTTTTATGCCTCATCATTTTTTTCTTGTTTTTGAGGATTGTCTGTACGGACTACGTCCCTACATCCATACGTATGTATGTCTCGTGAAGGCAATATCTTAAGAATGCATTGAGGGAATCTCAAAGAGACTGAGTAAAATTTGGAACAAATGTCCACTTAGACTCAGTGATTAACTGGTTAAATTGTGGTGGTCATAGTTCAAAAATCAAGGTCACTGTGACTTCTTCTGCAACAAACTTATGAGCACAATACCTCAAGAACACCTTGAGGTGATTTCATCAAATTTGGCACAAACATCCACTTGGACTTAAAGATGAACTGAATACAATTTGGTGCACAAACGTCAAGGTCATTGTGGCTCAGCTTGTATGTTGCACATTTATTGAAAACTGCGAGATTAATGTAGTGAAAAGTGCAGTATTTCCCTCTGAAAGAGAGTAGAGGGAAAGTAGAATTTATCTAAGTAAGAAAACTGTTTTGTGAAGAACAGTACTTAAAAAGTACTCGCTCACAGTAAACTCCCACACACACACAATCATTAACCCAGACTCAGTTTTATCCCCATCAACTTTCTTCAAATAGGCATACAGCTTGTGTGTGTGTGTGTGTGTGTGCGTGCGTGCGCGCACGCGTGTGTGTGTGTGTGTGTGAAAGAGAGAGAGAGAGAGAGAGAGAGTGTGTGTGTGACAGAACAAACTGATTTGTGAGGAGTGAGCTTGCAGCTGATGATGAGGTGATGTGTGCTCACTAGACTGTGAAATGTCTTCAGCCAGCACTCAGGAGTCTGCCACCAGTGAGACAACAACATGGTGAGACAGTGTGTGTGTGTGTGTGTGTGTGTGTGTGTGTGGTGTGTGGTGCGGTGCTGAATCTAAATCTCAATCTCTATCTCTATCTTCCTTTATCTTTCATTCCTGGTGTCTTTCTCTTTGATGTCGGCCGACAAGGACAAACTTGCTTTGTTTCTTCCTGTCGGGTCGTCCTCCGCCCACATCCGGAGAACAGAGAGAATTCATGATACTGAATTCTCCGACTGTCCTTAAACTCAACCCTCGCCATGCTGCACTGCAGATAACCTCACATAATTGGCAGGGGAGAAACATATTTCTATTCCTGTTTTAAAAAGTTTGGAACAAACCCAGAGTGTCTCGGGCAGCTTTGATCCTGAGTAAACAGCACTGCTGATGTTATTTATCAGCAAGTCACGTTATCGATAAAAGAGTTTGAATTTCTCTACTGCATGAGGAGGACTCAAAGTTTTAAAGTTGTGTGTGTTGTGTTTTGAACTCTTTCTTTGATTATTATTTGTGTACATCTGCCTTTTTTGGAGTGTTTTCTGTAAACTGCACATTCTGTTTTTAAAATTAGTAAGCATCTTATATAATGCCCCACCCATTCCCTTTCCAGGATTGGGTTTAATTGCAAAAAACAGTCACAATACTTCATTTGAGCGACAATTTCTTGACTGTCTCTCAAAGGTCTTAAATGTAACTTGACGAAATGTTAACTGTTGTACCCAAACATGGTATATATTAACATGGAAGTGAGCAGAGGCTACAACCAAGTCTCGCATCAGGGCTCAGCTGGAGTACACAAGTCTGAGTCAGTGTGGACTGGCGGTGCAGCAGAGTAAATTTGGCTGGGTTGGACCATATTCTGACTAGCATCCAACTATTTGCAGCCACAAATTAATCACTCAAAAAGGTATAGTAAGTGTGAGAAAATATATTTTGTAAAGGCCAACTTCAGTGCGCTCTCTCTCTCTCAGTCATATACAGTTTATGGCTCTCTGGAACTGCCTGCAGGCTGAGTAAAGGCCGAACACCACTGCTTCTTGACTCTAATTCATCTAATACTGCCAAGGCAAACATTTTTATATGATTTATCACTAAAAAGAAATCAACTCTGCAAACCGATATCTGGAGCGTCTATGTCGCCTCTGCCACCTGTTATGAAAGCAGCCCCAGCACGCTCCACATTCTAGGAAGCTTTTATATGAATACTTTATCAGTATATTATAAGGCAAAGGCAAATATTATTAATATATGTTGTCAGTTGGTCATATCATGGATGCTTATATGAAATAGTCCAACCCAAGCTGGGGTGCAATTGTCCATTGTGTTTTCTTTTCTGCCTTCCATTGATGGCACTTTTCAGGCTGGCAAACAGAACCAGTTGGTTGAATTGGACCTGCAATGTCAGCATTTCCTTTTCTAGCTCAGAGAAGTTTCTTTTCTTGGCCGTATTAGGCTTCTTCACATTGAAAACTCTTTAAACACACCTAAATCCAGGATTTATTAGGGTGGGGTATGTTTATGACGACTGTTTTCAGTGGCTGCATTTATAATCAGCTGGTCATTCATGAACAGCGAGATAAGAAGGTTTCATGAATCATATGTGAACCCTGTTTTAGGATGATTTCTGTACTCAGATCTGAGCTGTTTTTTGTGTTAGAGTGATAAATGAAGGCCAACGACAGATGTTATTATGCGATATATTACAATGCAGTACAACGCCATCCAATATAATATGACATAGTACAAAACTACATGATATGATATTAAAATGAACGATATATTGTATAAAGCATTATTATGCAATACCATATGATTCAGTTCGAAATTATTTAATACAACAATGTAAAATACAATAAAGCACAGCACGATCACACACAGTTAAATACTATACCATATCAAATACGAGACAATATAACACCATGCAGTATTATATGATACAATGATGCTGTAAAAATGGTACTTTACTATACAACAGGATGAAGTTTATCACAATGTCATACAATACCTGATAGGACTGGGCAATATTTCGACATTATATTAATATAGACTAGATATTATGTTTTATTTTGGATATCATAATATTTTACGTGTTGTCTTTTGCTTGTTTTAAATGCTGCAAATTGATGTTATTCTTTTTCCTTACTCGACATTTTTTTACTATTCTATTCTTTGCCTTTACCCACTTAGTTATTATTTCCACATTACGAGTGTTTATTTACTAAATAATATTTACACATCTAAATGTGTAAATATTTTGTAAAAGCACCAAAAGTCAACCCTACTGTTTCGTCACAGTATCGATATCGAGATATTTGTTAAAAAAATATCATATTTGAATTGCCACATATTGCCCAGCTCTAATATGATGTTATGTGACATCACACATTCAAGGCTGTATGTTACAATACGCAAAATAAGACAAAATTCAGTACCGATTTTACAATCATTCATAAAAAGAAAATTGACGGTGATCATCAAATATAATTTCTATAGTTGTTTGGCTTAAAGGTTAAAGATGTAATCACAAAAGCAAACTGAAAGGTTAAAACAGCCCATTTCTAAAAGTGCCGTTTGGAAAGAGAGAGAGAGACAGGGTAAAAAAACACCCTAAGTATGTCTGAAATCTTGTCCCAGTGCAGAGATGTTCTGTCATCCTTTTGTCAAACAAGAGTTCAGTATGTGACCGACTGCCTCTCACAAAGAATCACTTTTGTCTCTGTTTTGTTCTTGGAGTCATTTTCTCAGAGTAGCTGCTGCTCTCAAATGGCAAATACGTAATTTCAGAACAAAAGTGCCCTTTTCAATTAAATTAAACTAGATGATTGGGCAGTTTCCTGCTCCTCTCCTCGGTTACAGCGGATAAAAGGCTATTGGATGAGCCTTTCGTGGCCTGGTTGAGTAATGTCATCCTAAAAAAAAGAAAAAAGAAAAGAAAACAGACCCCAGCTTTGCACAGAAACACTCTGATTACATCTGCAGCTCTGTGATTTGGACTCGTCTGCTGGTCAGCAGCAGAGACACTTTCTAACATGCCAGCAGGAATCCTCTCCTCTGATTGTTGGACATGTTTTTTCAGACGAAGGATGGCTGGCTGTCACCTCCAGGGTGCCAACTATTGCTGCTGAAGTGCCCCGAAAGTAGGCATCCTCATCCTAAAACATATTCAGGGTCACTGCAGAAGTTTCTACACAAGTTTTCGTTTCCTGTGTTTATAACAGTTTCCTGATACTCATCAGTGGAATTAATACTCAACTGTCCTTATAACTATGACTTGCTTTACATGATCAGCCTTTTTTTTCTTTCCAATGGAGAAAGCATCAGCAACTTGTAGGGCAGCGGTTCATATCCTGAGTGTCAGGATGACTCTAAAGGGTTTGCAAACTAAGTCTGAGGAGTCATGAGATAATTGAGAAGGTAGAGGCTACACAAACTATGAGTTATATTTTCAAAGTTTTCTCCAATCTTTTCTGTGGCCAAATACTGGAGAGTTTCAGCTATTCAGGCCTCTAAAAAGGAATTAAATAAAGTAATATGAGGAGTGAACATGGATTATTTATGGTGACTTTTACATCTTTGTTTTGTTCTAAGTCTGTCTCCTTAAAGGCCTTTGCATACCAATGGAGATTTTTTTGTGTGAGTAATTTGCAATTCAAATTATTTTGACTTAATTTAAAAAAAACAAAACAAAACAAAAAAAACAAGGCAAATTTTTCTGAGCTTCTGCACCTTGAATGAATTCACCAGGACGTCATGTCACAATGTCACGAAAATAACAGACTTTTTGCAACTGTTACAAATTCATTTTACTGCTGGTATGAAACATTTTGATGCAAAATATCCCTTTTTATTTATTTGTCACCGTCCCGGTGTGCAGGAGGTATTTTCTGTAGGAAAAAAAGTCTGATAAACCCACTGTACGCTACCTGCCCATCACCAAACAACACCAAACGACCCTGTTAGAGACTTAGAAACAGAGCTGTAAGCAGAGTCATTGTTGGACACAAACATGAAATGAATTATGTTGCCAAGTCTCTGTCCTTAACCCATGACGTGTGCTTTCATTGGCTGTAGCTTGCCAACAAAGACCCCAGCAGGTCCAGATATTCAGTCTTTGAACAGTTCACACATGGTGCTCGAGCACTGATTTGCCTCTGATCTGAATTTGCTGCTGTTTGTCTGGGAGCTCTAAAGACTTTTAAGTGAGTCAAAACTCAAGGTAGTGTGGTGTGAACTCGGCATAACATGCAAACTTGTGGCGGTGTTACCTTTACAATCAAATCAGACAAAAACAGCCTTTTCAAACAATAATTCACAGGTCTTCAGAGAAGCAGTTGCTAGGCAGGTCTGACACATTTATTGCTTTCTAAGTTCTCCCAGCATGTCTAATGAAGCCCATCCACTTCATGCTCCTGGAAGACACAAATGGTTGTTTTTTGTGTCCCTTAACTCTGAATACATCAATTAAATTCTGCCCCTCAATTCCACTTTTTATAAGCTGTAGTCACACCTATGGTAACTGAGTGAGTGTTGCTCTGTCTTTGCTTTGCTATTTGTGTTGTTTTTCTCTCCTGTCTATTTCTCTTGCGGGATCCCAAAGCTCTCCTTTCCTTCAATTCATTAGCTCCGACAAACATCAGAAAAACCTCATTTAGTGTGAAAAACAATGAGGAATTCACGCCGGATTGCTCATGCATAATATCTGCATCTGCTGGTGTGAATTAGCGGGGGAAAAAAAGCAAAGGCTGGAAATTGATTCTTTTGTTGTGAGTTACTGCATTAATGAACAGAGGTAACCTCGCCTGGTGGGTAAATGAAACTGATCGGAAAGATTAGATAACATTATATATAAATAGTGATATCTAAAGCAGCAGTTATTTTGACAAATACCTTCTGAGAAATTAAATAATTCTCTAGGTGTTTTTTAAAATCTTTTCACTTGTTTCTTTT
This sequence comes from Plectropomus leopardus, assembly GCF_026936395.1. Lineage (NCBI taxonomy): Eukaryota > Metazoa > Chordata > Actinopteri > Perciformes > Serranidae > Plectropomus > Plectropomus leopardus. Next base: position 9,060,122 of record NC_142187.1, read on the forward strand.
TAAGAAGAAGTAAATGGTCCATATTGCCTGAAGCTGCATGAGCACTGAAACTAAAACTAATTACATTGGTCAAGATACCAACATGTCTTTATTACTATAATTATATACTGATGTGGCCTGTATGACTTCCTGTAATGTGTTGTGGTTGTGTCTCTGTGTGTTAAGTGTAACATGGATTCAATTACTCCACAGACGTGAAGCAGCTCTGGTTTGCTGAATGTTATGAAATCTGTGTGATCATCTCCATACCAGTCCACCCACGAGGTGAAATAATGTGCTGTAACGCTGTGTCATGTCAGTGCGGTAATTTCTTGCATATGTCAACTCATGATGTCATCTTTTGTTCCACCATGCAGTCATAAGAAAAAGTCCAACAAAGAGATGTGTTCTTTACATAAGAAGCTGAAATGTTACCTGACAATCACTTTGATTTCTTTGTCACATTTTTATGCCTCCAGACAAACAACATCAGTGGCCGGAGACATTGTGTTTTCAGTCTGTCCATCCATACGTCCGTCAGTCTGTCCAATTGTACATCCCGTTGTGAACGCAATATCTTAAGAACGCTTTGACAGAATTTTTTTCAGATTTGGCACAAACCTCCACTTGGACTCCACGACGAACTCATTAGGGTTTAGTGGTCAAAGGCCAAGGTCACTGTGACCTTGCATACTTATCATTCACATGAACATGATTTTGAGTCAATTTATTCATATTTGGCACCAACATCCACTCTAAATCAAGGATGATCCGAATCAAGTTTTGGTGGTCAAAGGTCAAGGTCACTGTGATCCCATCTGTCACATTCTTGGAAATGCAAGATATCTCAAGAACCCCACAGGGGAATTTCTTCAAATGTGGCACAAATGGCCTCTTGAACTCAACAATGAACTGATTAGAGTTTGGTAGTCAAAGGTCAAAGGTGACCTCAAAAACCTGTTTTTTTTGCCATAACTCAAGAATCCATAAGCTTATTATAACAAAATTTGACACAAATGTCTAATAAGATAAAATGATGATGTGATGGCATTTTGTATCCAAAAGTTAATGTTCTGCAAAAAGCACGTTTTTGGCCATTATTCAACATTGATCATAATCTCATAACTCAGGAAAAGAAGGAAAGACTTTTGTAGAGACTGAATTGAAACTGAGGTGATTGTATAAATCATCTTCACTGCTAGGGGAAAGATTTGGGCAAAGCATCTATGTTTTCACAGACATGGATAAAAAAAACTTTTATTGTGACTTGACTGATTCACACAGTCATACAACCAGGAGACAGAATGTCTAGTTTATAAATGAGTCAGGTAACTACATTTGCCATTTCAAATGCTCTACAGAGAACAGTGTGGTTTTCTCTTAACTACCTGTATGCTTTATATAATTTTCTAATATTTATTATTCTTATCTGCTTTTAGGAAAACTGTGGTCCAGAAGTGTGAAGGTGGCCTACAACCTGCTACACAAACTGGGAACCAAACAGGAACCACTCGTTAGACCTGGAGACCGGGTAAGTGAAAAGAGAAAAACAACAACAACAACAACAACAAAAACTGATGATACTGTGATAGAGAGAGCCAGAGCAAGATGATGAGGAAAAAAACAAAAAATAGAAAGAATAAGTGGTGACCAAAGTTTGGAGTGATATCCAAACTTAAGGCTCAAGAGTTGGACTTGAACTTTTTACTTAAAGATGTGAATGCTTTGAGATCTGACAAACTGAAAACTTGCCTTGACTTTAGACTTAAAAATAAAGACTGTGAAGTTTTGACCTAATGAAAATATGGCACAGAGCTGGTCAAGATGAATCTTTGCAACCTAACGTGATGCATAAGATGAGGAAAAATATAGCTGGAGTTCATTGTGGTTGTAAAATCCTGAAACAGTGAAAAGGTGAGCATTGCCACAGTTAGATAATAAGACGCTGCATAGCATTAACTGTATCGGGTATGCATAGCAACATAAAACAATGTTGGGGAAGCTGTGGTTCAGCAGGTCAGGTCAGTGTGACTGAGACATCAAACTCCACATTGCACCAGCGCATTGCATGGTAGGTAGGAGTCGACAGACGACAGATTATCAGCCTGGCAGATTATGGGAGTTAATCTTTGGCATTTTGCCAATTATTTGCACCTGTATTTTATTCAAATGTTTGCTAATAAAGTTACTTACTGAAAACGTGAAAACGTGTGAATATCCAGAAAAATGCCCCTGTTACCCTGATGTTTACAGTTTTCACAGGAATAGATATCTTTGGATGTAAGCAGTTTGAATTAGATAAATTGCTGTTGAAGTGTTCAAATGTAATTTCCAAAATATTTTCAGTAACACAAACAAATGTAAATTTCAAAATCACTTTCACTCATCATTAAATAGGGGGAACGCAAACAAAACCAAACTATCTCTGAGACTGCATATCAGTAATAGTGAAGGAGGATGTTTATTTTTGCTAATTTAGGTGAACTGACCCTTTAACAAGAGTCCGTTAAAATAAAAAACACCAGACTTTTCCTGCGTCGCCTCTTTGGTTTCTGTCTGTATTAAAACATCACAGAGCAGCTTGGTAAAAAAAAAGAAAAACAAGCAGTTTACTGACATCACCTCTCAGGAGTTTTGGGTACCGGCCAAAGATCCTTGGCGACTAAACACATGGCCATTACTCAATGTTTTAAAAATGGATGCATGTGTAGTCCTTCCTTCCTTTCTGTCAGTATAAACATCACATCACACTCAGGGCCTCTTTAACCAGCGCTCCGCATGCCTCCACATATGAACAGACGATCACACTGAAGTGGAAAAAGGTTCAGTAATAGTCCCACATGTGTCTGCTGTCATGTGACACCACCAGCATCTGTGTTCTCCTTCTCTGTGTCCCTCTTTCATCTTTATTATAAGCTTCATTTCCCGCTCAACTGGAGACTATGTCAAGGCTGGCATGATGCCACTGTGTGTTTGTGTGTGTGGTTTTTTTAATGTATCTCAGCCTGAAGGGTGTGTGTTTTAATCACAGTATCCCCCACCCCCCAACCCCCCACTGAGAAATGATACAAAAGTTGTTATTTTGTGAATTGGGGTTGAGTCATTTTATATGGAAACACAGTTTGGGGAAGTGATCCAATAAAGTATCAAATATGGTTTGTGGAGGTGATGCGACTTTCGAAACCAAGAAATGTTTCAGTCTCAAGCAACTGCATGTTTGTTTTCATTTTTTGTCGACTTAAAGGATTTATTAATGGTGTCATAAAATATAAGGGGGTTATGGTCTTGTTCCAAAAGCAGGAAATAATGCATTTTCCCAGCTTTACCTAATCGATGAAAAGTAACACACTCACACACACACTCACACACACACACACACACACACACACACACACACACACACACACTCACACATACACATACATACACACACGCACACACACACACACACACACACACACACACACACACACACACACACACACACACACACACACACACACACACACACACACACACACACACACACACACACACACACACACACACAAAAATCTCTAGGTATATATCTATTCATTATTTATAGAATTATATTCTAAAAAAAAAAACTTCACAACAATTAGAAGGGTCATTTTGAAAGTAATACTGGCAATCTACACACTTTGAGCTGCATTTTAACTATATCTTGTTTTTTATTTTATTTAATATTTTAGATATGATGGATAGTGATCAGTGCTATTAGACAAACTTATCATACAATATTAAACCAGAGCAGTACAAAATGGTGTCTTAGCAACAATTTTAATGTCATTTTGACATCCCTGTGTTTTGTCATCCACTGAGTATAATGAAATGAAAATGAGTGAATGAATGAAAAAGTTCTAAATTGAATTTAACATTAGAACTTCAAAAGATAAAGTCATCATTCATGACAAAGGTAGAACATTATACAAATTACTGTTCACAATAACTGACTAAAGATATTGGGGAATTGAGGTGAAATTTGTAAATAATATTACAATACAGTAATACAATATAGCAAGTCAGCAGCCACAAATTTTGGGGTCATAGTGAAACGATAACCAGGCAAAAATCAGTAAGCCAGTCTGACCTCTTGATAAAATCCAGGTATTTTAATGAATACTTCAATATCAGGCATTACCTCTGTTAAGTGTTTATACTGTATAACACTGTGGAATCTGTGCAGCCTTATATGCACACGCAGTAACAGAGAATAAGTTCCCCTCCACTCTGTCTGGAATCATGAAACCTGAACAGCTCCAATGAGACCTTCACATGTCAACATTATTCCTGCTCAAGCATCATTACACAGCTCTCGTTCACTCAGGTGCACTTAGCTTATAGCTTCAAACACACGCACACACACACAGACACACACACGCACACACACACACACACAGCCATCCAGCCCAGTACTGTATATGGAAGCTATTAAGCAGCACTTAAGCCGAGGGTTCACCGTTATCATCAAAACATGCAACTGGAGCCAAACTGGATCCAACTTTAGCGAGCAGGAGATACAGGCTCTGCTGTGACATTGTAGAAACATGTTGGATGCTGGTTGTTTCGTTCGTGTCCTGAGCGAAAGATGGCAGATAGAAACCTTCCTCACAACAAAGTATGTTTCAGCTGAGCTTTTATGGTGCAGATATGATCTTGGGATGATTCACCAACAAGGAGGAATGCAGTGGAATGTACAGAATAAGCCGTGGAGAAGAAATTCTGATACTGATGTCAACAGTAACTGAGCTGCGTTGAAAAAGTCAGAAAAATCTAGTTCAATGTTAACTGTTTTCTACTTGTTATCACTTTAGTTGTCTTAGCATTAGCTGATTCTAGGGTATTTCGAGAGACAGAGGTGTGGACTTGACTGTCTCGAGTCACACGTTTGATGACTTGAGACTCGACTTGACAAAACAAAAAAGACTTGCAACCCAACTTAGACCTTAACACCAATGACTCATGACTTTAAGGTTTGGATTTGGAAATATTAAGAGGAACTATGTTATTGAAAAAGTGTACGCAAATAACTTCATGAATCAACAGTGTTAACATTATTCATTCCAATCAAGTAGTAGGGGAGAATAATGACGAATTAATATTATGTTTGGAAAGAAATCCCAAACTTTGGATAATTCCATTCACATACAATATAAATATGATGTGGTTGTCAACCAAAAACAAACTGCAATATGCAACTTCTAACTTTATTTGATATTAACAGTCAATCAAGACTAATATTAACATAGTTGGCAAACTAATGCATAGATAATGCTAGCTTAACAGCCAAGGAACTTTTTAACAAACTTGTATCAACAAATAAATGTAAATTTATAATACATATAAAATCTATAAATAGGCATTATATTTGTTGAAGAGCGCACTATGACTCGTTTAAGACTTGAAAGTCAAAGACTAGGATTAAGGCCTTTGAAACAATGACTTTGAAAAAATTGCTGCATACATGCACCTGCTGCAGGAAATGTAACCTTTTTTGGACATTACTACACTTACTCTGCATGTGCATTAATACCAAAAGCAGGTTCTGCAGTTCAGAAGCAGTGTGCACTTCCAAACCATGCATGCAGGGACCAGATACATTGGTAATGTATTTTTCAGGTTTACAGAAAAAAAATGAGAAATAAGTATTTACTGAATGTTTCACCAACTTTTTTTCTTAATTTATAGTATATTTCCTCAGCCCTTTTTACTATTTATTGTTCAGTTTCTCTATAACTGCGGGTTTGTTGTCATATTTGCTGCTGTTATATAACACTTTTAGTAGTTTTATGAGCTCAATACGCCAGTAAAACTGCCTGAACTGAAGGGAAATGAGCCAAAACAGAGAAGAAGATAAACAGAGAGACACTCTGGATACTGGAGAGAAATGGAGCAGTGGGAAGACAAACAGAATATTTATACGTATACTGTGCGTATATGAAAGGCAGACTGATTGAAAACAATAGAAGAAGTAGACAAAGGAAGTTATGAGGGAAGGAGTGCCAGCAGGAGACATTAACCAGATGCCCCCTGAAAGATATAGCTTTGTTCTTCTCTGATAAGACCCATCGACTGCTCGGCTCATCTCCTGGCTCTCTGGCGACTTTCTGTATCAGTGATCATCCTTTAACATCACCCATACACATGTGCGCGTACACACACAACATAGTTTTGTTTGTTTTGTTTCAATTATTTGGCAGATTCTGAATGTCTCTACTGCTTTGCCTTTTCATTCTATGGTGAAATACAAAATCTAGTCTATACAATGCCTCTGTGTTGGTTACAGATGGGTCAAAACATCTGTAGAAATGTAATGAATGTATATGCTGCCAAGCAGGTCAGGCAGACTGAAAGGTCTGATGAAGATGAAGCTGTTTATCTTACCAGCACATTAGATGATGGTGTCTTCTTTCCTTGGTCACCCATTTGTTAATGTTTCTCACTACAATTAGGCAGAGATGCAACCAACTATTTCCTGCACAAGTGTAAAAGCAGCGTGACTTTGCAATCTCCAGATATACATCTTATCTTCTCTGTCTCCCTGCTGCCTGTAGGTGGCGCTGGTCTTTCCAAACAACGACCCTGCTGCCTTCATGACGGCTTTTTACGGCTGCTTGTTGGCCGAAGTTGTCCCTGTGCCAATAGAAGTACCGCTGACAAGGAAGGTAAGCTTTCATGGTGCCGAACTTAAACCAAAGACCAAGTAGCACCTTTACCCTCTCGACCAAATATGTACGAGGGGCTCCAAAAACCAAAATGGCAATGGCAGAAATGCTGAAGCCGAGACTTAAACACAAAGGTTTCACAGTAGCATCATCCAATATTTGTACAATATGTGCCAAATACTGACAAAATTAGTCCAAAGATTGATATGTATTTCACTAAGTGTATGAACAGAATATGTTTTTCTACTCAAAATAAGAATAACATGGCACCCTTTAATTTCATTGGATAAACTTTCTAAAGTCATATGTGCTATAAAGTGTGAATAGTGACACTGTATGTCACATCATACTGAGAGGTGTTTTGTAATAATAAATGGGTTAAAAAAACTGTCATTATAATGCAATTCATTTAAGAAAATGTATTTCTGTTGCACTTTTTGCACCTTTTACATCCAAATACAACTAGTTCTGCATAAACATACTGTACAAACTGAGAAACTACGAAAGAAAACAGGAAATCAAAAGAAAGAAAAAGATACTTAGCAACAAGAAAAAAGCATCGTAAACGAATTAGTTTTGTGGTCCCTTGATTCCTTCTTTGTTTGCTTTTGCAGGAGATGCATAGTAAGCAGGCAGTCTTATTTTAAGAATAATGAGGGAGAAACACTCATTGAAAGTTAAAGAAAGAGAGAAAGTGATGGAAACTGTGTTCAGTAGTTTGAGTCAACGGTCTGACCTCAGGCACACGGAGAAGTTTGTGTTGCCATTTCGTCTTTTTCTGCATGTCAAGCGACATTAGTGAGTCGAAGAGAGGACTTGCAGCAGAGCCGAACAGCGCTAATTCACACCAGTCAATGCAGCTAATTCTTCACCGGGGGATTGTATTTAAAACATGAGTCATCAGAAGGCGCCGTGGTGAGTCATTGTGCAGCACAGAGGACACGGAGCTCTGCTGAGGTGTAATCAGAGCCAAATGTCTCTGAGGAAACATCTCTGCTGTTGCTGTTGTTGTAGGTTTGTTTGAGTCAGAGTTTGGATCGGCTGTCACTGCGCGCTGTAACGCTGTCGGGAAGGAATCAGGAGGCCAGAGGGTGCGTGTCAGAGTCAGTGGAGGTCTGAGTGTGGCTTTGTGACTTCAAGCCTTCTTCTGTATCTTTTAATAATTAATGTAAAACACATTTATAAAGTTGCTGAAAGCAAATAACAAAGAAGATTAATGATCTAATTAAAAATAGATGGGCACATAAATTAATGACTGAATAGAACAAAAAGGACCACAAACTCTTTCAAATTTAATGGGAGTTTTTCTTACATCCCTTTTTGAACCCAGTTGTAGAGTGTAAGTACATTGACTCAAGTACTGCACTTAAGTGCAATTTTGAAGTACTTGTAGTAGATAGTCAACATGGTCACCATTTATGATGTGTGTTATTTTTTACAGCATGAATTTGAAAATTTGGCTTTTGAAGAGAAACTTGAGATTAAACTCCTCAATGCCAACCAGTCATTGGATATTTTTATAAACTAAATTGCTGGTAAAAACAATTAGATATAAGGTAAAAACAATTAGATATAAGGTAAAGTGGTTCCCCAGGAAGAAAATGGCCAATGTTTTGATATCTTGTCAGTGAAGACATGTGAGTTCAGCAAGAGTGGTAGCTGGTCTGACTTTCAGGATCTTAAACATCTTTCTTAGAGAATAACCAAACACGAATACAGCAGGACAACATGGTAAAATTGGGCAAAGCATAGCTAATGTTATATAAACTGACAACGCATACAATGGAGAGTAGTAGTGAGGCAGTAGCATTTTGAAAGGAAAATTATGTTCTCAGTGTTAAACGTTGTGGGAAATGTGAAAAGTGTATTGTGTCAAATTGTGTCATTTTCTAATTGTGCATCTGTCCAAAGTAATGGTAGTTGGCGCCCAATATTTTTTTTCTCCATCTAAAAATGCCACTGCATACATTACTTAATGTCATAGCATTTTAATACTGTTAGTGAAGACTTTCTCTTCTTAGTTCCTAAAATTTCAATCTTTCTGTTTCTCTTCATCTTAATGCAATAAATACATTCACAAGACAAGCGTATGGAGCAGTGCTCTTCTCAAAAAAAAATTGAACTTTAATTAAAAAAAGGAAAGAAAAAAGTAAAAGCCACATGTCTCTGCTCCATGAAGTCATTTTTTATTTTCATTTATTCCCCATAAAATCCTGACCACTTGGAGAACACTTTTACAGTTTCATATGTTTTAGATTAAAATGACGTATTTTCATGTGACTGTACTGTAAGAAGACAGCTAATATGGATGTTTGAAGCAAAGTATCTGGCACATTTGTCTGAAGGCCATCATATATTGAAGTTTCAAAACTTGGGTTATGTTAAAACTGTAGGTAGTGTTTGCAATATGCAACAAGCAGACCTGTAACTTCATACTTGCCTCGAGGTACATTTTTAACAGACTGGAGCCGCTGCTGAAGGGATTTAAAAGTCATCCAGACACTGACCACTTGATGAACTTAGAGGGACAGAATCAAAATCGTACAAAAAAAGAGAATTTAAAAGCTGCTATATCCCTTTATTCAAATACATTCCAAAGATGTTGTACCTTGAATCTTTATCTTTAAGTACATATTTTAGCAATTTAAGGACTCATCCTTTTAAATCTTTTGCAAAATCTGTCATTTATCTTACATGAGGCTATAAATGACTCATATGCCTGAAAGCACCTCCAGCAGTTAATGAATGTAAGCCTGACCTCTGAGTGGAAATCATGGCAAATTAAATACTTTAAAGCCAGATTTACACTAAGTAGGCATTTAGATTACAAGCATATGAAGAATCTGAAAGTGAACACATTCAAACAGCTAAATGTTTTCATAAGGTTTCTACAAAGTGTAAACTTCAGCTTCAGTTTTCTGTTAGAGATGCATACATGTGAATTTTAGGATTCATTATTGGATGCTTCATACCGAAACGACCCCTGGGAGTTGTAGCTGACTTCTAATCTTTCATATTTATGTCCACAGGCTTGTGCCAGTTAGTTTCTAACACAGTTGCACTGATGATTTAGTTGGGAAAGTTTCACATCCATGCTGCCATTCAGTCACCCAATATTGTCTATAAGAAAATGAACAGGACAAGCCCTAATCTACCTCCCGCTTTACAACTGCATAGAGTAGATGAGCTGAGCAGGACCAAGAAGCAGTTATTGATTAATTACAATCCAATTCTGATGATTAATCACATTTGATGTCTCTGTCTCTGTGCAGGATGCCGGCAGTCAGCAGATTGGGTTTCTCCTGGGAAGCTGTGGAGTGACAGTGGCTCTGACCAGCGACGCCTGCCATAAAGGGTTACCCAAGAGTCCCACTGGAGAGATCCCACAGTTCAAAGGTCTCACACACAAACTCTCTTCACGCCTGTACAAATACCAGTATAGAGTGCATTTGTGGCAACATGCACAAACTCTATATGCGCCACCATTTAACATCAAGAATTAAGATCTTAGTGGGAATTCTTGCTAAAATCGACTACTTTGTCCAGCAAAAAATAGCATTTGAAAAGTTGAATTTTCAGCATGTTTGTGCTCATGTGTTAGTGTACAGAAGCAAAAACATCTCACTAGCATATCAGTCAGCTGCTTTCATAGCTAAAGACTTCATTCAACTATAAAATGCTGTTTTGACATTCATATAGCTGGATCAGCTTTTCAACTGCAGCCGTTTCTCTGTTTGAAGTTTCTCGCTCAAATATGCAGCTTTGTGCCAAGAGAAATGCAAACTGTAAATAGAAAAGATTAGGAGGTTCAACAAGTGGCTCAATCAGATATGAAGGGCTCCCATCCCCCAAATTCAAAATGCAAATTTTTTTTACAAGTGTAAAAAGTTTGCAACAAGTGAACATCCAAGAACTAAAAATGTAGCAAACAACTCAAGAAATTTGTGCATGAAACAAAATTTTCACCAGTCAGCACTGTAAAGATGGTCATATACACATTTAATAAAACAGCTAGAAAACAGACTCTAAAACAATTCTGTATGGTTGGCGTTGTGTTTTTTCCACCATAAAAAATTGTGTATATTAAGAAGAATGGTAAAAAGTCCAAATACTTGTTGTTCTCTGCGACAGAATTTACAACTGGATGTTACTTGGATGTGGAGACACTAACATGCGAGATCTGGAATTATAACATGAAGTAACAACACAAATTGTTTTATTTTATATATTTAATTTCCTTCTTTGTAAACAATTGAGTAAACACAGCAGACAACATATGAAATAATAATCTGCACTTTAATGTCTAAAATAAAAGTTTATTTATGCCAAAAAAATAAAAAATATCATGATTTCCCCAGGACAAGAGTAATGCATATCCAGGAAGCAATACTTTGTTACTTTGTAACTATGTTTAGTTGGCACCTTTCAAAATAAGATACAGTTTAAAGTGCTTTATCTAAGGAAAGAAATGCATTAGGACAATATTTAAAAAACACAATAAAATAGGAATTAGAATAGAATAGAATAAAATAAAAATATAAATGGGAAAAATATACTGGAAAGTACATTGCGCACAAACACACACACACACACACACACACACTCACACTCACACTCACACTCAGAAACCAGAGGTCAGAGTATATCGGTGCCTCTCTTGTTTCAGCACAGCTTTCCTGTGTCTCTCAGTAGGATGAATAGACAGACTGATGGCAGCAGATAGTGAGGCTGAATGACAGATGACAGAATGATAGAGAGATGCTGAGAGAGAGAGTAGAAAAAGAAAGAGAGAGAGAGAGGCAGTGAAGCAGTATTGTTAATCGATGGGGAAGCAGCTGACAAGAAGAAAGAGAGAAAGAGACATGATGAATTGAAAAAAGAGAGACATTAGCACTGAACAGACAGACAGAGAGAGAGAGAGAGAGGGAGTATCCTAATGATTAATTACGACTGTTTGCTTTTCAGTAATGGATGTATAAATAGCAACATGATGCTGCCAGATTTACTGCTCCTCATTCAGTATGGATTTAGGAGGGTGTGTGTGTGCGTGTGTGTGTGTGTGTGTGTGTGTGTGTGTGTGTGTGTGTGTGTGTGTGTGTGTGTGTGTGTGTGTGTGTGTGTGTGTGTCTCATTAAGGTGGAGTGCTCCTCTTATCGATCAGCAGGCTTTAAACTCATCTCATTCACATGGCTGATTGTTTCTTCTGTCTCACTGCCCGAGCAGCATTAATTCAGACATTAACAGCCCCTCACATCCTCAGGATTTTACATTCGCTCGTGTTCTTCCATATAAACACTGAGCAACACATCCTTGTTATAGTAATAACTTCATTACAGAAAAAAGTAAAACTTGTAGATACTTAACTTGCTTCTACTCGGTAGTAAGTAATACACAATTTTTTCATCAATTTTCAGTGACATGTGGACGGCATGCAATCAGGAACCACCAGCAATCAGATATCAAGTGCTGGATGTCCAAAATTGTTCTCAGATTCAGTGTAGAAATATAAAAAAAACAGTCTTTTTTGAGTCACAAATAACATTTTATTCCTTATTAATCAAACAAACAAACCAGTCTCAGTGAAGGTGAAAACCTTTTATCACAATGAACTGGAACTGGGGGAAACCTTATAACTTCTTCTGCAAATGTACTTTTTTCATCCAGATCCTATTTTTTTATTACTTTTGTTTTTATTCGTCACATGCTGTGCTAAAAGACTAAGGAGCACAATGAAAAGGATTCCCCATCACACCTCAAATTGGTTTGTCTTTTATAGAAGCACTACCTTTAGCTTGTTATTGTCAGAGTCATGCATCATTCCCAGGAGAACCATGTTTTTGTGAGACAGATCTCATCATCTCTCCAGTTAGACATTTTTGTTGCTGTCTTCATATAAAAACCCCTTCCTCTTCACACGCAAATGTTTGTTTTGTTACGGGTGGAGTGATCCCATGGTCTTTAGTTTACAAAACAATGTCCATGCTTTTTTGGAAACCTGCAAATAGATTCTGGTTCATGTAACAAAAGCCAATTTTTAAACTAGACTGAGAGTATAGTATAATCACAAAATTAATCTTGAGTGAATGAATGAATGAATCCAAACCCAATTCCAGCAGTCATTAAAAACTTGGTTCCAGTGGCAATCTGGTCCACATGAGGTTCAGCAGCTAAATCAGGAAGGAAGGATCAACCTATGAATGTTAAAATAAAAAAAGTCTGCAACAGTCCCAGAACCCCCAAAACACAATAACTGAAAACAATATTGGAACAGGATGGCAGAAACTTTTTCCAGACATTTGAAAACGTGGGATGTTTGTTTTGTGTCCCTGTGTTTCCAGGCTGGCCCAAGGTGCTGTGGTTCGTCACAGAGTCCAAACACCTCTCCAAACCTCCCCGAGACTGGTTCCCACATATCAAGGACGCCAATCAGGACACTGCCTACATCGAGGTAAGACACACATACACACACTGGTACAAATACTGCAGCGTGTCTCCTCTGGGGCACCAAACATTTCCACCCGTGCAGCTCCAGTCATTGCTGGTGGGTGAATGGAAATCAATGGTGCTACATGTCTTTTGGATTGGAATCAGACTGCCTCTGAGTGGATGTTTCACTGTTTCTCTGCCGTCTGCTGATCAATGTTATCATCTCGTCTGATTGATCTGAATTTACCTGATGCCCCTTTAAGCAGCTGGGCAGTAATTGCACCTGCAGCGAGGTGAAATGTCTCCTTGATTGCAGTGGGGATTGAAAAAGGCCGAAAGGAAAATGTTGAAAATGGAGGCATGATTGAAAACCGATCGACCTTTTGTTTTTAACAGAGGCAGTGTCCCAGACATCATAGACAGATGAAATTACGGCAGCTCCGAGAAATTTGTCTTTTTTTTTTTTTTTACAGAAACATTTTTGCGTTAATGTCTCGGCATGATTCATAACTTTAATAGCAGCCTATAATGCGCTTCGTTTTCATTCCTGCAGTCATTTGTCAGAAATGTGCCAGAGTTTTCAGACAGAGAGATCTCATTCTGGAAAGAATCGCATCCATTACTGTCGACTCCACAGCACTAAGATGTCATTATGCGTTTGGGAACACACAAAAAAAAGGAAACTCAACTTCATCAATCAACATTTCTACATCTGAATCAGCCTTCAAAAATACATTAATATTGTTATCACGTCTCAAGAGGACTTTATGTTTTTTAGTCACACAGTTGACTGACAGCTAAGATGTCTTTTCACATGCACAGTGTTTTGACTCTGACACCAAGAAAAACACACAAGTGGTGGCGTTAAATTGCATTTAGTACTAGAAGTTATAGTGCTCACTGTGCAGTTTGGGTCATTTCCTTATGTCATGAAATTGAATTATAATTACTCATATTGAATGTGTGCATCATGTTAATGTTGCAGAATTTCCTACCCATTAAAGCTGGTTGGTCATGTGTATGAAAAATTACTTATTGTCATTTTTGCTAAAACTGTCACTATATTCACACAGCACTAAATGCACCAGGTGATCATACTCCTCCTCCCACTCTACTGCGGCCTTTTAGTGCTTCTAATGGCTTTACTGCATGTGAAGGAAAACAACCAGTCACAGTCAAAGAGTCTGAAATGCAACTGTCAATCATGTCAGTCATTTCTTGTGAACTGTGGTCAAACTTTCAAAGTAGAGAGTGCTGATCAAATAAGAATTAAGATGGTGTTATTTGACTCTTTTTTTTCTTTTTTTCTTTTTTTCAGAAACATACTGTATTTTAGTGTAATGTTTAGATGTAAAATGACACAGTTGGTCCAGCTGATAGGCAGTGCTTCATACTCATACTGTTTAACAATATCTTACATGATGGCCAGGTCAGAAACTTTCTCATTTTACAGCTAAACAGTATGCTTGAATATGTTTATGAGAACAACAATAGACAATGTAGTACCAGGGTCTTATTTGATCAGCGCTGCTTAGTTTGACCGCAGTTCACCAGCAGTGATTGACAGCTGCGTTAGAGACTCCTCGGCTCTGAGTGGTAGTTTTCTGTGCACTGCGATGGATTCTAGAGATTGCCATTAGAAGTACTAGAAGGGGAGGAGGGACATGCAATCTGTCTCAGGTACTTTTTTTGGAATATAGTGACAGTTTTAACAAATATGACATGGTATTTTTTGTAAAAGTTACCAACTGTAGCTTTGACCAATAACAGTTTGTCACAGTCAACAACAACAAAAGTTAACAAATTGTAGAGGAGTAAAAAGTGCAATCTTTCTCTCTGTTGCTAATGGCTTAAAAATGCTAAACGAGAAAAAAAGAGAGTTATGCCTTATTCAGGAAACAGATATTAACTGTGAAAACAGCATAATTAGTGTTTAGAATGGTAATATTTAGTTGTACTAACAGATTAATAATTGTTTTTTAAATTGTTTCAAATTTTATAGAAATGATCTGCATGTTTACTAATGTTCATGTCCAATGGTAAAATAAAACAAAAATGTTTTGAAAGAGCCATCATACAAATATTTAATTCAGGTAATTTAATGTGCAATCAGAAAAAACTATTTGCCTCACCTTTTATCAGATTACTCTGTTGTATTATCAGGAGAATATTCTAAGCTGTCCTCATTACTAGAGGGGGTCTTTTACTGTAAACTGCAGTCAGCTGTGTCTTTGTGGTACACCTTCCTTTCTAGAAATATATCAGTGAAAATCTGTCAAAACAAAGCAATGAACTATAGACACACAGTAGGTTCACCTCTTACTTACGCACATTCACTGTCTCTGTCTCTGTCCAGTATAAGACCTGCAAGGACGGCAGCGTCCTCGGTGTGACGGTGATGAGGATAGCCATGCTCACACACTGCCAAGCCCTCACACAGTCCTGCTCGTACACAGAAGGTAAAACACACACACACACACACACATTTACACTTTAGTTCCTGTCACCTTTGATACAGTAATGTGTGGTTTATCCCCGAATATGACGTGGAAGTTCATCTCTTTCTGTCTCTCTCTTGTCCTCCAGCTGAGACCATAGTGAATGTATTAGACTTCAAGAAGGATGTAGGACTGTGGCACGCCGTCCTGACTGTAAGAAAAACACACCTTAACCTTTACTGTCTTGCCTAATTGTTTCAAATTATGAGTGAAAGTATAATGGCAGAATAAAACTGGCAGGTTTATTATTATGCTGTTTTTTAATGTCAATACAGCATAGAAATTGTTTTTATTTTATCATTCTGTGACCTATGAGTCATAAATAGTAAGCATACAGCTAAATGAAGTCTTATATTCTATTTTTAACTTCATACTTTAACCCTTTAACCTCCTCAATAAAAAAAGAAGCAATATTATTATTATTATTATTATTATTATTATTATTATTATTATTATTATTATTTATTTATTTATCATCATTTTGTTTGTTTTCATTTCTTTTCCCTTGGGGCAATAATAACAGAAATCTATGTTTTTGGGGGTTTTTTTTATGTATGTATGTATGTTTAAGTATTACCGTTACTTTTATGACCTCCACACATTTATTCTAGATAATTACCATTACAGTACATTAGATATACAGTACATCTTAGAAACTGTGAAAAGTCATACTGATAAATGTTTTTTTTTTTTAATCAAATATATAATGAAATAACATTTAATATATGTTTTTTATCCTAAAAGGAAATATCAGCAGTTTGGTAGAGCATGACTTTAAAAAGAAATTATTATATGACCTTTTTGAAGTTCCGTAAATCTGTTAACTAAACCAAATGGTAGAGATATCACAATCAGGTTTAACACATTTTTCATTAAGATACAGTGACTCAAAATGTGCTTTACTAAACATTTGAGCATGAAATGAAGGGGTTAAAAGAACAAGTTCTACTAAAAACATTTCTCACGCTGGATTATTTTGTCTCCCTTTGTGTCTCTGTCAGAGTGTAATGAATATGATGCACGTCATCAGTATTCCCTACGCCCTCATGAAGGTCAACCCTCTGTCCTGGATCCAAAAAGTCTGCCAGTACAAAGGTAATCTAATCAAGCCAAACTCAGCAGAAATACTGTTCAGAAATAAATTCATGCCAAGGAATTAAATGTCCCGGTTTAACATCAATAAATCATGTACGTCAGATAACTGCTGTAAACAAATGATGCCGTTACCTTTACATGGAAGCCACGTTTTTTTATAGTTATAAATTTTATATTGAGATCCAGCTGATTCTATTTTGAGGGGAAACATGCTGGATGAAGTTTTAACAGCGCAAAACAGAAAGATGCCATTGGTTGTGTTTGGTTGCACTGTGTCAATTTTGTTGTTTTTTTAGCCTCGAGTGAAAACAGCAGTGAACAAAATATTAGAAACACCTCTTATTATAATCCAATGTAACAAATTATAACCCTTGTTGTGATCCAGTAAAACAACACCAAAAACTACAGTCCTCAAAATTGGCTCAGAGCTGAATTTAGTCCTCTCTCTATCAGTCATAAGTATGATTTTATTACAATGTGCTATTCTTAACACTGACAACAAAATGTGAAGTGACTGTTGAACAGAAATCAAGCTGTCTGCCACTAAATGTGTTTAAAATCTACATCTACATATTTGTTATATTGGCATGTTTTGTGTGTAGCTAAGGTGGCGTGTGTGAAGTCGCGGGACATGCACTGGGCTCTGGTGGCCCACCGGGAGCAGCGAGACATCAACCTGGGCTCTCTGCGCATGCTAGTGGTGGCTGATGGTTCAAATCCCTGTAAGAACACACACTATAAATATGTTATGTTTACACTATGGTGCTATAGTAAAGTTATTCAAAACAAGAGAGTTTGTCTTTTAGGGACCATGAATATTAAACACCAGATATAACTGCAGTTTGACCAGTACAATGTCTTTGTTCAGGTATTTAATTGAAAAAAATAATGAAATAATTACTAAAAAATAATTAAAAAATTAACAATGTATGTGACATAGCATATATGACATTAAGATGAATGCTGACATTTTGCTTTTCATAATAATGATAGTCCAACAACAGAAATAGAAATGAAACTGCTGCACTGTTAATGCGCTGATGATGGCCTAAAGTTGATATGTGTAGTAATTGGAACGCTGTCTTTAAATGTTTCACTTTTGAATGATGGTCTATTTTATCTGAATTTTTGCAGATTATCCTAATCTTGCATTGCACAGATTTTAAATACAGAACACAAATAAGCTTATTTAATATGCTGTTTTGTAGTAGATTTTTTTATTATCCAGTAGTATATCAGGGAGTAAGGTTTACCATTCAAACATTTTATGACCAATTTTTAAAGGTTTGCAGTTCAAAGACAAAATTTGCTCATCAAAAGGTTTACAATTATAACATCAAAAAAATCACTGTAATGAGCTGCCCCACTTTGCCGTCTGCTGTTACGTACTAAAATGGCTTTTTAAAATTGTGTCTTTTAGGGTCGATTTCATCCTGTGATGCCTTCCTCAACGTCTTCCAGACTAAAGGTTTGAAGCCAGAGGTCATTTGTCCCTGTGCCAGCTCCCCCGAGGCCTTGACTGTAGCTCTAAGGAGGTACACACCCATCCCCTCAACCCCCCGATCACACACACACATACATACATGCATTTGTCTTTTTATTGGTGAGTGCACATTTTGACATAACAATTCAATTAAAATGTAATGAATAAAAAAAATGTAGAAATTATCCCCCGGTTTCAAACTGAAATCATGAAGTATATAAAACAAACAAACAAAAAAAATATATTTTATTGCAGTAGTCCCTGCAAACACTTTTCACTTTGATAGATCCATATATCTGTTTACTCTTCAGAGTAAATAAGTGGCTTCACTCTTTTTCCACTGTGACCTGCTCTTATTTTAGCTCAGTCAAACCACTGACTTCACCATTTTATGGTTGTTGAAACACTTAACTGTCAACCTTTCCACCTCTTTCATCATCAGCACTGTAGTTCAACCACATTACAGTCGAACCCGGGCGGCTTTCTTCCACGTGCCGGCTGTAATTTATGCTTTATGCTCTTAATTACGACACTATAAAAGCCCTCTGTGTATGTGTGTGTGTGTATTTGTGCCACACACAGCCTAATAAATAGCACTTGGCCTCAGCGGGTGTGGTAGTAATAAACTCACTTTATTTTCAGAAGAGCTGCTTCAAAACTCATTAAAAATATCACAAAACAGGACACACACAAACACAAGCACACAGCTCTATTTGTATTTGTAAGATTGCTCATTAACATCCAGCAATCTTCAACTCTTACTCCTAACTTTAACCTCAATTTAAATCTCCCTAAAGGGCCTCAAACCCTCAAACATGCCAAAATTCTCTCACAAAATGTGTTTTTCCAAAAATGTCTTAACTTTCCAGGTTGTCCGTGCTTTCCAAAACTGTTTCCCAACTACATACACACAAAAAAAATGTGCGTGCTTATTTCTACATTTCCAAAACATTCTTCAATTCTTAAAATGTCCTTACTTTACAAATTTACCCTCACTTTCCAAAAAGATTGCCACCTCCAAAGAAATATCCTTACTCAGGATCTAAAATTTGTTGTCACAAACATTTACAGCGCTCCAGCACCCTCCATGTTTTGATTTTCCACTCCTCCTGCAGGCCCCTGGAGGAGGGCAGCACCCCTCCTGGTCGCGGCGTGTTGTCCATGCAGGGTCTGAGTCATGGCGTGATCCGGGTCGACTCAGAGGAGAAGCTCTCGGTGCTCACATTGCAGGATGTCGGCTCTGTCATGCCTGGAGGTGAGAGAGGGGAATTACTGTAGGTTTTATTGTTGATCTGATTACTCAAGTTACTGATTACTCTATACTTATTATTTACATTTGACATAAGATAAATGTGACCTCTGCTGGTTTAAGATCCTAGAAAGCGTCTAAAATGTTGATTAATGTTGATAAATCAAAGATAACAGCCTTGTTTCAACCTGATGCTTGGTGGACTTGTAAAAATAGTCCATATAAAATTTGAATTTTACTCAAACTGTACCAGACTTTTGTGCCTTTCCTTCATTTTTTCATTTTTTCTTTCCTTTCTCTTTTTCTCCTTCTGTAATTCTTTTTCACCTCTTTTTCCTCCAACCCCCTCTACTTTGCCCCCCCCCCTCGTTTTCTTAAGCTTTTAATTCTTAAGACCTTCCTGCCCTTTTTTCTGTTTTTTTGTTTTTTTCATCTGATCTGAAAATATTAAGATTTTACTTATATTCAATACATGAGGACAGTACTTGAAGGGAGTATTTTTCTTTTTACTCATATATGCTCTTAAGTAAAGGACTTGTATCACTAATTTTTGACATGTGTTTGCTACATATTTTTCTTGAAAACTGTCATTTCCTAATTATTTTGCGTTATTTAACAAATGGGATGTTCATCTAGAAACTGGACAAACTGTATTCTTGTAGTAATTTGTCATTCATAAAATCACAGTATGTTTCTCTCTCTATCTGTAGGTATGATGTGTGTGGTGAAGCCTGAAGGTGTCCCTCAGCTCTGTAAAACTGATGAGATCGGAGAGTTGTGTGTTTGCACTGTCGCCACGGGAACCTCGTACTACGGTCTGGCCGGCATGACGAAGAACACCTTCGAGGTGAGTTTGTGAAAGATTTTTTAAAAATTGATCTATTTTTCTGTCCTGCAGTTATTAAGTACAAACCTTGTCTCACCCTCTGCATTGGAAACTTGTCCAGGTCTTCCCTGTGACCAACAACGGCTCTCCCATCAGTGAGTTTCCCTTCACGCGGACCGGCCTGCTGGGATTCATCGGACCTGCAGGTCTGATCTTCGTTGCAGGGAAGATGGACGGTCTGATGGTTGTCGGGGGCCGTCAGCACAATGCTGACGACATTGTCGCCACAGCGCTTGCTGTGGAGCCCATGAAGTTTGTCTACAGGGGCAGGTAAATGTGTGATGCAGCATTAATCTTCCAGATACTTTTTGTTTCAGATCTATATGTCTGCTGCTCTTGAAACATTTTAAATCCATTATTACTGCTGATGCATTTCAAGTGTGGGCAGCATTTTTATGTTGTAATTGGCATGTTGTATTTAAAATCATCTTCAATGCGTAGCTGTCAGAAAAATAAAACAGAGTGAAAAATACAATATTCCACTCTGACGTATAGTTTAGCATAAAGTCGCATAAAATAGAAAGAGTTAATCACAAGTGCCTAAAAAAATCGAATAAATGGACCTCCGCTTTATCAAAGAGAATTTTTCGTGTTTTCTCTAAAAACATTACAAATATTTGACTCATGGTGGGAGCATAATTTTGGTAGCTAACAGGTAAGCTAACTTGGCTCATTAGATTCCAAATGTTAGCCTGCCTTTCTGCTAAAGAATTAACAGACAGTGTGATAATTTCTTTGAGATAATTTCTCTTGAATAAATTAACACAGCCTTTTTTGTGTCCATAAAATAAAGGAGCTGATGAGTGACCCTGAAAAAACAAAACAATACAGTTGTTGGAAAAACCGTTTAAGAAATGTTCGACTCAGCTTTAGTTGTTATTTTTCTGCATCACGACGCCTGCATTGACACGCTTTGTAACGAGCAAATTATCTTCGTTTAATCAGTTTTCTCATTGTTATTTATTGTTCTGTCTGTAAACTTTCTTTAATTATGCTAACTATAGACTGGCTAGGCTCAGTGTCGACGTTTTTCACCAGATTGACTGCTGTGGGTCCTGGTTGCTGATGCCATGATCCTGCTTGACGTGACCTTCTACTGCCATTATTATACGTCATGCCTCCACTATTAATATACACATGGGACTCTTATCAACACACACAATATGTGCACGTAACATCACATGCTATCATAGAGTTAATTTAGTAATTTTACACCTATATCTATTGTAATATGACATGCTATTGTTAGCATTATTGCTGTGCATCTCTCCCCCTCTCTCCCTCTCTCTTTCTCTTTCTTTTTTGTCATTATTGCAATGTAATTGTTATTACCGACATCTACTGCACGTCGGTCCGTCCTTGAAGAGGGATCCCTCCTCAGTCGCTCTTCCTTTCTGTGTTTGTGTTTCAGGATAGCAGTGTTCTCCATCACGGTGCTCCACGATGAGAGGATCGTGGTGGTGGCAGAGCAGCGGCCCGACTCCACAGAGGAAGACAGTTTCCAGTGGATGAGCCGAGTTCTGCAGGTACACACACACACACACACACACACACACACACACACACACACACATATTTTCTGTACAGTGTATAGTATGCAGTTTATACAGTAAACACATTACTGTTATATCCTGACTATTACTAAGGCACCAAATATGGATTAATACACCACTGAACAACAGTCTATATATAGTTAACAATAATTAAACTATGTATTTTTGGTTCAGTTTTTTAAAGATTTACATCTTCAATAGATACAAGTGCACTCAAGGTTTAACCACAGACAGGGTAGAAAAGTTTGAAAGTATTCATAGAGGAATTTACCCGTTGTTGGGTTTAGTCTTTTCATGGGAATTGTTGACAATATGACAACTACTGATAACACCAGACTTATTCTTTAACACAAACCAGCTCAGGAAAACTGTCAATACTCAGGATGCACACCAGCCAGACACATTTTAACGGGTCACCTCTAAAGGAGACAAAACAACTCAAACACATTCTTTCATACCACATTTTTGTCTCTCTCTCTCTCTCTCTCTCTCTCTCTCTCTCTCTCTCTCTCTTTCTTTCTCTCTCTCTCTCTCACACACACACACACACACACACACACACACATACACACACATACATTCACAGTATATGGTACTGTGCTGTACATTCATACTGTATGAAAAGATAAAATCTCAGCCTGAGCTCCAGATCCATGTAAGCCGGCGTGGAGTCTGCGGTGAAACTATAAAAGCTGTCTGCATTTTTACGGTTGCAATAAAAACCAAATCTCTTTATTCCTCTACCATCACAGATACTTCCTGGCTGTTCTTCCACTCAGCTACTCTGGTTATTTCGCACTCAGCGTTTTGGAACAAGGGCGGCTGCTTAAGCATTCGATTTTGTTCAGATTATGAGAAATGGAAATTAGATCATTTGAAAAAGTTTCAAAATATTGGAAGATAAATTTCCTTTGTTACATTTATGTCTGATTTTTATGCAAAGGCTTGTTATATCAGGTATCAGATGTTAATGTAATACTATTAAACTAATATGATATACTGTAAATGCAGCTGAAGGCAATAATTGAGATGTAATTTTTAAAGATCATTTTTTAGTGCTATGCAACAGCATAGATCTTTTTTTTTTAACAGAAAATTTGTCGTTATTTTTAAATGTTATTCTGTGAACAAATTGTGTTTTTTCCTGAACTCATTTATTCGTTAATTATATCAGCAAGATTTTATAAATATTCTTATTTCACAAAGAAAGCACTGAAAGTGAAGTTTAACTCCAAATAGTAATTTCTTTTTATTTTTGAGTGGATCTCACTTTACGCTGTACTCTCTCACTCTCTCTCTCGTAATCCTTTAATATTTCATTTTAATCTTTTCATCTTATTTTATTTAATTTCTGTATGAAACATTTAAAGAGCTACACCAGAATGAAATGCACACTCAGCAAATCTTAAATGATGACCTCATCCTACGCTAGGCGTGAATACCAAATAGTATAATAACAAAATAGTCACATTATTTAAGCAATCCTGACCTTCTATACTATTATCCATTACTTTGTAATGTCCTGCCTCAACATCCTTTTTTCTATTCTTTCCTTAAAAGTAAACTCATATCAACTTTCCAGGCGATAGACGGTATCCATCAGGTGGGGGTGTATTGTCTGGCCCTGGTGCCGTCCAACACTCTGCCTAAGACTCCACTGGGTGGCATCCACCTGTCAGAAACCAAGCAGCTCTTCTTGGAGGGGGCGCTGCACCCCTGCAACGTGCTCATGTGTCCACACACCTGCGTCACCAACCTGCCTAAACCCCGGCAGAAACAACCAGGTACAGTATGAAACAATATGTGATGCTATATGGATGGACTGATACATGTATACGCAGGTGTAGTTAGTTTTTTAAAACTAACACAATTGATAACATGATATGCACAACTGTAAATATATAAAACAACTTTTTAAAAGTAAGAAAGGTCGGAGATGCTGTCTCCTCTTATCTGGCATACTGTGTGCTCCTTTCTCTCTTTCCTGACCTCACCTTCCTCACATGTTTTCTTTCTCCTCTTCCTCAGAAATCGGTCCTGCGTCTGTGATGGTGGGCAATCTGGTGTCAGGGAAGAGGATTGCTCAGGCCAGCGGCAGGGATCTGGGGCAGATCGAAGACAATGACCAGGCAAGGAAGGTGTGTGTGAGAGGGGGACTGCTGGTTTTCACCATCATCATCATCATCATCATCATCAACAACATCACACACACACACACACACACACACACACACACACACACACACACACACACACACACACACACACACATATGCCATTTCTCATTATTTACACCATAGTGGTTTATTCCACTTGTCATTTTGTCTTATGCCAGTTATTTCAGTTACTTGTTCTGCAGTTTGTGTTGCAGTTTACATTTCTCATATTTATTTATAATAACATCCATCGTACAGTAATGGAAAGACTCTCTTTGTGTACATTTAAAGGTTTCTATCAAGGCAAAATCTTTAGATACAGGACACAAAGTGGCCTTCTTCTTCAAGTTTTTTGTCTCCTCTGTAATTCAAGATTAAAATGCAGTTACTAAAAAGGAAAGTCCAATGCCAGTAGGTGATGGGAGTGAAAATTAGATGCTTTGGCAGCTCTGTTCATGTCACACTTGTGCCAACAAAAGTGAGCAAGACAGGAGAGGAAAGGCCGGCCAGAGAACAAAGTCTGAAAAACAATTAATTGAGGCTATAAGATCGAGGAGAGAAAAAAAGGCATGAAGAGAGTGAGAACATGTGGACATGAGAGAATGGGAAGTAAATAGAAAACAGAGAAAAGTGAGGAACAAAAAAGAATAATTTAAGTAGAGAAACAACAAAAAGCAAGACTATGAGTTATGGAGAGAAACAGGTAGTATGTGTTACCAACAGAACTGATTTTCCCCGCTTCTCTCGTGCTGAAAATGTCATCAGTTACAGCGTCAGGCATGCCAGCGGCTGCCACACACCATGTAGACTCTAATGAGAAGAGGCAGGCCCCAAATAATAACAAGCACCACCTCAACAGCAGCACACTGGGAGGCTGCAGCTGTGTCACCAGCCTCACTCGCAACATTCTGTAAGGCTGCTTGTTTGTTCGGATATAACCAAACAGATGTTGATGAACTTTGTTTTCTGGTGCTCTCAAATCTTGTCACCTAAACTCCCAAAGCTTCTACAAATTTCAACTTCTGGCACCTCAAAAAAGAGCGTTCCCAGGAGATGTTAGACAAGGCAGATAGCAGCAAACATACTTTCTGACACAAAATGTTTCCTTGTATGTTGAATAAGTGGTTTAGGGTTCAAATTTGCCTTGATTTTACAGTTAAAGGAATTTTTTTACATTTTGGGAAATACACTTATTCGCTTTCTTTTCGAGAGTTAGAGGAGATCAATAGATGTCGCTTCAACAACAAAGTAAAACCAAGTTGAAATTTATTGAAAAAAGATGTAATTATTTCCAAAGTTTGCAACATGTTTTTATCCGACAAAATATTCTGCTTCAATCCACGTTTGTTGCCATTTAGCCTTTTAATAAATAACATTTTCATTATAATCGACACAAAGAGAGGCACGCACCTGTATTAATGGGGCAGTCTATCAGCAATCTAACAGCACAATAGATAGCATTAATTTGTTAAAGAAAATTTAGTAAAACAGCTAACTCATTTAATCTGATTAATCACTTTATTTTGTTTGATTTTTTTTTTAAATTTTCATCATGATGGCACCATATGAAAACAGACATTTGAAGCTTCATTCAAAAAAAAACCAAAAAACAGTTGAAGCTCAAAATGTAAATAAATAACATTAATTACAGCCCTGCTTATCACAAAGACTGCGCTGTACAAAGTTGGTGGAAAAAGGGCAGTAAATCATATCTTGTTCACATTACAATATCCATCAAAACCTAAATACTAATGCTTGCTTTGACAAGATGGTGATTAAAAAAAAACTGCCCTATTTCTCAGATGTTCATCTGAAAGGTCGGTTTTTATACTTTAACGATGAAAGGACGGTTACAGAGTCCTGTCATGAGGAAACAATTTGCCTGTAAAACTCTCCCTGTCATTATGTGTAAAGACAAGTTAAAGATGGAAGAAGCAGTGACGAATCTGAGCTCTGTTGCTTTTTAGTTAGTTGCCAGAATGGTTCAGTGGATCTCTGTCTTCTCACACATTTAAATGAATAAGCTATAGATATTTTGTTATATTATAACACATGGGAACAGTATGAGGGGCCTGATGCTTTAACTATGACGTTGAATGTTATGTGTACACACTATAGCCGTAAATTACAAATACACAAAGTTTTCGTGGAGAAAGCCTCATCATCACTTGTTTGGAGGCAATGTTGCATCCAATTCTGCTCAGCTAATTTCAGAATGAAATCATCAGTCCTGAGGCTTCATGCCCAAATTACAAGTCTAAACAGGATGATGATATTTGTAGTGATTAGCTCAGACGTGGACAGCATCATTTGTGCAGAGGGATGTGTTTGCTGTTCCTTGTGGGAGTAGAGTTTAATCAATTTTGGCAACTCTTCTATGCAGATGAAGCAGCGTTGGTCAGTATTCCTGCAAAATGAGTTTAGGAACAGTTGTGAATTTGGTTTAAGTTGTCTGGCAGGTTATTTTTCACAAGGTCAGAAGGGGAGGCTTCATTCAAAATTAAATTTGGTGATTTTGTGTGGAAATGCAAAATATTTCTGCTGAATGTTAATGTTAATTACTCTTGCTGCGCTTTTGGCTCCTCCTGCTGTTTGTAATCATCAGTATGCTCATTTATTCATCCTTTCATTGATTTGTTTATTCATCGATCACTGCATGTGTAACACATCTCTGAAAACCAGGCCCTCTGTGTGAATGAGCTCCTCTTACTCTTCAAACTGTTGGTGCTGCTTTGTTTAAAAAACGTTCCTGCGTTTATTGAAATTTTCTCTGTGTGTGTGTGTGTGTGTGTGTGTGTGTGTGTGTGTGTGTGTCAATGTAATCTTATAGAGTGAAATGTGATTTACTTTGAACGTCTTCTCAGATTGCTCTTCTGATAACGTTTATTTATCCCAGGAAGGTTGACTGAGCTCACTGACAGTCACACTGGGACCATCTGAGCCTCTCAGTGTGATTACTTTGCTTAAGAGTTCCTCTGTTTCCTTTCTTTAAAGCAACACTCAACTATAAGGGAGAAAACACTATTGGCTTTAATTCAAAGGAATTTAAACCAAGCTGCAACCTCAGAGGCTGAAAAAGGAAGCCAAAAACTGCAGTTCATCGAATAGCCATTCAAGACCAGCTCCAAAACAGAGTAAATCTCCATAGACCTCCATATAAAAATGGCCAATTTTACAGCAGAAATAAGCATGTTTACAGCCTAGTACAAAACAGGGTTTTGATCTCAATAGCTAATTTCTACTTTGCCTTTGTTTCTCTTATTGAGCGTTTTGGCTAAGATTTCAAATTAAATCCTATTACATGATCTGTCAATCAGACGTGTCAATATATTACAAACAAGTAAATGAAGTAAGTGCATCCCTCAATCCAAAAATAAATGCCTTCTGTTTTCCATACATATTTTGTGATGACCTGCCACAAATATAAACACTGGCCTGTCATATTTTAGTTTTCCTTTTTTTTCTTATTTAAAATGGGTAAACACAAGATTTTATTTTTGATCTGCATGCAGTGTATTGATTCACTCAGCCTCTCCTTGATCCACTCTCTCTCTCTGTTTTTCATGAGACAGTAGTGCAGCCCGCAGTCCTGCACACACTCACACAGTGACTGGGCTAACTTTTGACATCACATGGCTATAACGGTCATTAACGGGTTTGACGTCAAAGTTGAGCCTTTTGTTGTCTATGTGGTTTTCTTTGGACTGTGAAACAGCTTGGTGTATGACGTTAGCTGCTGCTGTTGTGTTAGCTCCAGCTAACCAGGCAGACGTTGACTGACTATTCAAGAGGAAGGCAGTGTCTCTGGGGACAGTCCTTCATTTCTTCATTTTCCTCTCACATGTGTAATGGCACCGAAAGGGATAATCGTGTTGTCGCCCTCTAAGACTGTGAAAAACATCCACACTGGCGACATGTTTGGCTCTTTACTTACCATGCTGCACTTGCTCTTCTTCTTCTTCTGTTTCTTTACAGTGTAGATGCTGTACAAGTACGTCAATGAAACCAATTTGGCTTTTCATTATTACAATCTCTATTTGTTGACTATGATTTATTATTTGGAATAATAAGTAATAATTTAAATTTCCCGGCCAATAATCTCTGGGCCTGATATAGTATGTATCATGTATCCCTAATTACAAGTAAGTAATATTTCTATACTTAACTGTCATCTACTTAAAATATTTCCTTTTGACTTTAGAGATTTAGAAGAAGAGAACAGCTGTGTGCTTCCTTTGCTGTTTGGTCCAGTGCCAGTTTTCTAGATTCATAGTCTGCTTAGTTCAATAGATGTTGCTGGAAGGATTTAACCACTTTCTTTATGTAAATTTAAGCAACGTAAAGTGCTTCTAGTGCCAGGTGGTCGATATGTTGGATTTCAGTGAACATCTGATAATGACATCAGATACAAGTGAGCTGTAGACTTCAGTGTATTAACATGAGAATTCAACACCGACAAACTGATAAAACTCTACTATATGAGACCAGATTTCTATCTGTGGCCTGGGAATTCACACGCACACACACACACACACATATACTGGACACAGAGGTTCTTTGTGTTGTGGTATTTAGCATGCCAGTCCTCTCACATACAGATAACATTGGTTTTATCTGCAGGCAGGTTCCAGTTTGTTCTGTCTCAGGCTTCAGTTGAGCTCTGCATGTGTCACTCGGGGTCATATGTTCTGTTTAATACAAACCACAAACCAGATTTGATCCTTTTGATGGTTTAAAACTATGAGTTGTTGACACCAAAAGGTATCTTGTTATCCCACAAAAACGTTTTATACTTGCTTGAAGCGAAATTAGTTATGGTTGTGATGGTTATGATATTTTGCAGTCACTGGACATGAATAGTAAATTTCCAAATTTCCAACGTTAAAAACCAACTACAACCTAATACTGTCTTTGTACTTTATACTTGTATTTAGTGTAAGAAATTAAACGTAATTCACTTGAATAAGTGTATTTTTACACAAAACCTTACTTTGCACGGGACCAAAAGCTACTACTTACCTTTATACTTACCTGCAGTGCTTAAAAAAGAAAAAGATGGTTGGTCCAAAAATCTGTCTCAAATTTGGTTAAAAATCATCTTGAAAAGGTTGTGAAAAGCCTTAAATTAGGGGATCTTATGCTTACAGTCATCCTCAATGACAAGCAACATATTTTGTGGAATCAATGACCAGCTACTGCCAAGACAATACTCTGAAAGTTGTGTCGATGGTGACTCATGTAGGCTGGGCCTAGTTACCTGCCAGATTTTACTGAAATGATTATGTGACTCATAAAGACCGCATCATCAGTTTTACATATTTGAGATCTTGGCTTCTTTTTTTGCTAAAATTCGGTATGACCCCTAAATACATGTTTTGGTTTTTTTTTAACACAGTTAAGGTTTAGAAGGAGTTTTTAAATGATTGTCACGATTTATCACAACCAGGAGATCATCTGTGATTCAATGGCTGGATAAAGGCTTTGACACTGTTTGGGTTCATATGTGTGCAGTCGTGGCACTTTAGGGTATTTTGGATTAACGCCTTTACCAAGTGGTGGATGTTAATATGTGAGGCAGGAAACTGGAAAAGAAGCAGACTTTCATTTGCTGTTATGAAAGTTTTATGAAAGCTCAGAGTCGAGCTGACAAGCAGTTGAGTGATGTTTTCATCGGGGAAGAAAAACCTTCTTTAAATCTTTTAACCCCCCGAGAGATTTGCGATGCATGAAGCTGGTGGTGAGTAGACGAGAGACATTTTCGTCAGCCAAACTCTGAGAGTTGACTATACGAGTTTTTTAAACAGTGAAACAAGAAACTTGGGCCAGTGTGGAGCTGAGTGATTTTTTCAGCAGGAGAAGACTGGAGGTCATATTTAATGCTGAAAGGGTTCCTGTATAACAGAATATCTTATATTAACAATGGTGACAACTGAGGCATTGGTCTTTGTGACAGCTTTTATAAAACATACAGAACAGTGATCACACGGTCTCACAGTATGAATCAGAGACACAATATGTGTTTGACTTAGTTTTTATCCTTATATTCCCTCTGTAAATGGAGCCTGCCAAACTGAGATTTTACACCCTGTCCTAACTGGATGCTAGCGTCAGATTATGGAGCTGCATAGGGTTATATTGTACGCTCTGTCGTGTCCCGACTACATCCACTAAAATGAACTCCATCACTCCATATAAACGAATCGCACATCTCTCAGCTGTGCACCCAGGGGCATTATCACTGAAAAGATTTGTAAGTACTTACTTCCTCATTATTCAGATTTAACAGCAATACTGTTGTGGGTAACTTAAAGATGCCATTGCTGTAGCTTCCAAATCATATCATACCAACATCTCCACTTTATAATGCACGCTTGTTTGCTAGCATGCTACATATTATTCACAGAAACATTCAGCTGGCAGTGATCACCCTCCAGCCTGAAGCCAGCTTTACTATCATACCTGTTGCTGAACTGAGTAGTTTGTAGTAAAGTTTGCTGATTTATGTTCCGAAAGACTAAAGTCACTTTGTGTCACTGTTTATATTATATCTGTTCAGAACACAGTGGTTTATGTGGGATGTTGTAATGTTTTGGTCACATTTAATGATACCAGCTGTATTGGCAGGTTAGTTAGGTGAAGTCACTTCCTCATAAAACAATTTATTAAGGCTACAGTCTTGAAAAGCATGTTGCCCTCCTCCTTACAAAGAATGCCACAAAGTTAAAGTTTCTTCAGATAAATTGAGATGTTAAGTTGAGATGTCTTCATTTTAAGACAAGTGACAGGAATAAAATAGAAATGGGGTGTGGGATAAAAGTGTTGCTCAAAACAGTGCGCTATCAAGTTGTATTGCGCTGCTTTGCTCATAGGAAGTTTTGACAGTCCCAAAGGAAATAATGTAATCAAAAAGATTTAGTCGCTGACTCTCGCTTAGGTTGCATCCAGTTAGGACACAGTTACACCTTCACTTAAAGCTGCACTAATCAATATTTGTTTTTAACAATTCCCAGAGTGACTATTTATAACCTGCATGATTTCCCGCAACGTGACAAATCAACAGAGAATAACGATCTAACTCTGCAGTTCCTCTCAACATATGATGCATTTCAGTGTGTTTTGGATCATTGTTTCAACCTTGTTTTCTGCCACAGTAAGAAGTTGTTGTTGTTGTTTTTTAAATTTTATTTTTCCAGAAAGCTAGCTCTGAATAAACCCTCTGTACATTACCCATTCAGCATCAGACACCTTATTAGGTGGTTAAAAACATGACTTCAAATGAATGCTCTGTGTCTACTAGAAAGGTAAATAATACAAAAATAACAGTTCTGCAACCGAGGCCGTAACTGCTACACAAAAGGCCATGGTCTTGATTTTCAGTTCAGTCTTCTCCATCTAAATATGAAGGTTTCGTACCATTCACACTTGAACTGATACCAGTACCGACTCTGATTCTGGGAATTTGTACTGCTACTGTGACATAGACAAAGATTCCCACATGCTTACATGAACCCTCAGCTGGAGGACCAATGGTTCAGATGTAAGTTCCTCCAGCACAATAATTCACTTTGGAACAGTGGGACAAATTTGCAGTACAAATCAAGCGCGCCTAGAGTTCCTCCCAGACGTGACGAACACGATATGGTGCTGAGCGGAGGTCCGTTTGTTTTGCAGTTGGCCGGGTTAAGACTCTGACAGCTGAATCCTCATCACTGATGACGACAGGCTGGCAGCACACGCACACACAAATAAAACTGACTTTCTCTGGCAGAACAAAACGTAATATGAATTACACTCCTTGCAATGTACTGCTCGGCAGCAAATCTTGAAAAATTCATGAGGCCAGAAACAAACTCTGTCTCTTGATTTGTTCTCTCCTCCCTTCTCTAATTTCCATCTCTTTTGCTGTTACTGCTGTTATAAAGTGGTGAGCCTTGTTACCTCCCCTTGCACGCTTAGTTAGTATGACTTTCATCCATACTAACTTTTATCCTTCTCCCACTCTTTTCCAAATTAAGAGCACCCCCAACACACCGAGCTAATATACTTTATCAGTATTCACCGTCAGTATCTTTGAAAGGATCCTAAACTCTGAATCCTTTCAAGCTAACAGAGTTTTTCTGTGAATATTGAGGCTCAAAAAGAATTAATTTTCAGCCACATTTCAAAGAAATTATGCAAATGTTGCAACTGCTTTACAAGTCAAGTCAGCTGTAAAACAAAGTCACACAGCGTTGGCAGTTGAAACAGTAAAGTAATTGCATTACTCAACAGCAAAAATTACTGTTTAGCTATAAGATCAGAAAGTTAGCTCCGACGTGGTTGTGCTTCATTTTCTCCTTTGCTGTAACAAACACTGCAGCCGAGTCACAAACTTTCACATTTCACTGCTAAAAAACATGTTCCTGAAAACATCTGTGGTGAGAAATAGACAATGCAGTAACAGAGTCTTAATTCATATTTGATCAGCGCTGCCTAGATTGACAGTTTGACCACAGTTCACAAGCAGTGATTGATATGACTGACAGCTATTGTATGCGCCACAAGACATTAGAGTAGGCAGAGGAATATGATTTTTGTCACAAATTATCTGTCTCATGTACTACTGTGTGAATATAGTGGAGGTTTTAGCAAATATGACGAAAAGTTATTTTTTTCTAAAAGTCACCAACTTTAACAGCAGTGTGCCTACAGATTTATTCATCATTTCTAGTCACAAGACTGTTCAGTAAAAAGAAATTGTGATTGTAAGTGAAATAGGTCTGAAAATGATCACTTTAGAAGAATAAATTAATTAACCTTAAAATGAATAATGATAAAAGTTATGTTGTTCCCTCTAAATTCAAACTTTTTTTTTTCACTTGACGACAGGATTCTTCTGTCTCTTTCCCTTTTAGCTGCCCTGCTGCATTATTTATGTGTCAAGGATGAATGTGTGTGTGTGTATTTATTTATGATTATTTCCATGTTTGTGTGTAATCACTCGGTCTCACTATTCCTGTATTTGTGTTTTCAGTTCCTCTTCCTGTCAGAGGTGTTACAGTGGAGAGCTCAGACCACTCCAGACCACGTCCTGTACACACTGCTCAACTGCAGGGTAAGACTTCTCATCAAATACAAACACACATGCATGCAAGCACATGCATGTGCACACGCACGCACACACACACACACACACACACACACACACACACGCACACACACACACACACACACACACACACACACACACACACACACCATCTCACTTTAAACAAGATTAAATTTTAAAAAAAAAAAGCCAGATCCCTTTCCTTATGTTTCAACATTTGCTTATATCCCAGTGCTTTTGGTTGTTTTCTTATACACCATGCAGAATGAGAGAGACAGAATGACTTATGACATATTAATTTATTTGTTTGAATTTCATTTCATATAAAATATTGCTGTACAGAATTGGCAAAAAGAAAACGCATTGTTATTATTATGATGCAGATTGTAAATGAGATTGCGTATGAATTGGTCATTTGCATAATGGCGATATGATCCATCGGTTTGTTTCCAGCTGTTCAGCACTGAGATGCTGCAACGGCAAATGTGACATGACATTGACTGATACACACTGCTGATTGAATGTGTCAATCATCTTTCTGTGTGTGTGTGTGTGTGTGTGTGTATGTGTGTGTGTGTCCTTGTCCAGGGTACGATAGCCAGCTCATTGACTTGTGTTCAGCTACATAAGAGGGCAGAGAAGATTGCAGGCATGCTGGCTGAACGGGGCCACCTACAGGACGGAGACCATGTCGCACTAGTCTACCCTCCAGGTAAACACTAGCTGCAGATCAGTATTAAGCTTCATCTCTATCCTCTGTTGTCATTTCTCAGTTTGCACATACTCGATTCCTCTCCTCGCCTCCTTTACTTGCGTCTTAGTCCCTCTCACAGATGTAAGCAGATGAGGCAAGGAAGAGACATAAGGACAGAGTAATCATGGTAACAGGCATCTAACGAAATGAGATTTCACTTAAGTGTTAACTTAAAGTTGTCAACTGTCTGTTAAGGGTCTTTACACATAAACAGTTTCAAAAACACTTCTACAAAGGAAACACTTGTGCATACTTGCTCATAACTCATTTGGCAAGCCTCCTCTATCCTTGAGATGCATTTTAGGAATTGACACTTCCTTTTTTGGAAAACTGTTATCAAGTACACTAGTTTGTACTATATTGACTGAAATATACCAGAACTCTGTAACCATCCTTTAACTTGTGTACTGACATGTAAACAAGGACAAACTCTGGATGTTTTTAAATGAGGACACAACAAAGACATTCAGAGCAGTTCATTCGTGCAGTCGGATCGAAGAGAGCGCCACAGGGAAAATGAAGGAGAATGGAGAGAATTGTAATTTCCCCTCAGAAACATGGAGCCTTGCGTCCATCACGGCAGGACGGACGCAGCCGTGCAGGACGAATTCCCCAACACGAGGAGATTGTCTTAAAGTAGCATTCAATTAATTGCCTCCAGAGTCCAACCGCTCAATATTTAACGTCCTGGCCCCTGTGATTGTGTGTGTGACCATTTCTTTTTCTCCTTTCCCATCTCTTTTTTCTTTGCTTTAACATCCCTCCTACCCCTATCTCTACTCATCTCCTTCCCTTACATCCCTTCTTCCCTTTCTTGTGCATTTCTATTTCTCACCCTTTTCATCACTCCTTTCCTCCCTCTCCACCATCTCACCTCATTTCCTCTTCCATCATTCAATCTTTCTTCCTTCTTTTCTTCATCTCTCACTTTTCCTTCCTCTCCATCCTGTCTCCCTCTACCTGGTCCTTTTCTCCCTACTTTCCTACTTCCTACTTCTTGTGGCTACCCTCCACTTTCCTTTCCTTGTCTCCTTACTCTTCTTGCTTATCCTTCTTCCCTCCTCTTCCTGTCTCTGTCTCGCTCTCTTTCCCTCTCTCTCCTCTCCATCTCTTCTAGGTATTGACCTCATTGTGGCGTTTTATGGCTGCCTTTATGCCGGTTGCGTGCCGATCACGGTGCGACCACCTCACCCACAGAACATCGCCACCACGCTGCCCACCGTCAAGATGATCGTGGAGGTAAAAAACTTTAATGACAGAATATTTATGACTTCCCAAGCACATACAGTCCCATGTTAAACCAGTGACAATATCACTTTCCTGAAGAAAAAAAAATTGTGTGAAGTTGAACTATCATCTTGAGCATGTGAGCATAAAAAAATACGTGAATGAAAATGTAGAAATGAATGGACACCACAATTATTAAACATAGTCAGTGCGTTCAAACAAATTCATTTATTGAACCAACGATGACACCTGTATGAAATAGCATCTGAAAACAGTGAGTTTAAAGTCTGGAGCTCCATAGACTGAATAGGAGATTTAATTTTGTGGATCCACAGAATGTTTGTTTTTATACCCAAATGAGCTTATTTCTTTTGCAGTGTTCTCAGTTGTTAAAGAGAAAATATACCCATCTATTCAGAACATTTCCCTTGGAGCTCTCAGTGTCATCTGTAACATCTTTTAGCATTCACTGTCTAAGTTGTTTTAGACTCCGTACCTGATATAATCACAAATTTGAGTTTTAACGCTCCAGTTTTTGGATTTGGGTGTGAGTTGTTCATTTTTACTAATATTTTGGACTTTGTTAGACCATAGGAATAAAATGTATGGGCTTTTAAAATGGACATAGTTCCCATTTAATCACTTTAGTCTATCATTATTATTCTGCTTTTCTTTGACTGTGAATTTCCATTCAGTAACTCACACCATAAGAGGTCTCTCGTAGAAACTTCTCGGTCAAAAGTTGTTTTATATAGCCGTGAAATCACAATACAAGTAGTCGCTGGTGTTGAACTCATAAATATAAAAAGATGGAGTGAAAACCAAAGAAAGATGGAGGGAAGGGGCAAAGGATTCGACAGCTTGCAGAAACCAGGAAACCAGCCAGCAGCCTGGAAAAATAAGTGAGTAAATGAATGTGAGCTGTGAATGACGACGAGCCTCGTTCATCTTTTTAAGAGAGCTGGCGGGAGGCGATGTAGGAGGTCAGAGCTGCAGGTACTTCACTATAAATCTCACAAGCAGTTGAATTTAACCGTTTTGTTTCAACGGGCGACTTAAAGTGAAGCTTACTCTTCCACACAGTTGGATAACACATGATAGAATGTAATATGGTGTTTTTGTGGTTGGTTACTGTTGATGCATTTTGTCAGATTGTGTGCACTGTGTCGTGCAGGTGAGCCGGTCGGTGTGTGTGATGACAACACAGCTCATCTCGAAACTGCTGAGGTCAAAGGAAGCCTCAGCCGCCGTCGATGTCCGGACCTGGCCCCCCGTCATGGATACAGGTAAACACACACACACACACACACACACACACACACACGTACATACAGGTTCTTACAAAGACATATATATATTTACGGATAAACTGTACAAATTAAGTTATAAATAAGAATAATCTGTGTACTGTACATGTACTTGTATTTTAAAGCAGCACTGATGGAACCAGGTTGATTTTCTTTTTAGACGATTTGCCAAAGAAGAAACCTCCTCTGCTGTATAAACCGTCCAACCCCGACACCCTGGCCTACCTGGACTTCAGCGTCTCCACCACTGGTATGCTCGCTGGAGTCAAGGTAAACAAGCACACACACACACACACACACGCACACACACACACACTGAGCTGAGTCAGATGGCCAATTTGAGGACCAGATACTACCTGTTAGATTTTTACACAACCATTTTTTACCCATAGCTTCTTTTTTTGGACATTTTCAGACATTCAGTTTCCCCAGAGAAAAAATCTGAAATACCCTCCTGAAACTCGTTATTGGGATGCAGCTACTTCAATTATTAGTCCATTGCGGAAAAAGAGCAATTTTTCTTATCTCTGGTTTGTGTTGGTCAAGACAAAACATTTAACCACAGAGGTAGTCTAATGAGGGTTAAAAATAATGTGCATTGATATTTGGGTTCCTGGAAATGTGGGGTGTCCGTATTTCTTCTGTTCTCACGTCTTGTGATACGACTTGAATGTTGACACGAACCTTGTTCATATTTCAGAAACTAGTAACAGCGTCAGTTTTGACATTAAATGCAAAATGTTAACATAGCTTGCAAATATGCTAACATATAATATGCTAACATCAGTCACTGTATAATGGCTGTATGTTGTCCAGTAGGACTTGGTAACATAACATCAGCAACAAAGATGACATGTTTCTTATAATATTTTCATGTATAGCAATATGTAGCGCTGTAGGCTATCTATTGTAAACACCTGCAGTGATGTGCCTGGTACAGATGACTCCTAACATGGATTATTTTTTACATATGTTTACCTCATTACTTGAAACTTTGGCCCCCTGGTCCCCTCTAATGCTACAAGTTATATGGTGTGTCAGCTAGTTACCCTTAAAGCTGATGTGATGCCAGTATTATTAACTTGCATTTTAAAATTAATATTTAGCTCAAATAACTCTTGATTTTAGGCTGTTCATCTTTTTTGTCCTACTATCTTTAAAAAGTTTTTTCATCCATTCAGTGTTTATTTTTTCATGTCTTGTTTGAAAATTACACTGATTGGATAGTTAGGGGCTCTATGTTGTAAGTGAAATTTCATATCTGGTCTGATTTTGACATCGTTAGCCTATTTATGATTTGACATTTGAAGAGTTAAGACTTATTATTGAATAACACCGATTTAAGGTCAACATTTCAAAGCTATAATGCTGTAACTATGGCTCAGGAGACGCCTGCAACATCATCATCATGAGCGCTGACATGTCTCTGTGCATGTTCAGTGAAACACTTTATTTAACAATGCAAGATCTGAGACGGTGGTGACATTTTAAAGATTAAAAGCCTATTGATTCCTGCTGCAGCAAAACATACCTGCATCCTGGACTCAACCCATTGTTTCTCTGCCACTATTCATCTTCTGAAAATGTGCATGTGCGTGTGTGTGTGTGTGTGTGTGTGTGTGTGTGTGTGTGTGTGTGTGTGTGTGTGTCTGTGTGTGTGTGTGTGTGTGTGTGTGTGTGTGTGTGTGTGTGTGTGTGTGTCTGTGTCTGTGTCTGTGTGTGTGTGTGTGTGTGTGTGTGTGTGTGTGTGTGTGTGTGTGTGTGTGTGTGTGTACACATGCACGTGCGTGCGTGTATGTTAGGATCCACTAAAGCCAGCTCCTATTAAACAGGACCTCTTCTTGTTTGGTCTCTAATCCATCCATGTCCATGCTGAAACCTTTTGTTTCTCGACTCTTTGCCTTTAGACGCTCACAGAGAGCAGATAGAGGAGATTTGTTATAAGAGAATAATATGAATTACATGTTTTATAAGAGAACTGTTTTAGGCATGTTTTAAAAATATAATTCTAAAGTTTTGTTAGAAAAAAGGTCTCAGAATTTCTTCAAACTACAGTAAAAAAAAATAGAGAAAATTCTGATATTTTTACAATTGAGCTAAAAATGTAAAACCTGCTGCCAAAATAACAAAACCCAGACAGAAAATGAACTTCAGGTAATGTCTGTATTTCCCACATTTAACAAATTAAATCACTGTTTCTTCCATTAGCTGGACTAAGATTTAACAGATTAAACCAGATCGGGGTCCTGACACTAACCTCCCGTCGGAGCACTCCCTCTGTGATGTGTAAATCTTTCAGCACAACATTTTATCTGTTATCAGTCTCACCTCTAGCGACCTGTGATAACAGTGCATATTAGAGACTAGAGATATTATTGTTAGAGACAAACATAGATGAAATTATTTCCTACAATACAAAGGACAGCTCATGTCCAAATATGATTTACTCTATGATATATGAGAGAAAAGGAATACCTGTTGGACTCCTGTTTGCTTTTTATGTTGGAATTCAATTGTAAAGTCTCTCATTAGCTGGTGTCATAAAAAATCATTTACTGTGTAAATCCCTTAAATGTAAACAGGATTAGTGCAAGACTAGTAAACCATGTTGTAGTCGACTAAAGACCCAACAAAACAAAACAGTCCAGGCTGAAAAGAGTCGGAAATGTCAGCATTAGGCTGTTGTTGTTTTGGTTTATATACATTCAAATACATCCATAAAGTACAATATATCACACTTTGTCAGGAAAGGCCTGGATGTTTTTCAATCATTGTCTCTGGTGTTTTCACAGTCCAACAGCCTTCATCAAGATCAACACAGGGATTCAATATCTGACGCAAAAAACTAGAAAACTCTGAAACCAGAAACTGGAGCCCAACTAAAAAACATTTCTTTTCTTTTTTACAAAACCGACATTGATATCTTGCACAAGATACAGTATGTACTAACAGGACCTTTTATCAACTTTAAGTAAAAACAACACTTTTTTAAATCCCAAACTACAGCAGCTACATATCAACATATAAGACAATACTGTCTATACCGCAGGCGTACAATAATATTAAATAGCCTCAACAGGTCTATCTTGAAGTTTTTTAAGCTTTAGTAACAACACAGTACCAAGAACTAACAGCAAAGCTAACATGTAATTAGACCAAGCATGAGGCTAATAGTTTGGGACCTATCTGCAGGGAGTTTGCATGTTCTCCATGAGCCTTGTGGGTTTGCTTCTGATGCTGAGATCTACTCCAGCCTCCTGTGACCCTCTGAAGAATAAGTTAATGGATAGAGCACTTTCAAAGCCACAGCAGTAACCACAGGTTTACTGTCAGGACTACAGCCTGGGAAATAAACAGCTTTCAAACATTATCAATATTCTCTCCTAATCTCAATATCCAGATCTGAGACGAAGTCATCATTCCATTTCCTTTTATTTATTTGCACTATTAAAAACAGAAACAGAAGACAGACCAAAGAATACAAAAAATGGGGTGTCAGAGGTTAGAAACCCAGATGGGTGAGTGTGAATGTGTGTGCATGTGTATGTGTGAGTGTGTATGCTGCATGTGTGTGTGTGCATGTGCACATAATTAGACTGTAGGTTACAATATACTAAGGAAGGCTATTAGGGGGCTTTATTCAACAGGCTGGCCCCAAGTTCTCGCTTGAAATTATTAAGAGATAATGATGTTTTGCCTATATGCAGGTAGGCATTCAACAGCAGGGAACCTTCATAAGTGAATGAGAATTGGCTATGTGTGGTATGACAAAAAGGAGGAAAAACGTTATCAAAATGTCTAGTGTAATGAGAATGGATTTGCAAATTTGTCTTTACAAAAGTCATTGAAAGATTTGGGCAGCAAATCTGGATGATAAATATATTTGTAATTGGAGATTGGAGTATTTACATAGCATGTGTACAAGTCATCACTATAATCAGAGCAATGTTGATATATATATATATATATATATATATATATATATAAGTTCTTTGTCACCTGATAGTAGAATCTAATAGATCTTTGTTAAATAGCTGTAAAATTGTCCTCCATTCCTGGTCACTTTGTATGCCACAAAATATTTCTTCTGACAATGTTCGCACCATTGGTGACCGTTGCTATGTGATTTTGCATCATACACATTAAAAAAAAACAACACAAAAGCCTCATTAATGAACGCTCTGAAAAACACACACTAATCAGTGAAGAGGAAATGCAGGGCAGGAGGAAACAATGCCAGCATTTTTTCTCATGTGCTACTAAATTGCCTGTCCATTATGTTTAATCACTGTTCTTAATGAGCAAATCAGTCAGTGCTGGAGTGTGAACATTACAACGGGCAGCGCCGGCGCCAAAACACAATGAGAAAAACAAGATGGTCAGTTCATCCAGTCACCGCTGCATCCACAGTTTTGTTATGCTAATCAATGAGCTGTGGACATATTTCTCGTTAATTAATCATTTTCAGCGGGGTTTTTTTTGTGTGTGTGAGGCTGAAGAAACACTTTCTGCTTAAAAAGGAAAGATCACAGAGGTACACAGAACAATGATAACATTTCCACTTGTTGCCTCACTGTCATAAACTAAAAACATTATTTCTTTCTGGAAACTGCTGTGAAATAAAATGAATGTACTGCATCCAGGAATGATGGTTCTTTTCTGTGTGTTATGTCTTCATCTGCTGTTTAGATGTCTCACACAGCCACCAGTGCCTTCTGCCGCTCCATCAAGCTACAGTGTGAGCTTTACCCGTCCAGAGAGGTCGCCATCTGCCTGGATCCGTACTGCGGCCTGGGCTTCGTCCTCTGGTGCCTTTGCAGGTCCGAATAACAGAACAGTGCAACTGAACTAAGAGTGGGCAAATGTGAATCCAAATGAAACTGTTTAACTTGAAGGAACAGTGTGTAAGATTTAGGGGATTTAGAGACATTTTGTGGTGAGGGTTGCAAATTGCAACCAGCTAAAACTCCTCCCACTTAGAATTCCTCCAGTGTTCATTGTTTAGAAGGTTTTTACCAAGAGCCGAATAACCACAGAGGTCTCTGTCACTCAAACAAATGGAGCAGGTGATTTAAAATGGTAAAAACACTGCGTAAAGCAGTTTCAGGTTAAAAATCAGTGTTTCTCCTATGCTGTTTGGCATGTTGGAGATGGGCTGATCACCTAGCACCTGCTAATCTTTGCTTTTAAACTTTTTTTTTCTCTGATAACTTAAGATCCAGATAATTCAGGAATTTTTTTCCTGTGAGCCAAAGAACCACAGAGGTCTCTTCCTCTCCAAAACAAGTGA
Source organism: Plectropomus leopardus (assembly GCF_026936395.1). Classification (NCBI taxonomy): domain Eukaryota; kingdom Metazoa; phylum Chordata; class Actinopteri; order Perciformes; family Serranidae; genus Plectropomus; species Plectropomus leopardus. The sequence continues at coordinate 9,101,799 of NC_142187.1, forward strand.
AACCAGTGACTAAAACAGTAAAAACACAAAAGAAAGTGGTTTCACATTAAAAATCTGTGATTTTCCAATGCTGTCTGGCTAATCTCAGAGGGGCTGCTAACTATGGTGGGTTATATGTGAATGGCCCTGTTCAGAGCCATGTTGTCCATTTTGGGTTACTGTAGAAAAGTAGCAGTGCAACATGACATCTTCATAAACGACCACCTACTCCCAAAATAGATATTAACGGCTCATTCTAAGGTTACGAAAAAATTTTTCAGGTGATTGTACACATATACAAAAAAAACACTTATTTTATGTTGTTTCATTTCTGCCGATAGATACACCTTTATCCTACAGACTGGACCTTTAAAGTAGTGTTACTTATATGTCCATTTTATTCAGGAAGGGGAGATGTAAAAGAATGGGTGAGAAAGAGTCAGAGTTGTAGTTTAAAGGAGCACACAAACACTTTGCTTTATGCAATGGCCAGCATTTTAAACTCAACATAAATTTCTACATTTTGGAAGAATTAATTGCATCAGAACTACAATATAATCCCCCCTTGCCCATCTTTTTTCTTGTGTGGATTTTCTGTGCAGTGTGTACTCAGGTCACCAGTCCATCCTGATCCCTCCGTCTGAGCTGGAGGTGAACCCGGCTCTCTGGCTGTCTGCCGTCAGTCAGTACAAAGTCCGTGACACTTTCTGCTCCTACAGCGTCATGGAGCTCTGCACCAAAGGCCTTGGCCTGCAGACCGACTCGCTGAAGGTACATGGGGTGAAGAGTTTGTATTATATTCACATTTTATGAATTTAACTAACAGACTCAGGAAAAGATTAAAGTGACATGCAAAGATAAAAGGAAGTGGATCACAGATACTTCACGTCAGACAACAGCTTCTTATACTGCCACCTCCTTGTCCCACTTCAGGCTCGAGGGTTGGACCTATCTCGGGTGAGGACCTGTGTGGTTGTAGCGGAAGAGCGTCCCAGGACAGCACTGACACAGTCCTTCTCCAAACTCTTCAAGGACCTTGGACTCCACCCTCGAGCTGTCAGCACCTCCTTCGGCTGCCGGGTCAACCTGGCGATCTGCCTGCAGGTCAGTCGCATTTGATTTGCTCCTGGTTCTCAGTGCTTCCAGAGACTCAGGATGTTTCCTGGTATGACTGCTGAAATTGTGCATTCCCAGTATAGAAAGTAGCTGCTGTTGCTCTTCATGAAAGACGTTGGCCACAGCCTCTTGGTTTTTTTACTCAGCTGATGCTGAGCTCTTAGGTTGTTTTGGTATTTTGCTAAATATCAGCCTCAAAGGTTAAAAAACAGTTAGTAGCATATTAACTCTGTCACAGTTGGATTAAGACAATAGAAACTCAATTTTGCCATTAATTTGCTTGTAAATGATGACCAACGATTAGTCTGTGATTGTGTTACGTGCATTCAGCTTTAAATAGTTTATTTTCTGGTTAAGTAGATTGCGTCATTTACATGAACAAGAAATGTTTTGCTGTCTTATCCGGAGTCAAAAGTTATAAAGTCAGTATGTCTGTGTCCAGGATGTGTTCAAGGAGTACTTCACTCACAGAGTGACTATTTTGTTTATCAGTTAGTCATGCAAGTCATGTTAGTCATGGAAAACAATAATAAGATTGATTTAATGTTTAATTAGCAACCACATTTAAAAACAGCAGAACTATTTAAGTCTCATACTGTATAACTTAATCCATTTATCCAGTCATATGCTTAGTACTCCCCAAACAGGCAGGGTTTTTTTTTTTTTGCTAAAAAACAAAACAAAACAAAATTTAGTTTTGCAGTCTGGCATTGAAGAAAGCGTAGATAAGGTTCTCTTTCAGTTCATTTTTAAAAAGTAGCATTTTTTAAAAGCAAAAATGCACGTTTGGTAAGTACTGCACACATGGCTGGATAAATGAGGCTTGTTTTATAAACTACTGCCTGAAAAACAAAGTTTTCCTCCTTTGTCTGACTCTGGTTAAAAATGGCAAATAATTTCCCAAATTATTTTATATAAGTAGGTAATTCTTTTGGAATTGTTGTGTGGATTAGGAACATGGAGAGAATGGACTGTTCTTAAAGGAAAGTCTGGCTGATGAATAGGTGTTTCGGGGGATGGTGGACTTACTTTTGGTTCCCAGATAAGACCATAAATGAATTTTCTTACCCTAGAGTTTGGGGTTTGCAGGTCAGCCCATCACTGCTGAGCTGGAGAATCCATATAACTGCAATGTTGGCTGTTTTGCATTGAAAGTTTACACCTCTTTTAAGAATGATTTTTCCATCTCCTGGGCATGTGAAATCTGTTCATATCTGGCTTTGAATTGTAAAAACATGCATGGATGTTAATGCAAGAATGAATAAATACACTTCTTGTAGATACAGGGTATTAAGCCTGCAACAATAATGGGATTTTTTGTGGGTAAGTAGATTACAAGTTAATAGGGATAACAGCATCAGTGGTTGGGCAAAACATCCAAGTTAAAGCCACATTCATTCTCTTTCATCCGAACAAACCAATTTTTTGGGGCATTCAGCTTTTTGTCTGTATGTCTCCCAGGTTCAGTGTCATCCTTCCATTTCAAGCTGACCATTGCTTTTACATTTCAGATATGATTTGCAACCGTAAGTGGATGAAATCAGGATATTCCCCAAGTTCATATGTAATGTCACAAAGTTTTTTCTTTTAGCTTCTTATAAAAAAGCCAAGAAGAATCGAAAGATCTCTTGTGATTGGCGCTAGATAATTCAGTTATTTTCAAGTTTAAATTCAGTTAAAACATCACTGAAAAATTGTTTCAGATTTTGAACATAATGAAATCATCAGTACAATGCAATTGTGCGGAATAGTGATTTCTAACTGCACGGCATCAGTATACACTAATATTATGGCAAAACAACTAATACAGTCTACAGAGTGACTGCTCAGTAATCTAAATTAACCAAACTATTTCCAGCAGCTTTAAATGACTAAACTAACATTTGGCTGAACAAATCTTTCAGTTCTGACTGCTTGTTTTGTTTCTTTGAGTTTTCCATTTTGACATTTTTCTTCCTTCCCTGCTCCTTTCTTGTTTAAATCATAACCCCGCCCACATATCTCATACTTGGTTTTGTCTCCGCCCTCCCTCCTTACCTCCTCTTCCTCCTCCTCCTCCTCCTCCTCCTCCACCCCTCTCTGCTGCTGTAGCCTCACAGGCTGGGAAAGCTTGCCGACCAGGTAGGGAACCACCATCAACCCCTCCACCCAACCACCCCCACCTCCACTCCACTGCTTGTCAGCACATCACTCATCAGCTGGCTTTAGATCAACGTTTTTAAGGATTATTTTGAGTATCCAGTCCTCCCTGTTGGGTTGAATGGTGTTACAGACGACAGGAGGTGTAGTGAGTTTGGGTTCACTAAAGTTAGGGCCTGGTCACACCCGCATTTATCACAAAATTGTAAAATATTGGACCAAAATCAACAAATTTGAATGGAACAGCTGCAGAGGTGAAGTTATTTTTCTCAGTATTTTTGCATTTAATTTAACTCTGATGAACTTTGACGTGCAAATTTGCACCATTGACCAACTGCAAACCATCTTCAAGGGAAACTCCATCTGTTTTACACATCTAAGTGTGTTTACATGTGTTTCCAAAGTATGACTGCATATAAGGGCGGGAATCTCTTGGCACCTCCTTTCCACTTCAGAGGGTTATGATGCCATTATAAAACAATAATTGACGATTATTTATGCGCTGCATTTTTTTTCTTTGCATGATTTATTTTTTCTCATTTTCTATTTTTAAAACCTAAAATATTTGTAATGATGAATATTTGAAAAAAAAATCTGAATTTACTTGCGTTGTGGCTCTTTTAAAGGTCCCTTTTCCCTCTATATGCGCTGATCAGATTGTATTCATCTGCCATTGCTTAACCTCAGCTATTCTCACCAAAACTCAACAGGTAATCTCGAACATAAACGCAATGCGGATATTTACATTCTTTGAGTTTTGTTATTCAGCTGATTCAGCTGTAAGGATCATACAGCCTGGCCTTACAAAACTGACTTTCTAATAGATTTTTGACATTTCTGCATTGAGACTTAATGTTCATAGAGCGAGTCGCAGTGCATTTAAGAATTGTTTATTTTTTTGGCACGTGAGTTAGCATTGCTTGAGGCTGAAGAATACAAATTCAAAATGTAAAAAATGAAATAAAATCTGGAGGAGTGGAGTTGGAAAGAAGTGAGCTAACCGAACCTCTAGCCCGCTGTGCCCCACTACATCAATTATTTGGAAACTGTCAATCATGAGTCCAATAATATCGGAGGAAATTAAATTATTAACAAGCAAAGAGTACAAAAATTGAAGAAAGCTGTTGTGTTCTACCTTGTAATTAAAATAACACGGCATGGTCTGCAGTAAACAAACTGTTATTGAAAGGTTAGTGACTTACAGCCATCTTAGCGGTAAGCTGAGATTCCAGAGGTGATCCAGAGTCATACCAAAAATCTGCACTTACACAAAAGTCCACAGAATCTTCTTAAACCACCTCTCAAACTGATGTGAATTAATTGCTAAATATTCATCTCCTGGTGGAGTTTCAAGGGTAGAAATGTAGCCACCTTGTGGAGATGATGCTATCTGCCATTTTGTGCTCTGGGTGTGTGGGTTTCTGACTCCCAGCATGCAGCTGTGTGTCCGGTGGTGGGCTCTGTGTACACTTTCTCTCTGCAAAGGTTTTTCATCACCTCTGAGAGAGAAAGCGGGGAGATGGAGGGATGGTGGACGAAGAGAGAGGTCGGAAAGGGGGTCTTTATCTCTTTCTTTTTCTCTCACTGGATTTGAAGTTTGCACTCACATTTTGGCGTACAGCAGTCAACACCGAACAGAAAGATTTAACTGATTAAAAACACTACCAGGCACAGGCCAAATCATATTTCATTGATTTTTTTATGTGTATATATTTTTTTCAGGATTTACAGGATGTAATCACATCATCATCACCCCTTTTTTCCCATCTTTCTTTTCCCTGGCTTGGTATCACTTTTCCCTCTTTTCTTTGCTCTAAAAGACAGTTCTGTTAATACTTTTTGTTTGCATGTTAAATCTGAATTTAAAAACCTTCTGTTTTTAATGTTGAGATGTGTTTGTTTTTGTTTGAATCTGTTTTGTTTTGCTTATTTCCTTCAAAAATCATCCCACTGCTGTCGCTCTCACATTGTTCTCCCCTTCATTCTGTGAAATGTTGTTGAGGTCTTGTAGGATCCCGTCTTTGCTCTCAAACCCAAAGCTCTTCCCTCTGCTGTGGAGGGAAAGCTTGTCTCTCTGAGCACTAATGCACGCACAGTAGCATCCACTGGTAGGAGCAGTAGTAGTAGAGGACGTTTTTGTTAAGCATTTGATACTAGTTGTATAAGAGGACATTGTGTGACTGCAGTGTTAACTGCTGTTGGTGGTGTTTCTCAGGGCACCTCGGGACCCGACCCCACGACTGTGTTTGTTGATATGAGAGCGCTACGGCATGACAGGTGAGTTTAACAAACCTCACATCTCAAATTAGCTAATTCATTGTTTTGCAACCCAGAGTCGAGTAACTAATCAAAGTAGATGCTTTCACAGATGGAAGAAGTCAAAACAAAGATGAATCAGTCATTATGTAATTGTTTCTTTGTCGCTTTCTGATGATAAATCATGTGGTTTACAGAATCTCTGCCCATAACACTCACCGGAAAAAAACAAACATTACCTTTACTTTTCATCATTGACACTTATTTTAGTCTTGAGATGGCCGTTTCTTTAGATTTTGTACATTTGTGATACAAAGAGGATGATTCCTCAAGATGTCAGTTATCTACTAACTTCTGTTTTGGAGCCACAATCAGATCAAAACTTTAAACAACAAAAGCTTAAAAAAAGCCTTATTAAACATCTTTAAAATTACTAATCAGCATCCAAGTAATATTTTACAATACTTGATTTAAATACAGATTTTTGGATTTGCATGCGTGTGTGTCCTCTTGTATTTTCTCGTATGAAATTTCATCTCCAAATGGATCTGTTTTCCATCAGTGAAATATATTCTGCGCCCACAACAGTTTGTGTTTGCTCCTGTGGGATTTCCTGCTGCAGCCTCCTCTGGGCAGCTTCAGTGTGAATGAGGTGAAGTTTCTGAATGAGAGGCAGCAGTTGTGTTTGTGAATGGAGAGCAATCCACTCAGCAAACACTCCCAGAATATATTCAGTGCTCAGTAGAGTTGTGCATTATTCCAGCACATAACTTGTTTTACAGCTAAGAGCCCTCAGTCCTGGCAGATGGTAAAAAGTTTGAATGTAATGAGAAGCTGAAAAGTTTTTTAAAGACAATATGACGATTTCAGGCATGTCAGTTTGATGCCCTGGCTGTCACCCTCGCAGCCTCTAAAACACTTCCAGTCGGAGAAAGATGCACTTAAAACCCATCAAACCCAGTCTGAGTCACATTTCATGCTGGCTGACACCATAAATAGCAACTTGGGAGTCTCCAGAATTTGTTTTGCCAGAGTTTTGGCTTTCAGGGGAGAAATCTGACTTTATGAACCATCCGCAGGTTTAAAAAATTGCCGCAAGGGCTCAACATTAGTGTCAAATTTTATCTCTAAAGGTGGTGAAACTGTCAGTTTCCAGGTAACAGAGATGGACAACAACTCCAGGATGACAAGCAAGGCTTACATTTATTCAAATATCTTCTGGCAAGGTGGTCCGGTGGGATTAAAGGAACAATACTGAGACCTCTCGGGCTTAGGTAGACACCAGCTCACAGCCGAGATTGTAAAATTAAGTTTAAACATGTCAGAAGTTGTTCCCAAAAAGTTTCCCAGTGTGTCTGGTGAAACTTCAGCTTTCTGTTCTCTGATCCAGCAAATGATTATGGCTTTCAGTCTGCGACCGCTCCGCTGTCATTTTCCCCAGAGAAGTCACAGTGCATGAGGCAGCCAGGCTGCTCAGTCCTGCTGTGTATAAATATAACTGTCATTGTGTATGATTACATGTAATCACTGCTGATTTAAGCAGACCTGTTTCTACCAGAGACGCTTCGTATTTCTCCTTTATGATCCCAAAAACTCCTCCTGTCAGGTTCCTTTTGAGAATCAACATCATGATTTTGTTTTTAGCTGTTAGGATAAAAGTATAATTATTGTTGGGGGGTGGTTGCCCAACATTCTTTGTACTTTCATTTCAAATTAAATCTCAGGCATGAATATTCTAAAAGTTTCTATGTTTGTCCCAAAAGTTGCAGGTCACAGTGCTCTCAAGTGTATAGCATGCAACATGGATATCAAATCCTGCTACTAAACTACTGACTAAAGAAAAAAAATTGAAATGTGAAATACTTTAATCTGAGAGGAGAGAGGAGCAAATATACATAAAGTGTATAAATATATATATTTTTTAAATTTCCTTAAACAGAATGTAAAGACTGATGAACCCTCTCAATAATCACGTATGGCCCACTAGATACGTGTGGCAGTGTATTTATTTGCAGAGACTCTGCCCTCTACCTGTGTTTTCTTATCATGCTATGTTCAGGACATTTCTGGGCACAGCGCAAATGTGAGGTCATGAAAAAAGGTTGCGACCAGATGTTAGATCTTAAGCAGCAGTCATCCAAGAGGAAGCTACGAAATTCATGGACACAGAGCCAAGAAAAACGCGAATATTGCAAGGCAAAACACCAAGCGGGCAAAGCTTGTTCCAAAAGTGAATTGGCCACACTTTCACTTTCACTGGAAAAACTATTAGCAAGTTGTAACCGACAATTACTGTATTGTACACCTTTAAATAAACCCTTTAAATGTTGAATTTACAAGCAATTATTTGTATATATGCCCTTTAATTAAAACAACCTTTTTTTCCATGGATCTGTGTTCACATTGTTTTTTGGTATACAGATTTCATTTTTTTTAATGCTGCAGATTTTGCTCATTTTTTTTTCCTCTACAGGGTCAGACTAGTAGAGAGGGGGTCACCACACAGCCTGCCTCTGATGGAGTCTGGGAAGGTAAGGGTTTATTATTTTATTTCATTTTGTTTTATTTTTCTCCTTGCAGTGAAAATGTTTAAATGATTTAAATGTTGATGTTTTTGTCTCTGCTTTCGTAATAGATCCTGCCGGGGGTCCGAATCATCATCGCCAACCCAGAGACCAAGGGACCAATGGGAGAGTCACATCTGGGCGAGGTTTGTCTACAAATCACTTTCTATACAAACAAAGATTGTGACAGCACACTATAAGATGACTTTAGTACTTATCAGTGGAAGAAAGATTGTACTTCCCTGTCTCCTACACTGTTTGTACTACGCATAAATTTGGTAAAACTTTGATCTGACTAAAGTCACTGTTGCGATCACTTATTTAGTCATTGTTAGAAAGAAAAAACAGTTTTTTCAATATTTAGAATATACTTCTGAACATTTTAGAAAATGAGAAACATTATAAGCAAACATAGCAAATGAGGGCAATACTTTATATTACTCCTTAAAATAATTGTTCAATTAAGCAACTAGTGACTTGAAAGAAAATTACAACATTTAAACAACAATAGTTTTAATCATCCAATGATCATGTAAGAAGTTTATTAAATAAAACATTTGTTTGTTCCTGCTTCCTAAAGCTTCTAATATCATTAAAAATGAGGCAAAAGGAAGCTGGATTTTAATTTAGAAATAAGCAAGGTACAAGGTAGATTTTTAAAATGTAGCTTAGAAAAAAATTAAATTAAAATTTGTCCCTAAATCCTGCTACGTGTTTTGGTGTTGAAGGAGGAGTTTATGAGTGTACAAATATACATCTGTTTGTTTGTTGTTGTTTTTTTTCTTGTTTAGTTACATTATTTTTTAAATTATTTTTTTATATTCAGTCATTTGATTTCCTGACCTAAATGTGACAATAGTTATATATATAAACAAATCAATAAAATACAAAAAACAAACATCCTCAACAATCAATGAAAAATAAGAGTTTGTCAGTGACTTTGAAGACAAAAACAAGTCACTGCTTAACTGAAAGTATAACTGACAAATGAATAGCAGATAAAAATCAGTCATTGCAGGAGCAGTTATATTGTCTTCCCATCATGTGTTTTTTATGAGTCAGATTCACTCAGTTACACATGAGATACTAGAGCAGAACAACAGGTGTTAACACCTTAAGCAAACAAGAGCTCCACCTGCTCCACGTGGTTTAACAGCTGACTGTATGTTTTGTAGATCTGGGTCCACAGCGGCCACAACGCCAGCGGTTACTTCACTGTCTATGGAGACGAGGCGCTGCAGTCCGACCATTTCAACTCCAGACTGAGCTTCGGAGACACACAAACGGTCTGGGCACGAACTGGATACCTGGGCTTCCTCCGCAGGACCGAACTGACCGACGCCAGTGGAGGTGAGGGCGGGACCAGATTGATCAGTTGTTTGAATAATGTGAATGTGTTATTGATGGAGCTAACACTGACATTTAGTGTTCTCATGCAACAGAGAGAAGGATTACACAGCTTTGGGGCTGATTTTAAGTGGTGCCAACCCTGAAGGCAACCATTAGTCTGGGTTTCACTGGAGAATTGTGTGATGGTCTAAATGCTGTTTGAGTGAAATCTCCTCTCAGATGTGAACAAATTAGGGACGTCCTCATCCAATCTCAAACATCAGATTGGAGTTAATTAAGGAATTTTTTTTGACAGATCGGGATCGGCTACATTTAACTTATAAAATGATCCGGTACTTTGTTTTATGTCAGCTGTCACATAGATGTTTCTACTTAAATGCACACCAATGCGGAGTGCACCCTTTGTCAACTCTCCTCCTCTCAGCTGTCTGTCTCTTTCCTCTGCTAAGCTCCATGTGTCTCAGAGCAGGGGCTGAGCCCCAATTGCCACAAAACACCTCACACCGTAAATGAAAACGCAGTATGAAGCTGTTTATTTATGTTATTTATCAAAGTTATGAGCACTTGTTTAATTTCAGCTCAGTGTAAGAAAATTTGTGTTTTGCGATAACGTATAGCGCATGGTGTTTCTGCGCCCAGCTTGGAGGAGAGACAGACAGCACTTACCAAGCCACTGCAAGTAGCCTACATACTATACTACCACGTGAGAAAAAAGCCAGCATGGCTTATGTATTGATGAAGCATAATCCGCGCAAAAGATGTAAAGATGACAAAAATAAACAATCAAGGGAATACTGTTCATCAGGTAAGAGCATCAAACACTGGAAAATACTCGAGACATTGATGAGCCAAAAAGATTAAAGGGAGGGTCTGTCTTTTTTTTTTTTTTTTAATAAATAAATAGATAAATTAATTAAATAATAATATTAATTAAAATAATAATAATGCACGTCAAAGCTTTTCATTTATTCATGTTGTCAAGCAAAGGTTATACATTGGATTGATTTGAATAACTTAGAGAAGCCAACTCAAAGTGTGCACTCTGCAGCCTAGGATACTAAACATTTAAATACTCTGGTTGCGGTCAGAACCAAAAAACATGATCAGGACATCCCTAGAACACATCTTACTTAATGCTGTATTATACTGTTTATATCTTTGGTGTTAAAATAGTTGTATGTTTAGATACTGAACGCCCAAAAATATATCATATCGTATGACTTTTGATTGTCTGAAATAAAGAGGACTGTAAAGAGGACTTAAACCTGTGTAGGTGGAATCTGTTTGATTTTAAGTTAGAAGTCTTAATTATTCAGCCATGATTGTGAGCGAGAAGTTCCCAGGCCGGATGAAATATCTAGCCCTGTGGCCAGTGGATGATCTGCATGCATGTACTTTTTATCTATGTTTCTATGTACTATTTCATATAAGCTCTTGACTTTTAACAGGATTTGATGATAGTGTTCAGGCCAAAATGACAGCACAGTGAAAAACACAAAGCACTTTCAGAAATATTCTCTATTTATAAACATCTTATTGGTGTTTTTTTATTACTCATATCTAGGAGGAGATGATTATTTTTTTGTAATATATGAAAAATGACAGCTTTCAATAAATAAATAATCAATAAATCAATAAATTTCAAAAAGGTATCGTCAGAAGTTATACGTTTCAAACTTGTTTGTGTCTAGAGCGTCATGATGCCTTGTATGTGGTGGGCGCTCTGGAGGAAGCCATGGAGCTAAGAGGGATGCGCTACCACCCCATCGACATCGAGACCTCTGTCATCAGGACGCACAAGAGCATCACAGAGTGGTGAGGAGCAACAGCACGCTGACATGAGACGCAATGACATCATGACCTCTGTGTGATGACGGCCTAACACAGCTTCATTATTACACAAAGAAGACTGATTACAGTTCAACCCGTTGTGCAATTTCCATCTAAATGCTGTTCAAAATTAGGTTCATTTTTGTAAAAGTCAAACAGTCTACAACATCCAATAATCACCATAAACTAACACAAATGCAGCCAATTCCAGCAGTATTTGTAAGATCTTTCAATTTTGTTTTAGATCAGCATTTCTGCAAAACATGATAAAAATTGTGCTTATTCTATTGCTGGGTTTTAAATACACGTGACAATCCAACAGCATAAAAAAACCCCAAAAAAACAGAGATCCCTGAGGGACATTGGTCATGTTCTTTCTTCTTCTTATGTGTCTCCCAGCGCTGTGTTCACGTGGACCAACCTGCTGGTGGTGGTGGTGGAGCTGGATGGCTCAGAGCATGAGGCCCTGGATCTGGTCCCCCTGGTCACCAACGTGGTCCTGGAGGAGCACTATCTGATCGTGGGCGTGGTGGTGGTGGTCGACATCGGGGTTATCCCTATCAACTCCCGTGGCGAGAAACAGCGCATGCACCTGCGTGATGGCTTCCTGGCCGACCAGCTGGACCCCATTTACGTGGCTTACAACATGTAGCGCCCTGTGGAGGACAATATGGAGGTGAAAAAAGCTTCTTTTTTTTTTTTTTAAAGGAAAATGCAAAGACAGTCTGCTCCTGCGACTGAAAAGAATGAAACCAGAGTCTGACGCATGAGAAAGTAAGTAGTCTACCTTTCTCAGGCAGCACTTGCCCTCAGGCTATGTGCTGCTGCCAACTAGCTCCCAAAATGATGTGGTTGTGTTTAGGTGATTAGCGTCCAGACTGTGGTTTTAATGTGGTGAAGGTGCACTTAAGCCTGAGAGGAAGTGCAGCCGCTCTCATCCAGAGCAACAAAGTTCTCCCATTTGTGCTGACTGTCCCACGAAAAATGGCAATCATGCGTCCCGGAGGCGGAAAAGGACAATCGTTAACAAAGATTCTGGATTTCAAATTGTGTGTGGCTCACTTTAATATTTTCCTGTTAAGTATTTGCTGAAAGTTGCTTGTTTGTTTGTTTTTTTGTTTTTGTTTGTTTTTTAACATGTCCTCAAAAAAGTTTAGGCTATTTTTTTGAGAAGGATATTTCCACAACAACAACAAAACAAACTGTGGCAAAAATGATATTTTACAATATCAACCAATTACAAAGAGCGTGATATGTTTTGATACGAGGGCGGGGTCAGAGGGGGGGGAATCGCAGCTGTCCTTCAATGTTACGGCGAGGTACTAAACGTTCATTTCATGCTAGCTTGTTTTTTGTTTTTGTGTTACATTTTTTATTCATTATTTTACGATCCGTCCGTCGCATTTCAGCGGGAAATCAGTGTGCTAATAGCTAACAGCTGCAGCCTTTAACTCCGTTTATTTTTACATACAAACACGCTTCAACTGAAGCAAAACAATACATAAATTCATATCATGTAAGTATGTACAAAAAGAAACTGATTTAATTTATTTTGTTTCTCTTTTAGAAGTATATGACGAGACATTCAAGAATGTTTTGCTCTTGAATATTTGCTAATATAAAAATAAAACAAAAAAGCATTGTATTATCTTGAGTGAAACACTCTCACGTCAAGCATATTATGGAATAATAGAAATATATGATTAAAGATTATATTAAAAAATGAATAAAGGATTTACACCAGGCAGAAGCACATTGACATGCTGTGCTTCGCCATCTGCATTTTGGTCTGATATGTTTCAATCAGTCACATTAGAAGTGAAGCTTTGAGGAGTTTTATTCCACATGAAGAGTTCTGAACTGAAACATCAACGTTTAATTTAAGTCTGTAAAGGTTTTGACTTTTTTCAGGAGGGAAAAGATTTAAACTTATTCCTTAAACTGATTCATTGGTGTCCTAAAATTAAAAATCATTTACTCACATCGCTAATTAGCGCACTCAACATTTACAAAATGGCCCTTTTACTAAACTGGATACTCTCTGTAGCATCATACAAGGTTTAACAGTTTTTCGTTCTGTGTTAAGTTTAAATGTGAATGTCGATTTTGTTTTTGTTTTTTGTTTGCTTTTTAATAGCTTATTTTCTTTGGCCTTAATTAATAGAAATAATAATAAAAAAACAAACATTTAAAATGTTTTTATTGAACAATTTGGATTTTCTGTTTATAATTCGTCATTTCTGATCAGGTTTTTTGGTTAATAACACTGACATTTAATAGGTTGAAAGTCAAATGCATGCATGAATTAGAGAAACCTAAAATAAAAAAAACAACACATTTTTGATTTGATGACTCAATGTTGATTTTTTCATATCTAACCGGTCCTCTGCAAAGTCATGTTAATTTAAGGAACAAATTATCATTTTGGGAGAAACATCCTACATATTTCAAACCAATTAATTGCTGATATTAGCAGGAAAAAAACTTAGGATACATCAATTATTTGTTATTGTTATTAAGAGCACACGACTAATTCTACTCATAAAAATTATCTTATTAGGCACTGTACTCTTAATGAAAGTGTGAGGCAATGTTAAGTAATTGTGGACCTTTGCTGACCTCTAGTGGTGACAAGAAGGAATTAAAATAACTCTGAATAAATTGGAGTTGGTGTCAAATTAATTTGGATTTCTCACTTTGGATCAGAACTCTTCATGTATCATGTTTACCAGGGGCAAACATGTTTTCTATCTTAAAAATGGATAGGGAATAAAGGTTGATTTCTCTGGGTTTTTTTTTCAAACACTATTTACAGGAATAAAACTCCTCAATTCAAACAGACCAACAAGCAGCACTGGATGATTTTCGGAAAAGGTGAATCCTCATTAACACCTTTGAGTGTCCGCGTTACGGCAGGTAGGCAAGCAGCCGCTACTTTTGTAAATATCAGAGTCAGAAGTCCTTCATATTTTTTACATGGACAGATCAATCAGGGCTCATACAGTGATGTCATGACAGGAATAACTGACTGAAAACAGGAAGTAGAAGGTGAAGGTATTTTACCAGAGACCCTTTAAACTCAGCACAGTGCTGTGGAGAGGTCAAAGGTCAAGGAATTACTCGAATGTTCTAATTTCAAAACACGCAAAGAGAAAAAAAGCACTTTCTTCACAGTTTGTTTCCTTCTTTCTTTTATCAGCGAAATGTATGTTGTCCCCTCCCCAGTATGTTTTTTTTTTAAAGGTTTTAAAAATGTCTTATTGAGTTGACATAAAGTCTTTCAATTAAATAAATATTTCAACAATTTTGACTATAAATAATGGATGTTGGTGTATTTATTATTGTTGGTGTTATTATTATTATTATTATTATTTCTCAGGTTTTTGGGGAATTGTTTTTATGATGTGCCATACGATGATGTTTTTTTACATAATAGGATAATTTTCAGACAAGCTATACTTCTATATTTCACAACCTATTATACAATAATATGAAATTTTGAAGTTGGTTTCAAGGACATAAAATTGTTTGTTTTGCTGTTTTGGACGAAATAGTATAGTATGACTTTTTTATGCATATTTGGTAGACATGCTATAGTAACAAAGCCCTAAAAGGAAGTGTTTCCATACATTATATTTTCTCTGCTTTCTTATGATAACAACATATTTCCAGGTGTTTAAGAAACGAGCGTCGTACTCTCAAGATAACGGCATAATTAAGTTGTTATCTTAAGATTACAACGCTCGTTTCTCGTAACTTATTTTTCTCGTTATCTCGGGAAAACAAAGCTGTTTTCATCGAGATAACAACATAATATTCAGGACACAGCGGCTGGATAAAACAACCACCAACAATGAAACAACTGCTTATTCCTGAAAATGCATGCATGGCGAAGAAAACGAGGGTGAACACCAGAGCTGCGAGCTGCTTTTCCGAGGTGGCGAGAGCTAACAGGAGCTGAAAGGACTCCAAACCGACGGTGAGTTAGCCTACTTTCTGCTTTACAGCTAAAAAAATGTTTTTGACTGTAACACTGTAGACTGTGTGTTGTGTTACTGTGGAGCTAATGTTGCTTGTTTCCAGTGTTAAAGCTGGTTAGCATTTATTTACTGCAGAGGCTAAAAATATCTTTGTGAAGTTACCAAACAGTCTTGTTAGTTTGGATTTATTACTGATATATATGTATGCTCTCATGGTAAAGCATGGAAAGCATGATTTATCCATCTGGTGATTGTGTGTCTGTCAGCGTGCAGGCTGGTTGTTGTGCCCGTCACAGCTGAAGCTGTGTCACTGTCACATAGTGAAATGGCAAGATACATCTAGTGGTGAAAAAACTGTCAGATCACATTTCTAAGTATTTCTGCTCTTTCCACAGGTCCGACATCACCACTGTGAGAAAGGCTGACCTTTGCATCAGGGGTCAGAACCTCGAGCACTATCGATTAACTGACAATCTTATTTTAACGTATTAAAAGCTTGCATACATTCAACACACTTTATGGTATGATGTACATATTTGTAAATATCCTTTCTTCTATTTCATTCATTGTTTTGGTAGTATAATGCACATATTTTTGAATACTGTAAAATTTTTACATTTATTATTCTCTTTGCTTATATATAGCGGGAGAGCAAACAGTAAAATGTCACAATTTTCTCCTGGGGATAAAGTATTCATAATTCTGTTCCAGCTATTTAGCCACAATATACCCAGTATGCAATAATATGTCCTTTTCAGCCATTTTTTTAACATATCAAATATTTCCTTTTTGGACATACTATATTATAGTGTTTTTGGCCATCTCTTCAACATGCTAAAATTATGTTTTTGTCCTTTTTTTTGTTGACATAGTATACTATGATGTGTCTCTACAAGCTATGATATGTCATTTTCAGCCATTTATGTATGTCAAAATTTGAAATTTTTCGGCACACTGTACTGTGGTGTTTTTGGCCATTTTCAACATGCTAAATTTTGATGTTCATGGTCTTTGTTTTGGTATTGTATACTATGACATGTCTCTACAAGACATAATCTGTCATTTTCAGCCATTTTTGTGACGTAAAAATTTGACAATATTTGACATACTTCGCCACGATAATTTTGGTCATTTGCTATAATATGATGTTTTTGGTTGTTTTTGGTCATTTTTTCAACATGCTATACTATGATGTGTCTTGTTTTTCAACACTTTTTTGACATGTCATTTTTTGACATTTTTGCCATACTATACACTATGTTGTTTCTGTTCATTTTTTGACATGCTGTGATTTTTGTGATACTTTTTGGTCGTTTTTTTCAACATGCTATACTCTGGCGCGTTTCTACAAGCTATAATAAGTAGTTTTCAGTCATTTTTGTATGTGAAAATTTGAGATTTTTCAGCAGCCTATACTATGTGGTTTTTTGGCCCTTTTTTCAACATGCTACACTATTGCACATCTCTATGAGCTATAATAAGCAGTTTTCAACCATTTTTGGGACATTTCATATTTTAAGATTTTTTGCCATACTATACTATGTGGTTTTCAACCATTTTTTCAACGTGTCTCTACAAACCATAATAAGGGGTTTTCAGCCATTTTTTGGACATGTCAAAATTAATAAGCGGTTTTCTATTGCCATTTTTGGGACAGGTCAAAATTTGAGATTTTTATAGTATGCAGTTTTTGTCATCTTTTTAAACATGCTATAGTATGAGTTTTTGGTCTTTTTTTGGACATGTTTCTAACATGCTTACTATGGCACATCTCTATGAGCTGAAATAACTGTTTTCAATCATTTCTGACATATTGAAAATTTTCGATTTATCACAGTACAGTATGTGGTTTTTGATCATTTTTTCAACTTGCTATATCATGACTTTATGGCTTTTTTTGGCAATTTTTTCAACATGCTATGCCATGGCACGTCTGTATGAGCTATAATAAGCTGTTTTCAGCCATTTTTGGGACATGTCATATTTTGACATTTTTTCCATACTATAGCCTTACCTTTTCGGTCAATTTTTCAACATGCATTTTAATGGTGTTTTTGGAAGTTTTTGATACATTCTATGCTATGGCGTGTCTTGGGAAGCTAGTTTATGCTGTTTTGAAGTGTTTTCAGCTGTTTTTGGGACATGTCATATTTTGACATTTTTTCCATACTATAGCCTTGCCTTTTCGGTCATTTTTGCAACATGCATTTTTATGTTGTTTTTGGCCGTGTTTGATACATTCGATGCTATGGTGTGTCTTGGCACGCTAGTTTATGCTATTTTGAAGTGTTTTCAGCTGTTTTTTGGGACATGTCATATGTTGAAATATTTTCCATACTATAGCCTTGCCTTCTCGGTCATTTTTGCAATATGCATTTTTATGGTGTTTTTTTGCAGTTTTTGATACATTCGATGCTATGGCGTGTCTTGGCACGCTATTTTATGCTTTTTTGAAGTGTTTTCAGCTGTTTTTGGGAAATGTAATATTTTGACATTTTTTCCATACTATAGCCTTGCCTTTTCGGTCATTTTTTCAACATGCATTTTTATGGTGTTTTTAGCAATTTTTGATTGATTCTATGCTATGGCGTGTCTTGGCGCGCTAGTTTATGCTGTTTTGAAGTCTTTTCAGCTGTTTTTGGGACATGTCATATTTTGAATTTTTTTCCATACTATAGCCTTGCCGTCATTTTTGCAACATGCATTTATTTTGGGGGGGGGGGCAGTTTTTGATACATTCTATGCTATGGCGTGTTTTGACACGCTAGTTTATGCTGTTTTGAAGTCTTTTCAGCTGTTTTTTGGGAAATGTCATATTTTGAAATTTTTTCCATACTATAGCCTTGTCTTTTTGGTCATTTTTTCAACATGCATTTTTATGATGTTTTTTGCAGTTTTTGGTAGATTCGATGCTATGGTGTGTCTTGGCACGCTAGTTTATGCTGTTTTGAAGTATTTTCAGCTGTTTTTGGGACATGTCATATGTTGAAATTTTTTCCATACTATAGCCTTGCCTTCTCGGTCATTTTTGCAATATGCATTTTTATGGTGTTTTTTTGCAGTTTTTGATACATTCGATGCTATGGTGTGTTTTGGCACGCTATTTTATGCTTTTTTGAAGTGTTTTCAGCTGTTTTTGGGAAATGTAATATTTTGACATTTTTTCCATACTATAGCCTTGCCTTCTCGGTCATTTTTGCAACATCAATTTTTATCTTGTTTTAGGCCACTTCTGATGCATGATATGCTATGGCGTGTTTTGGGAGGCTAGTTTATGCTGTTTTGAAGTGTTTTCAGCTGTTTTTGGGACATGTCATATTTTGACATTTTTTCCATACTATAGCCTTGCCTTTTTGGTCAATTTTTCAACATGCATTTTTATGGTGTTTTTGGCAGTTTTTGATACATTCGATGCTATGGAATGTCTTGGAACGCCAGTTTATGCTGTTTTGAAGTGTTTTCAGCTGTTTTTGGGACATGTCATATTTTGACATTTTTTCCATACTATAGCCTTGCCTTTTTGGTCAATTTTTCAACATGCATTTTTATGGTGTTTTTGGCAATTTTTGATTGATTCTATGCTATGGCGTGTCTTGGAACGCCAGTTTATGCTGTTTTGAAGTGTTTTCAGCTGTTTTTGGGATATGTCATATTTTGAAAATTTTCCATAGTATAGCGTTGCCTTTTCGGTCAATTTTGTAAACATGCATTTTTATGGTGTTTTTGGCAGTTTTTGATACATTCGATGCTATGGCGTGTCTTGGCACGCTACTTTATGCTATTGTGAAGTGTTTTCAGCTGTTTTTAGGACATGTCATATTTTGACATTTTTTCCATACTATACCCTTGCCTTTTCGGTCATTTTTTTCAACATGCATTTTTATGGTGTTTTTGGCAATTTTTGATTGATTCTATGCTATGGCGTGTCTTGGCACGCCAGTTTATGCTGTTTTGAAGTGTTTTCAGCTGTTTTTGGGACATGTCATATTTTGACATTTTTTCCATACTATACCCTTGTCTTTTCGGTCAATTTTGTAAACATGCATTTTTATGGTGTTTTTGGCAATTTTTGATTGATTCTATGCTATGGCGTGTCTTTGCACGCTAGTTTATGCTGTTTTGAAGTGTTTTCAGCTGTTTTTGGGACATGTCATATTTTGACATTTTTTCCATACTATAGCCTTGCCTTTTCGGTCAATGTTTCAACATGCATTTTTATGGTGTTTTTGGGCGGTTTTTGATACATTCTCTGCTATAGCGTGTTTTGACACGCTAGTTTATGCTGTTTTGAAGTGTTTTCAGCTGTTTTTGGGACATGTCATATTTTGACATTTTTTCCATACTATAGCCTTGTCTTTTCGGACAATTTTTCAACATGCATTTTTATGTTTTTTTGGGCGTTTTTTGATACAGTCGATGCTATGGCGTGTCTTGGCACGCTAGTTTATGCTGTTTTGAAGTGTTTTCAGCTGTTTTTGGGACATGTCATATTTTGACATTTTTTCCATACTATAGCCTTGCCTTTTCGGTCAATTTTGTAAACATGCATTTTTATGGTGTTTTTGGGCGGTTTTTGATACATTCTCTGCTATAGCGTGTTTTGACACGCTAGTTTATGCTGTTTTGAAGTGTTTTCAGCTGTTTTGGGGACGTCATATTTTGACATTTTTTCCATACTATAGCCTTGCCTTTTCGGTCAATTTTTTAAACATGCATTTTTATGGTGTTTTTGGCAGTTTTTGATACATTCGATGCTATGGCGTGTCTTGGCACGCTACTTTATGCTATTGTGAAGTGTTTTCAGCTGTTTTTGGGACATGTCATATTTTGACATTTTTTCCATACTATAGCCTTGCCTTTTCGGTCAATTTTGTAAACATGCATTTTTATGGTGTTTTTGGCAATTTTTGATTGATTCTATACTATGGCGTGTCTTTGCACGCTAGTTTATGCTGTTTTGAAGTGTTTTCAGCTGTTTTTGGGACATGTCATATTTTGACATTTTTTCCATACTATAGCCTTGCCTTTTTGGTCAATTTTTCAACATGCATTTTTATGGTGTTTTTGGCAATTTTTGATACATTCGATGCTATGGAATGTCTTGGAACGCCAGTTTATGCTGTTTTGAAGTGTTTTCAGCTGTTTTTGGGACATGTCATATTTTGAAAATTTTCCATAGTATAGCCTTGCCTTTTCGGTCAATTTTGTAAACATGCATTTTTATGGTGTTTTTGGCAGTTTTTGATACATTCGATGCTATGGCGTGTCTTGGCACGCTACTTTATGCTATTGTGAAGTGTTTTCAGCTGTTTTTGGGACATGTCATATTTTTACATTTTTTCCATACTATACCCTTGACTGTTCGGTCATTTTTTTCAACATGCATTTTTATGGTGTTTTTGGCAATTTTTGATTGATTCTATGCTATGGCGTGTCTTGGCACGCCAGTTTATGCTGTTTTGAAGTGTTTTCAGCTGTTTTTGGGACATGTCATATTTTGAAAATTTTCCATACTATAGCCTTGCGTGTTTGGTCAATTTTGTAAACATGCATTTTTATGTTTTTTTGGGCGGTTTTTGATACATTCTATGCTATGGCGTGTTTTGACACGCTAGTTTATGCTGTTTTGAAGTGTTTTCAGCTGTTTTTGGGACATGTCATATTTTGACATTTTTCCATACTATAGCCTTGCCTTTTCGGTCAATTTTTCAACATGCGTTTTTATGGTGTTTTTGGCAATTTTTGATACATTCTATGCTATGGCGTGTCTTGGCACACTAGTTTATGATGTTTTGAAGTGTTTTCAGCTGTTTTTGGGACATGTCATATTTTGAAAATTTTCCATACTATAGCCTTGCCTTTTCGGTCAATTTTTTAAACATGCATTTTTATGGTGTTTTTGGCAGTTTTTGATACATTCTCTGCTATGGCGTGTTTTGGCACGCTAGTTTATGCTGTTTTGAAGTGTTTTCAGCTGTTTTTGGGACATGTCATATTTTGACATTTTTTCCATACTATAGCCTTGCCTTTTCGGTCAATTTTTCAACATGCATTTTTATGGTGTTTTTGGCAATTTTTGATACATTCTATGCTATGGCGTGTCTTGGCACGCTAGTTTATGCTGTTTTGAAGTGTTTTCAGCTGTTTTTGGGACATGTCATATTTTGACATTTTTCCATACTATAGCCTTGCGTTTTTGGTCATTTTTTCAATATGCATTTTTATGGTGTTTTTGGCAATTTTTGATACATTCTATGCTATGGCGTGTTTTGACACGCTAGTTTATGCTGTTTTGAAGTGTTTTCAGCTGTTTTTTGGACATGTCATATTTTGACATTTTTTCCATACTATAGCCTTGCGTTTTTGCTCATTTTTTCAACATGCATTTTTATGGTGTTTTTGGGCGGTTTTTGATACATTCTTTGCTATGGCGTGTCTTTGCACGCTAGTTTATGCTGTTTTGAAGTGTTTTCAGCTGTTTTGGGACATGTCATATTTTGACGTTTTTTCCATACTGTAGACTTGCCTTTTGGTCAATTTTTTCAACATGCATTTTATGGTGTTTTTGGCAATTTTGATACATTCTATGCTATGGCGTGTCTTGGCACGCTAGTTTATGCTGTTTTGAAGTGTTTTCAGCTGTTTTTGGGACATGTCATATTTTGACATTTTTTCCATACTATAGCCTTGCCTTTTCGGTCAATTTTTCAACATGCATTTTTATGGTGTTTTTGGCAATTTTTGATACATTCTATGCTATGGCGTGTTTTGACACGCTAGTTTATGCTGTTTTGAAGTGTTTTCAGCTGTTTTTGGGACATGTCATATTTTGACATTTTTTCCATACTATAGCCTTGCCTTTTCGGTCAATTTTGTAAACATGCATTTTTATGGTGTTTTTGGCAATTTTTGATTGATTCCATACTATGGCGTGTCTTTGCACGCTAGTTTATGCTGTTTTGAAGTGTTTTCAGCTGTTTTTGGGACATGTCATATTTTGAAAATTTTCCATACTATAGCCTTGCCTTTTCGGTCAATTTTTTAAACATGCATTTTTATGGTGTTTTTGGCAGTTTTTGATACATTCGATGCTATGGCGTGTCTTGGCACGCTAGTTTATGCTGTTTTGAAGTGTTTTCAGCTGTTTTTGGGAC
Organism: Plectropomus leopardus; assembly: GCF_026936395.1. Lineage (NCBI taxonomy): Eukaryota > Metazoa > Chordata > Actinopteri > Perciformes > Serranidae > Plectropomus > Plectropomus leopardus. Next base: position 9,124,167 of record NC_142187.1, read on the forward strand.
ATGTCATATTTTGACATTTTTTCCATACTATAGCCTTGCCTTTTCGGTCAATTTTTCAACATGCATTTTTATGGTGTTTTTGGCAATTTTGATTGATTCTATGCTATGGCGTGTCTTTGCACGCTAGTTTATGCTGTTTTGAAGTGTTTTCAGCTGTTTTTGGGACATGTCATATTTTGAAAATTTTCCATACTATAGCCTTGCCTTTTCGGTCATTTTTTCAACATGCATTTTTATGGTGTTTTTGGGCGGTTTTTGATACATTCTCTGCTATAGCGTGTTTTGACACGCTAGTTTATGCTGTTTTGAAGTGTTTTCAGCTGTTTTTGGGACATGTCATATTTTGACATTTTTTCCATACTATAGCCTTGTCTTTTCGGACAATTTTTCAACATGCATTTTTATGTTTTTTTGGGCGGTTTTTGATACATTCGATGCTATGGCGTGTCTTGGCACGCTAGTTTATGCTGTTTTGAAGTGTTTTCAGCTGTTTTTGGGACATGTCATATTTTGACATTTTTTCCATACTATAGCCTTGCCTTTTCGGTCATTTTTTCAACATGCATTTTTATGGTGTTTTTGGGCGGTTTTTGATACATTCTCTGCTATAGCGTGTTTTGACACGCTAGTTTATGCTGTTTTGAAGTGTTTTCAGCTGTTTTTGGGACATGTCATATTTTGACATTTTTTCCATACTATAGCCTTGCGTTTTTGGTCATTTTTTCAACATGCATTTTTATGGTGTTTTTGGCAGTTTTTGATACATTCTATGCTATGGCGTGTCTTTGCACGCTAGTTTATGCTGTTTTGAAGTGTTTTCAGCTGTTTTTGGGACATGTCATATTTTGACATTTTTTCCATACTATAGCCTTGACTTTTCGGTCATTTTTTTCAACATGCATTTTTATGGTGTTTTTGGCAATTTTGATTGATTCTATGCTATGGCGTGTCTTTGCACGCTAGTTTATGCTGTTTTGAAGTGTTTTCAGCTGTTTTTGGGACATGTCATATTTTGACATTTTTTCCATACTATAGCCTTGTCTTTTCGGACAATTTTTCAACATGCATTTTTATGGTGTTTTTGGCAATTTTTGATTGATTCTATGCTATGGCGTGTCTTGGCACGCCAGTTTATGCTGTTTTGAAGTGTTTTCAGCTGTTTTTGGGACATGTCATATTTTGACATTTTTTCCATACTATAGCCTTGTCTTTTCGGTCATTTTTTCAACATGCATTTTTATGGTGTTTTTGGGCGGTTTTTGATACATTCTCTGCTATAGCGTGTTTTGACACACTAGTTTATGCTGTTTTGAAGTGTTTTCAGCTGTTTTTGGGACATGTCATATTTTGACATTTTTTCCATACTATAGCCTTGCCTTTTCGGTCAATTTTGTCAACATGCATTTTTATGGTGTTTTTAGGTTTTTGATACATTCTATGCTATGGCGTGTTTTGACACGCTAGTTTATGCTGTTTTGAAGTGTTTTCAGCTGTTTTTGGGACATGTCATATTTTGACATTTTTCCATACTATAGCCTTGTCTTTTCGGTCATTTTTTCAACATACATTTTTATGGTGTTTTTGCAATTTTGATACATTCTATGCTATGGCGTGTCTTGGCACGCTAGTTTATGCTGTTTTGAAGTGTTTTCAGCTGTTTTTGGGACATGTCATATTTTGACATTTTTTCCATACTATAGCCTTGCCTTTTCGGTCAATTTTGTAAACATGCATTTTTATGGTGTTTTTGGCAATTTTTGATTGATTCTATGCTATGGCGTGTCTTTGCACGCTAGTTTATGCTGTTTTGAAGTGTTTTCAGCTGTTTTTGGGACATGTCATATTTTGACATTTTTCCATACTACAGCCTTGTCTTTTTGGTCAATTTTTCAACATGCATTTTTATGGTGTTTTTTTGGCAATTTTTGATTGATTCTATGCTATGGCGTGTCTTGGCACGCTAGTTTATGCTGTTTTGAAGTGTTTTCAGCTGTTTTTGGGACATGTCATATTTTGACATTTTTCCATACTATAGCCTTGCCTTTTCGGTCAATTTTGTAAACATGCATTTTTATGGTGTTTTTGGGCGGTTTTTGATACATTCTCTGCTATAGCGTGTTTTGACACGCTAGTTTATGCTGTTTTGAAGTGTTTTCAGCTGTTTTTGGGACATGTCATATGTTGACATTTTTCCATACTATAGCCTTGTCTTTTCAGTCAATTTTTCAACATGCATTTTTATGGTGTTTTTGGGCGGTTTTTGATACATTCTCTGCTATGGCGTGTCTTGGCACGCTAGTTTATGCTGTTTTGAAGTGTTTTCAGCTGTTTTTGGGACATGTCATATTTTGACATTTTTTCCATACTATAGCCTTGCCTTTTCGGTCAATTTTGTAAACATGCATTTTTATGGTGTTTTTGGCAATTTTTGATTGATTCTATGCTATGGCGTGTCTTGGCACGCTAGTTTATGCTGTTTTGAAGTGTTTTCAGCTGTTTTTGGGACATGTCATATATTGACATTTTTCCATACTATAGCCTTGCCTTTTCGGTCAATTTTTCAACATGCATTTTCATGGTGTTTTTGGCAATTTTTGATTGATTCTATGCTATGGCGTGTTTTGACACACTAGTTTATGCTGTTTTGAAGTGTTTTCAGCTGTTTTTGGGACATGTCATATTTTGACATTTTTTCCATACTATAGCCTTGCGTTTTTGCTCATTTTTTCAACATGCATTTTTATGGTGTTTTTGGCAATTTTTGATACATTCTTTGCTATGGCGTGTCTTTGCACGCTAGTTTATGCTGTTTTGAAGTGTTTTCAGCTGTTTTTGGGACATGTCATATTTTGACATTTTTCCATACTATAGCCTTGCCTTTTCGGTCAATTTTTCAACATGCGTTATTATGGTGTTTTTGGCAATTTTGATACAATCTCTGCTATAGCTTGTCTTGGCACCCTAGTTTATGCTGTTTTGAAGTGTTTTCAGCTGTTTTTGGGACATGTCATATTTTGACATTTTTCCATACTATAGCCTTGCCCTTTCGGTCAATTTTTCAACATGCATTTTTATGGTGTTTTTGGCAATTTTTGATTGATTCTATGCTATGGCGTGTCTTGGCACGCTAGTTTATGCTGTTTTGAAGTGTTTTCAGCTGTTTTTGGGACATGTCATATTTTGACATTTTTTCCATACTATAGCCTTGCCTTTTCGGTCAATTTTGTAAACATGCATTTTTATGGTGTTTTTGGCAACTTTGATTGATTCTATGCTATGGCGTGTTTTGACACGCTAGTTTATGCTGTTTTGAAGTGTTTTCAGCTGTTTTTGGGACATGTCATATGTTGACATTTTTCCATACTATAGCCTTGTCTTTTCGGTCATTTTTTCAACATGCATTTTTATGTTTTTTTGGGCGGTTTTTGATACATTCTTTGCTATGGCGTGTCTTTGCACACTAGTTTATGCTGTTTTGAAGTGTTTTCAGCTGTTTTTGGGACATGTCATATTTTGACATTTTTTCCATACTATAGCCTTGCCTTTTCGGTCAATTTTGTAAACATGCATTTTTTTGGTTTTTTTGGCAATTTTTGATTGATTCTATGCTATGGCGTGTTTTGACACGCTAGTTTATGCTGTTTTGAAGTGTTTTCAGCTGTTTTTGGGACATGTCATATTTTGACATTTTTTCCATACTATAGCCTTGCCTTTTCGGTCAATTTTTCAACATGCATTTTTATGGTGTTTTTGGCAATTTTTGATTGATTCTATGCTATGGCGTGTCTTTGCACGCTAGTTTATGCTGTTTTGAAGTGTTTTCAGCTGTTTTTGGGACATGTCATATTTTGACATTTTTTCCATACTATAGTATTGCCTTTTCGGTTATTTTTTCAACATGCATTTTTATGGTGTTTTTAGGCAATTTTGATACATTCTCTGCTATAGCGTGTTTTGACACACTAGTTTATGCTGTTTTGAAGTGTTTTCAGCTGTTTTTGGGACATGTCATATTTTGACATTTTTTCCATACTATAGCCTTGTCTTTTTGGACAATTTTTTAAACATGCATTTTTATGGTGTTTTTTGCAATTTTTGATACATTCTTTGCTATGGCGTGTCTTTGACACGCTAGTTTATGCTGTTTTGAAGTGTTTTCAGCTGTTTTTGGGACATGTCATATTTTGACATTTTTTCCATACTATAGCCTTGTCTTTTCGGACAATTTTTCAACATGCATTTTTATGGTGTTTTTGGCAATTTTTGATACATTCGATGCTATGGCGTGTCTTTGCACGCTAGTTTATGCTGTTTTGAAGTGTTTTCAGCTGTTTTTGGGACATGTCATATTTTGACATTTTTTCCATACTATAGCCTTGCCTTTTCGGTCAATTTTGTAAACATGCATTTTTATGGTGTTTTTTGCAATTTTTGATTGATTCTATGCTATGGCGTGTCTTGGCACGCCAGTTTATGCTGTTTTGAAGTGTTTTAAGCTGTTTTTGGGACATGTCATATTTTGACATTTTTTCCATACTATAGCCTTGTCTTTTTGGTCAATTTTTCAACATGCATTTTTATGTTTTTTGGGGCGGTTTTTGATACATTCTCTGCTATAGCGTGTTTTGACACGCTAGTTTATGCTGTTTTGAAGTGTTTTCAGCTGTTTTTGGGACATGTCATATTTTGACATTTTCTCCATACTATAGCCTTGCATTTTTGGTCAATTTTGTAAACATGCATTTTTATGGTGTTTTTGCGGTTTTTGATACATTCTATGCTATGGCGTGTTTTGACACGCTAGTTTATGCTTTTTTGAAGTGTTTTCAGCTGTTTTTTGGACATGTCATATTTTGACATTTTTTCCATACTATAGCCTTGTCTTTTCGGTCAATTTTTCAACATGCGTTTTTATGGTGTTTTTGGCAATTTTTGATACATTCTATGCTATGGCGTGTCTTGGCACGCTAGTTTATGCTGTTTTGAAGTGTTTTCAGCTGTTTTTGGGACATGTCATATTTTGACATTTTTTCCATACTATAGCCTTGCCTTTTCGGTCATTTTTTTCAACATGCATTTTTATGGTGTTTTTGGCAATTTTGATTGATTCTATGCTATGGCGTGTCTTGGCACGCTAGTTTATGTTGTTTTGAAGTGTTTTCAGCTGTTTTTGGGACATGTCATATTTTGACATTTTTTCCATACTATAGCCTTGCCTTTTTGGTCAATTTTTCAACATGCATTTTTATGGTGTTTTTGGGCGTTTTTTGATACAGTCGATGCTATGGCGTGTCTTGGCACACTAGTTTATGCTGTTTTGAAGTGTTTTCAGCTGTTTTTGGGACATGTCATATTTTGACATTTTTCCATACTATAGCCTTGCCTTTTCGGTCAATTTTTCAACATGCATTTTTATGGTGTTTTTGGCAATTTTGATACATTCTATGCTATGGCGTGTCTTGGCACGCTCGTTTATGCTGTTTTGAAGTGTTTTCAGCTGTTTTCTGGACATGTCATATTTTGAAAATTTTCCATACTATAGCCTTGCCTTTTTGGGTGATTTTTTCAACATGCATTTTTATGGTGTTTTGGGCAATTTTTGATTGATTCTATGCTATGGCGTGTCTTGACATGCTAGTTTATGCTGTTTTGAAGTGTTTTCAGCTGTTTTTGGGACATGTCATATTTTGACATTTTTTCCATACTATAGCCTTGACTTTTTGGTCAATTTTTTAACATGCATTTTATGGTGTTTTTGGCAACTTTTGATTGATTCTATGCTATGGCGTGTTTTGACACGCTAGTTTATGCTGTTTTGAAGTGTTTTCAGCTGTTTTTGGGACATGTCATATTTTGACATTTTTTCCATACTATAGCCTTGCGTTTTTGGTCATTTTTTCAACATGCATTTTTATGGTGTTTTTGGCAATTTTTGATACATTCTTTGCTATGGCGTGTCTTTGCACGCTAGTTTATGCTGTTTTGAAGTGTTTTCAGCTGTTTTTGGGACATGTCATATTTTGACATTTTTTCCATACTATAGCCTTGCCTTTTCGGTCAATTTTTCAACATGCATTTTTATGGTGTTTTTGGCAATTTTTGATATATTCTATGCTATGGCGTGTCTTGGCACGCTAGTTTATGCTGTTTTGAAGTGTTTTCAGCTGTTTTTGGGACATGTCATATTTTGACATTTTTTCCATACTATAGCCTTGCCTTTTCTGTCATTTTTTCAACATGCATTTTTATGGTGTTTTTGGGCGGTTTTTGATACATTCTCTGCTATAGCGTGTTTTGACACGCTAGTTTATGCTGTTTTGAAGTGTTTTCAGCTGTTTTTGGGACATGTCATATTTTGACATTTTTTCCATACTATAGCCTTGCCTTTTTGGTCAATTTTTCAACATGCATTTTTATGTTTTTTTGGGCGGTTTTTGATACATTCTATGCTATGGCGTGTTTTGACACGCTAGTTTATGCTGTTTTGAAGTGTTTTCAGCTGTTTTTGGGACATGTCATATTTTGACATTTTTTCCATACTATAGCCTTGTGTCTTTGGTCATTTTTTCAACATGTATTTTTATGGTGTTTTTTGCAATTTTTGATACATTCTTTGCTATGGCGTGTCTTTGCACGCTAGTTTATGCTGTTTTGAAGTGTTTTCAGCTGTTTTTGGGACATGTCATATTTTGACAGTTTTTCCATACTATAGCCTTGCCTTTTCGGTCAATTTTTCAACATGCATTTTTATGGTGTTTTTGGCAATTTTTGATACATTCTATGCTATGGCGTGTCTTTGCACGCTAGTTTATGCTGTTTTGAAGTGTTTTCAGCTGTTTTTGGGACATGTCATATTTTGACATTTTTTCCATACTATAGCCTTGCCTTTTCGGTCAATTTTTCAACATGCATTTTTATGGTGTTTTTGGCAATTTTTGATTGATTCTATGCTATGGCGTGTCTTTGCACGCTAGTTAATGCTGTTTTGAAGTGTTTTCAGCTGTTTTTGGGACATGTCATATTTTGACATTTTTTCCATACTATAGCCTTGCATTATTGGTCATTTTTTCAACATGCATTTTTATGGTGTTTTTGGCAACTTTTGATTGATTCTATGCTATGGCGTGTTTTGACACGCTAGTTTATGCTGTTTTGAAGTGTTTTCAGCTGTTTTTGGGACATGTCATATGTTGACATTTTTCCATACTATAGCCTTGTCTTTTCGGTCAATTTTTCAACATGCATTTTTATGTTTTTTTGGGCGGTTTTTGATACATTCTATGCTATGGCGTGTTTTGACACGCTAGTTTATGCTGTTTTGAAGTGTTTTCAGCTGTTTTTGGGACATGTCATATTTTGACATTTTTCCATACTATAGCCTTGCCTTTTCGGTCAATTTTTCAACATGCATTTTTATGGTGTTTTTGGCAATTTTTGATTGATTCTATGCTATGGCGTGTCTTGGCACGCCAGTTTATGCTGTTTAGAAGTGTTTTGAGCTGTTTTTGGGACATGTCATATTTTGACATTTTTTCCATACTATAGCCTTGCCTTTTTGGTCACTTTTTCAACATGCATTTTATGGTGTTTTTGGCAATTTTTGATACATTCTATGCTATGGCGTGTTTTGACACGCTAGTTTATGCTGTTTTGAAGTGTTTTCAGCTGTTTTTGGGACATGTCATATTTTGACATTTTTTCCATACTATAGCCTTGCCTTTTCGGTCAATTTTTCAACATGCATTTTTATGGTGTTTTTGGCAATTTTTGATATATTCTATGCTATGGCGTGTCTTGGCACGCTAGTTTATGCTGTTTTGAAGTGTTTTCAGCTGTTTTTGGGACATGTCATATTTTGACATTTTTTCCATACTATAGCCTTGCCTTTTCGGTCATTTTTTCAACATGCATTTTTATGGTGTTTTTGGCAATTTTGATGCATTCGATGCTATGGCGTGTCTTGGCACGCTGGTTCATGCTATTTTGAAGTGTTTTCAGCTGTTTTTGGGACATGTCATATTTTGACATTTTTTCCATACTATAGCCTTGTCTTTTTGGTCAATTTTTCAACATGCATTTTTATGGTGTTTTGGCAATTTTGATTGATTCTATGCTATGGCGTGTCTTTGACACGCTAGTTTATGCTGTTTTGAAGTGTTTTCAGCTGTTTTTGGGACATGTCATATTTTGACATTTTTCCATACTATAGCCTTGCCTTTTTGGTCAATTTTTCAACATGCATTTTTATGGTGTTTTTGCAATTTTTGATCCATTCTATGCTATGGCGTGTTTTGACACGCTAGTTTATGCTGTTTTGAAGTGTTTTCAGCTGTTTTTGGGACATGTCATATTTTGACATTTTTTCCATACTATAGCCTTGCCTTTTCGGTCAATTTTTCAACATGCATTTTCATGGTGTTTTTGGCAATTTTGATTGATTCTATGCTATGGCGTGTCTTGACACGCCAGTTTATGCTGTTTTGAAGTGTTTTCAGCTGTTTTTGGGACATGTCATATTTTGAAAATTTTCCATGCTAGCCTTTCGTTTTTGGTCATTTTTTCAACATGCATTTTTATGGTGTTTTTGGCAATTTTTGATTGATTCTATGCTATGGTGTGTTTCGACACGCTAGTTTATGCTGTTTTGAAGTGTTTTCAGCTGTTTTTGGGACATGTCATATTTTGAAAATTTTCCATACTATAGCCTTGCCTTTTTGGTCAATTTTTCAACATGCATTTTATGGTGTTTTTGGCAATTTTGATACATTCTATGCTATGGCGTGTCTTGGCACGCTAGTTAACGCTGTTTTGAAGTGTTTTCGGCTGTTTTTGGGACATGTCATATTTTGACATTTTTCCATACTATAGCCTTGCCTTTTCGGTCAATTTTTCAACATGCATTTTTATGGTGTTTTTGGCAATTTTTGATACATTCTATGCTATGGCGTGTTTTGACACGCTAGTTTATGCTGTTTTGAAGTGTTTTCAGCTGTTTTTGGGACATGCCATATTTTGACATTTTTTCCATACTATAGCCTTGCCTTTTCGGTCAATTTTTCAACATGCGTTATTATGGTGTTTTTGGCAATTTTTGATACATTCTATGCTATGGCGTGTCTTGGCACGCTAGTTTATGCTGTTTTGAAGTGTTTTCAGCTGTTTTTGGGACATGTCATATTTTGAAAATTTTCCATACTATAGCCTTGCGTTTTTGGTCATTTTTTCAACATGCATTTTTATGGTGTTTTTGGCAATTTTTGATACATTCTTTGCTATGGCGTGTCTTTGCACGCTAGTTTATGCTGTTTTGAAGTGTTTTCAGCTGTTTTTGGGACATGTCATATTTTGACATTTTTCCATACTATAGCCTTGCCTTTTCGGTCAATTTTTCAACATGCGTTTTTATGGTGTTTTTGGCAATTTTTGATACATTCTATGCTATGGCGTGTCTTGGCACACTAGTTTATGCTGTTTTGAAGTGTTTTCAGCTGTTTTTGGGACATGTCATATTTTGACATTTTTCCATACTATAGCCTTGCCTTTTCGGTCAATTTTTCAACATGCATTTTTATGGTGTTTTTGGCAATTTTTGATTGATTCTATGCTATGGCGTGTTTTGACACGCTAGTTTATGCTGTTTTGAAGTGTTTTCAGCTGTTTTTGGGACATGTCATATTTTGACATTTTTCCATACTATAGCCTTGCCTTTTCGGTCAATTTTTCAACATGCATTTTTATGGTGTTTTTGGCAATTTTTGATTGATTCTATGCTATGGCGTGTCTTGGCACGCTAGTTTATGCTGTTTTGAAGTGTTTTCAGCTGTTTTTGGGACATGTCATATTTTGACATTTTTTCCATACTATAGCCTTGCCTTTTCGGTCAACTTTTCAACATGCAGTTTCATGGTGTTTTTGGCAATTTTTGATTGATTCTATGCTATGGCGTGTCTTGGCACACCACTTTATGCTGTTTTGAAGTGTTTTCAGCTGTTTTTGAGACATGTCATATGTTGACATTTTTTCCATACTATAGCCTTGCCTTTTTGGTCATTTTTTCAACATGCATTTTTATGGTGTTTTTGGCAATTTTTGATACATTCTATGCTATGGCGTGTTTTGACACGCTAGTTTATGCTGTTTTGAAGTGTTTTCAGCTGTTTTTGGGACATGTCATATTTTGACATTTTTTCCATACTATAGCCTTGCGTTTTTGGTCATTTTTTCAACATGCATTTTTATGGTGTTTTTGGCAATTTTTGATACATTCTTTGCTATGGCGTGTCTTTGCACGCTAGTTTATGCTGTTTTGAAGTGTTTTCAGCTGTTTTTGGGACATGTCATATTTTGACATTTTTCCATACTATAGCCTTGCCTTTTCGGTCAATTTTTCAACATGCATTTTTATGGTGTTTTTGGCAATTTTTGATACATTCTATGCTATGGCGTGTCTTGGCACGCTACTTTATGCTATTTTGAAGTTTTTCCAGCTGTTTTTGGGACATGTCATATTTTGACATTTTTCCATACTATAGCCTTGCCTTTTCGGTCAATTTTTCAACATGCATTTTTATGGTGTTTTTGGCAATTTTTGATTGATTCTATGCTATGGCGTGTCTTTGCACGCTAGTTTATGCTGTTTTGAAGTGTTTTCAGCTGTTTTTGGGACATGTCATATTTTGACATTTTTTCCATACTATAGCCTTGCGTTTTTGGTCATTTTTTCAACATGCATTTTTATGGTGTTTTTGGCAACTTTTGATTGATTCTATGCTATGGCATGTTTTGACACGCTAGTTTATGCTGTTTTGAAGTGTTTTCAGCTGTTTTTGGGACATGTCATATGTTGACATTTTTCCATACTATAGCCTTGCCTTTTCGGTCATTTTTTCAACATGCATTTTTATGGTTTTTTTGGGCGGTTTTTGATACATTCTATGCTATGGCGTGTTTTGACACGCTAGTTTATGCTGTTTTGAAGTGTTTTCAGCTGTTTTTGGGACATGTCATATTTTGACATTTTTTCCATACTATAGCCTTGCCTTTTCGGCCATTTTTTCAACATGCATTTTTATGGTGTTTTTGGCAATTTTTGATTGATTCTATGCTATGGCGTGTCTTTGCACGCTAGTTTATGCTGTTTTGAAGTGTTTTCAGCTGTTTTTGGGACATGTCATATTTTGACATTTTTTCCATACTATAGCCTTGCCTTTTTGGTCATTTTTTCAACATGCATTTTTATGGTGTTTTTGGCAATTTTTGATACATTCTATGCTATGGCGTGTTTTGACACGCTAGTTTATGCTGTTTTGAAGTGTTTTCAGCTGTTTTTGGGACATGTCATATTTTGACATTTTTTCCATACTATAGCCTTGCCTTTTCTGTCAATTTTTCAACATGCATTTTTATGGTGTTTTTGGCAATTTTGATACATTCTATGCTATGGCGTGTCTTGACACGCTTAGTTTATGCTGTTTTGAAGTGTTTTCAGCTGTTTTTGGGACATGTCATATTTTGACATTTTTTCCATACTATAGCCTTGCCTTTTCGGTCAATTTTTCAACATGCGTTATTATTGTGTTTTTGGGCGGTTTTTGATACATTCTATGCTATGGCGTGTTTTGACACGCTAGTTTATGCTGTTTTGAAGTGTTTTCAGCTGTTTTTGGGACATGTCATATTTTGACATTTTTTCCATACTATAGCCTTGTCTTTTCGGTCAATTTTTCAACATGCATTTTTATGTTTTTTTTGGCGGTTTTTGATACATTCTATGCTATGGCGTGTTTTGACACGCTAGTTTATGCTGTTTTGAAGTGTTTTCAGCTGTTTTTGGGACATGTCATATTTTGACATTTTTTCCATACTATAGCCTTGCCTTTTTGGTCATTTTTTCAACATGCATTTTTATGGTGTTTTTTGCAATTTTGATACATTCTATGCTATGGCGTGTCTTGGCACGCTAGTTTATGCTGTTTTGAAGTGTTTTCAGCTGTTTTTGGGACATGTCATATGTTGACATTTTTCCATACTATAGCCTTGTCTTTTCGGTCATTTTTTCAACATGCATTTTATGGTGTTTTTGGCAATTTTGATTGATTCTATGCTATGGCGTGTCTTTGGCACGCTTAGTTTATGCTGTTTTGAAGTGTTTTCAGCTGTTTTTGGGACATGTCATATTTTGACATTTTTCCATACTATAGCCTTGCCTTTTTGGTCAATTTTTCAACATGCATTTTTATGGTGTTTTTGGCAATTTTGATACATTCTATGCTATGGCGTGTCTTTGACACGCTAGTTTATGCTGTTTTGAAGTGTTTTCAGCTGTTTTTGGGACATGTCATATTTTGACATTTTTTCCATACTATAGCCTTGCTTTTTGGTCAATTTTTCAACATGCATTTTTATGGTGTTTTTGGCAATTTTGATTGATTCTATGCTATGGCGTGTCGTTGCACGCTAGTTTATGCTGTTTTGAAGTGTTTTCAGCTGTTTTTGGGACATGTCATATTTTGACATTTTTTCCATATTTTAGCCTTGCGTTTTCGGTCATTTTTTCAACATGCGTTTTTATGGTGTTTTTGGCAATTTTTGATACATTCTATGCTATGGCGTGTCTTGGCACGCTAGTTTATGCTGTTTTGAAGTGTTTTCAGCTGTTTTTGGGACATGTCATATTTTGAAAATTTTCCATACTATAGCCTTGCCTTTTTGGTCAATTTTTCAACATGCATTTTTATGGTGTTTTTGGCAATTTTGATACATTCTATGCTATGGCGTGTCTTGACACGCTAGTTTATGCTGTTTTGAAGTGTTTTCAGCTGTTTTTTGGACATGTCATATTTTGACATTTTTTCCATACTATAGCCTTGCGTTTTTGCTCATTTTTTCAACATGCATTTTTATGGTGTTTTTGGCAATTTTTGATACATTCTTTGCTATGGCGTGTCTTTGCACGCTAGTTAATGCTGTTTTGAAGTGTTTTCAGCTGTTTTTGCGACATGTCATATTTTGAAAATTTTCCATATTATAGCCTTGCCTTTTCGGTCAATTTTTCAACATGCATTTTATGGTGTTTTTGGCAATTTTGATACATTCTATGCTATATGTGTCTTGGCATGCTAGTTTATGCTGTTTTGAAGTGTTTTCAGCTGTTTTTGGGACATGTCATATTTTGACATTTTTTCCATACTATAGCCTTGCCTTTTCGGTCATTTTTTCAACATGCATTTTTATGGTGTTTTTGGCAATTTTGATTGATTCTATGCTATGGCGTTTCTTGTCACGCTTAGTTTATGCTGTTTTGAAGTGTTTTCAGCTGTTTTTGGGACATGTCATATTTTGACATTTTTCCATACTATAGCCTTGCCTTTTTGGTCAATTTTTCAACATGCATTTTTATGGTGTTTTTGGCAACTTTTGATTGATTCTATGCTATGGCGTGTTTTGACACGCTAGTTTATGCTGTTTTGAAGTGTTTTCAGCTGTTTTTGGGACATGTCATATTTTGACATTTTTTCCATACTATAGCCTTGCGTTTTTCGGTCATTTTTTCAACATGCATTTTTATGGTGTTTTTGGCAATTTTTGATACATTCTATGCTATGGTGTGTCTTGGCACGCTAGTTTATGATGTTTTGAAGTGTTTTCAGCTGTTTTTGGGACATGTCATATTTTGAAAATTTTCCATACTATAGCCTTGTCTTTTTGGTCAATTTTTCAACATGCATTTTTATGTTTTTTTGGGCGGTTTTTGATACATTCTCTGCTATGGCGTGTTTTGACACGCTAGTTTATGCTGTTTTGAAGTGTTTTCAGCTGTTTTTGGGACATGTCATATTTTGACATTTTTTCCATACTATAGCCTTGCCTTTTTGGTCAATTTTTCAACATGCATTTTTATGGTGTTTTTGGCAATTTTGATACATTCTATGCTATGGCGTGTCTTGGCACACTAGTTTATGCTGTTTTGAAGTGTTTTCAGCTGTTTTTGGGACATGTCATATTTTGACATTTTTCCATACTATAGCCTTGCCTTTTCGGTCATTTTTTCAACATGCATTTTTATGGTGTTTTTGGCAATTTTGATTGATTCTATGCTATGGCGTGTCTTGCACGCTAGTTTATGCTGTTTTGAAGTGTTTTCAGCTGTTTTTGGGACATGTCATATTTTGACATTTTTTCCATACTATAGCCTTGCCTTTTCGGTCAATGTTTCAACATGCATTTTTATGTTGTTTTTGGCAGTTTTGATACATTCTATGCTATGGCGTGTCTTGACACGCTTAGTTTATGCTGTTTTGAAGTGTTTTCAGCTGTTTTTGGGACATGTCATATTTTGACATTTTTTCCATACTATAGCCTTGCCTTTTTGGTCATTTTTTCAACATGCATTTTTATGGTGTTTTTGGCAATTTTTGATACATTCTATGCTATGGCGTGTTTTGACACGCTAGTTTATGCTGTTTTGAAGTGTTTTCAGCTGTTTTTGGGACATGTCATATTTTGACATTTTTCCATACTATAGCCTTGCCTTTTCGGTCAATTTTTCAACATGCATTTTTATGGTGTTTTTGGCAATTTTTGATACATTCTATGCTATGGCGTGTTTTGACACGCTAGTTTATGCTGTTTTGAAGTGTTTTCAGCTGTTTTTGGGACATGTCATATTTTGACATTTTTTCCATACTATAGCCTTGCGTTTTTGCTCATTTTTTCAACATGCATTTTTATGGTGTTTTTGGCAATTTTTGATACATTCTATGCTATGGCGTGTCTTGGCACGCTAGTTTATGCTGTTTTGAAGTGTTTTCAGCTGTTTTTGGGACATGTCATATTTTGACATTTTTTCCATACTATAGCCTTGCCTTTTCGGTCAATTTTTTAAACATGCAATTTTATGGTGTTTTTGGCAATTTTGATTGATTCTATGCTATGGCGTGTCTTGACACGCTAGTTTATGCTGTTTTGAAGTGTTTTCAGCTGTTTTTGGGACATGTCATATTTTGACATTTTTCCATACTATAGCCTTGTCTTTTCGGTCAATTTTTCAACATGCATTTTTATGGTGTTTTTGGCAACTTTTGATTGATTCTATGCTATGGCGTGTTTTGACACGCTAGTTTATGCTGTTTTGAAGTGTTTTCAGCTGTTTTTGGGACATGTCATATTTTGAAAATTTTCCATATTTTAGCCTTGCGTTTTTGGTCATTTTTTCAACATGCATTTTTATGGTGTTTTTGGCAATTTTTGATACATTCTATGCTATGGCGTGTTTTGACACGCTAGTTTATGCTGTTTTGAAGTGTTTTCAGCTGTTTTTGGGACATGTCATATTTTGACATTTTTTCCATACTATAGCCTTGCCTTTTCGGTCAATTTTTCAACATGCATTTTTATGGTGTTTTTTGCAGTTTGTGATACATTCAATGCTATGGCGTGTCTTGGCACGCCAGTTTATGATGTTTTGAAGTGTTTTCAGCTGTTTTTGGGACATGTCATATTTTGAAAATTTTCCATACTATAGCCTTGCCTTTTCGGTCAATTTTTCAACATGCATTTTATGGTGTTTTTGGCAATTTTGATTGATTCTATGCTATGGCGTGTCTTGGCACGCTAGTTTATGCTGTTTTGAAGTGTTTTCAGCTGTTTTTGGGACATGTCATATTTTGACATTTTTTCCATACTATAGCCTTGCGTTTTTGGTCATTTTTTCAACATGCATTTTTATGGTGTTTTTGGCAATTTTTGATACATTCTATGCTATGGCGTGTTTTGACACGCTAGTTTATGCTGTTTTGAAGTGTTTTCAGCTGTTTTTGGGACATGTCATATTTTGAAAATTTTCCATACTATAGCCTTGCCTTTTTGGTCAATTTTTCAACATGCATTTTTATGGTGTTTTTTGCAGTTTTTGATACATTCTATGCTATGGCGTGTCTTGGCACGCTAGTTTATGCTGTTTTGAAGTGTTTTCAGCTGTTTTTGGGACATGTCATATTTTGAAAATTTTCCATACTATAGCCTTGCCTTTTCTGTCATTTTTTCAACATGCATTTTTATGGTGTTTCTGGGCGGTTTTTGATACATTCTATGCTATGGCGTGTCGTTGCACGCTAGTTTATGCTGTTTTGAAGTGTTTTCAGCTGTTTTTGGGACATGTCATATTTTGACATTTTTTCCATACTATAGCCTTGCCTTTTCGGTCAATTTTTCAACATGCATTTTTATGGTGTTTTTGGCAATTTTTGATACATTCTATGCTATGGCGTGTCTTGGCACGCTAGTTTATGCTGTTTTGAAGTGTTTTCAGCTGTTTTTGGGACATGTCATATTTTGACATTTTTTCCATACTATAGCCTTGCGTTTTTGGTCATTTTTTCAACATGCATTTTTATGGTGTTTTTGGGCGGTTTTTGATTGATTCTATGCTATGGCGTGTCTTTGCACGCTAGTTTATGCCTTTTTTTGAAGTGTTTTAAGCTGTTTTTGGGACATGTCATATTTTGACATTTTTTCCATACTATAGCCTTGTCTTTTCGGTCATTTTTTCAACATGCATTTTTATGGTGTTTTTTGGCAATTTTGATACATTCTCTGCTATAGCGTGTTTTGACACGCTAGTTTATGCTGTTTTGAAGTGTTTTCAGCTGTTTTTGGGACATGTCATATTTTGACATTTTTTCCATACTATAGCCTTGCCTTTTGGTCAATTTTTCAACATGCATTTTTATGGTGTTTTTTGCAGTTTGTGATACATTAAATGCTATGGCGTGTCTTGACATGCTAGTTTATGCTGTTTTGAAGTGTTTTCAGCTGATTTTGGGGCATGTCATATTTTGAAAATTTTCCATACTACAGCCTTGACTTTTCGGTCAATTTTTTAAACATGCATTTTTATGGTTTTTTTGGCAATTTTGATTGATTCTATGCTATGGCGTGTCTTGGCACGCTAGTTTATGCTGTTTTGAAGTGTTTTAAGCTGTTTTTGGGACATGTCATATTTTGACATTTTTCCATACTATAGCCTTGCCTTTTTGGTCAATTTTTTCAACATGCATTTTTATGGTGTTTTTGGCAATTTTTGATACATTCTATGCTATGGCGTGTTTTGACACGCTAGTTTATGCTGTTTTGAAGTGTTTTCAGCTGTTTTTGGGACATGTCATATTTTGACATTTTTCCATACTATAGCCTTGCCTTTTCGGTCAATTTTGTAAACATGCATTTTTATGGTGTTTTTGGCAATTTTTGATTGATTCTATGCTATGGCGTGTCTTTGCACGCTAGTTTATGCCTTTTTTTGAAGTGTTTTAAGCTGTTTTTGGGACATGTCATATTTTGACATTTTTTCCATACTATAGCCTTGTCTTTTCGGTCAATTTTTCAACATGCATTTTTATGTTTTTTTTGGCAATTTTGATACATTCTATGCTATGGCGTGTCTTGGCACGCCAGTTTATGCTGTTTTGAAGTGTTTTCAGCTGTTTTTGGGACATGTCATATTTTGAAAATTTTCCATACTATAGCCTTGCCTTTTTGGGTGATTTTTTCAACATGCATTTTTATGGTGTTTTGGGCAATTTTTGATTGATTCTATGCTATGGCGTGTCTTGACATGCTAGTTTATGCTGTTTTGAAGTGTTTTCAGCTGTTTTTGGGACATGTCATATTTTGACATTTTTCCATACTATAGCCTTGCCTTTTTGGTCAATTTTTCAACATGCATTTTTATGGTGTTTTTGGCAGTTTTTGATACATTCTATGCTATGGCGTGTCTTGGCACGCTACTTTATGCTATTGTGAAGTGTTTTCAGCTGTTTTTAGGACATGTCATATTTTGACATTTTTTCCATACTATACCCTTGCCTTTTCGGTCATTTTTTTCAACATGCATTTTTATGGTGTTTTTGGCAATTTTTGATTGATTCTATGCTATGGCGTGTCTTGGCACGCCAGTTTATGCTGTTTTGAAGTGTTTTCAGCTGTTTTTGGGACATGTCATATTTTGAAAATTTTCCATACTATAGCCTTGCGTTTTTGGTCATTTTTTCAACATGCATTTTTATGGTGTTTTTGGCAATTTTTGATACATTCTATGCTATGACGTGTTTTGACACGCTAGTTTATGCTGTTTTGAAGTGTTTTCAGCTGTTTTTGGGACATGTCATATTTTGACATTTTTTCCATACTATAGCCTTGTCTTTTGGTCAATTTTTCAACATGCATTTTTATGGTGTTTTTGGCAGTTTTTGATACATTAGATGCTATGGAATGTCTTGGAACGCCAGTTTATGCTGTTTTGAAGTGTTTTCAGCTGTTTTTGGGACATGTCATATTTTGACATTTTTTCCATACTATAGCCTTGCGTTTTTGGTCATTTTTCAACATGCATTTTTATGGTGTTTTTGGCAATTTTTGATACATTCTTTGCTATGGCGTGTCTTTGCACGCTAGTTTATGCTGTTTTGAAGTGTTTTCAGCTGTTTTTGGGACATGTCATATTTTGACATTTTTCCATACTATAGCCTTGCCTTTTTGGTCAATTTTTCAACATGCATTTTATGGTGTTTTTGGAAATTTTTGATTGATTCTATGCTATGGCGTGTCTTGGCACGCTAGTTAATGCTGTTTTGAAGTGTTTTCAGCTGTTTTTGGGACATGTCATATTTTGAAAATTTTCCATATTATAGCCTTGCCTTTTCGGTCATTTTTTCAACATGCATTTTTATGGTGTTTTTGGCAATTTTTGATTGATTCTATGCTATGGCGTGTCTTGGCACGCTAGTTTATGCTGTTTTGAAGTGTTTTCAGCTGTTTTTGGGACATGTCATATTTTGACATTTTTTCCATACTATAGCCTTGCCTTTTCGGTCATTTTTTCAACATGCATTTTTATGGTGTTTTTGGCAACTTTTGATTGATTCTATGCTATGGCATGTTTTGACACGCTAGTTTATGCTGTTTTGAAGTGTTTTCAGCTGTTTTTGGGACATGTCATATGTTGACATTTTTCCATACTATAGCCCTGTCTTTTCGGTCAGTTTTTCAACATGCATTTTTATGGTGTTTTTGGCAGTTTTTGAAACATTCTATGCTATGGCGTGTCTTTGCACACCACTTTATGCTGTTTTGAAGTGTTTTCAGCTGTTTTTGGGACATGTTATATTTTGACATTTTTTCCGTACTATAGTCTTGTCTTTTGGTCAATTTTTCAACATGCATTTTTATGGTGTTTTTGGCAATTTTTGATTGATTCTATGCTATGGCGTGTCTTGGCACGCTAGTTTATGCTGTTTTGAAGTGTTTTCAGCTGTTTTTGGGACATGTCATATTTTGACATTTTTCCATACTATAGCCTTGCGTTTTTGGTCATTTTTTCAACATGCATTTTTATGGTGTTTTTGGCAACTTTTGATTGATTCTATGCTATGGCGTGTTTTGACACGCTAGTTTATGCTGTTTTGAAGTGTTTTCAGCTGTTTTTGGGACATGTCATATTTTGACATTTTTTCCATACTATAGCCTTGCGTTTTTGGTCATTTTTTCAACATGCATTTTTATGGTGTTTTTGGCAATTTTTGATACATTCTTTGCTATGGCGTGTCTTTGCACGCTAGTTTATGCTGTTTTGAAGTGTTTTCAGCTGTTTTTGGGACATGTCATATTTTGACATTTTTTCCATACTATAGCCTTGCCTTTTTGGTCAATTTTTCAACATGCATTTTTATGGTGTTTTTGGCAATTTTTGATATATTCTATGCTATGGCGTGTCTTGGCACGCTAGTTTATGCTGTTTTGAAGTGTTTTCAGCTGTTTTTGGGACATGTCATATTTTGAAAATTTTCCATACTATAGCCTTGCCTTTTCTGTCATTTTTTCAACATGCATTTTTATGGTGTTTTTGGGCGGTTTTTGATACATTCTCTGCTATAGCGTGTTTTGACACACTAGTTTATGCTGTTTTGAAGTGTTTTCAGCTGTTTTTGGGACATGTCATATTTTGACATTTTTCCATACTATAGCCTTGCCTTTTGGTCAATTTTTCAACATGCATTTTTATGGTGTTTTTGGCAGTTTTGATACATTCTATGCTATAGCGTGTTTTGACACACTAGTTTATGCTGTTTTGAAGTGTTTTCAGCTGTTTTTGGGACATGTCATATTTTGACATTTTTTCCATACTATAGCCTTGCCTTTTCGGTCAATTTTTCAACATGCATTTTTATGGTGTTTTTGGCAATTTTTGATACATTCTTTGCTATGGCGTGTCTTTGCACGCTAGTTTATGCTGTTTTGAAGTGTTTTCAGCTGTTTTTGGGACATGTCATATTTTGACAGTTTTTCCATACTATAGCCTTGCCTTTTCGGTCAATTTTTCAACATGCATTTTTATGGTGTTTTTGGCAATTTTTGATACATTCTATGCTATGGCGTGTCTTGGCACGCTAGTTTATGATGTTTTGAAGTGTTTTCAGCTGTTTTTGGGACATGTCATATTTTGAAAATTTTCCATGCTATAGCCTTGCCTTTTCTGTCAATTTTTCAACATGCATTTTTATGGTGTTTTTGGCAATTTTTGATACATTCTATGCTATGGCGTGTCTTGGCACGCTAGTTTATGATGTTTTGAAGTGTTTTCAGCTGTTTTTGGGACATGTCATATTTTGAAAATTTTCCATACTATAGCCTTGCCTTTTCTGTCATTTTTTCAACATGCATTTTTATGGTGTTTTTGGCAATTTTTGATTGATTCTATGCTATGGCGTGTTTTGACACGCTAGTTTATGCTGTTTTGAAGTGTTTTCAGCTGTTTTTGGGACATGTCATATTTTGACATTTTTTCCATACTATAGCCTTGCCTTTTTGGTCATTTTTTCAACATGCATTTTTATGGTGTTTTTGGCAACTTTTGATTGATTCTATGCTATGGCGTGTTTTGACACGCTAGTTTATGCTGTTTTGAAGTGTTTTCAGCTGTTTTTGGGACATGTCATATTTTGAAAATTTTCCATACTATAGCCTTGCCTTTTCGGTCAATTTTTCAACATGCATTTTTATGGTGTTTTTGGCAGTTTTGATACATTCTATGCTATGGCGTGTTTTGACACGCTAGTTTATGCTGTTTTGAAGTGTTTTCAGCTGTTTTTGGGACATGTCATATTTTGACATTTTTTCCATACTATAGCCTTGCCTTTTCGGTAAATTTTTCAACATGCATTTTTATGGTGTTTTTGGCAATTTTTGATACATTCTATGCTATGGCGTGTTTTGACACGCTAGTTTATGCTGTTTTGAAGTGTTTTCAGCTGTTTTTGGGACATGTCATATTTTGACATTTTTTCCATACTATAGCCTTGCGTTTTTGGTCATTTTTTCAACATGCATTTTTATGGTGTTTTTGGCAACTTTTGATTGATTCTATGCTATGGCGTGTCTTGGCACGCTAGTTTATGCTGTTTTGAAGTGTTTTCAGCTGTTTTTGGGACATGTCATATTTTGACAGTTTTTCCATACTATAGCCTTGCCTTTTCGGTCAATTTTTCAACATGCATTTTTATGGTGTTTTTGGCAATTTTTGATACATTCTATGCTATGGCGTGTTTTGACACGCTAGTTTATGCTGTTTTGAAGTGTTTTCAGCTGTTTTTGGGACATGTCATATTTTGACATTTTTTCCATACTATAGCCTTTCCTTTTTGGTCATTTTTTCAACATGCATTTTTATGGTGTTTTTGGCAATTTTTGATACATTCTTTGCTATGGCGTGTCTTTGCACGCTACTTTATGCTGTTTTGAAGTGTTTTCAGCTGTTTTTGGGACATGTCATATTTTTACATTTTTCCATACTATAGCCTTGCCTTTTCGGTCATTTTTTCAACATGCATTTTTATGGTGTTTTTGGCAATTTTTGATTGATTCTATGCTATGGCGTGTCTTGGCACGCTAGTTTATGCTGTTTTGAAGTGTTTTCAGCTGTTTTTGGGACATGTCATATGTTGACATTTTTCCATACTATAGCCTTGTCTTTTCGGTCAATTTTTCAACATGCATTTTTATGTTTTTTTGGGCGGTTTTTGATACATTCTATGCTATGGCGTGTTTTGACACGCTAGTTTATGCTGTTTTGAAGTGTTTTCAGCTGTTTTTGGGACATGTCATATTTTGACATTTTTTCCATACTATAGCCTTGCCTTTTCGGTCAACTTTTCAACATGCATTTTCATGGTGTTTTTGGCAATTTTTGATTGATTCTATGCTATGGCGTGTCTTGGCACGCCAGTTTATGCTGTTTTGAAGTGTTTTCAGCTGTTTTTGAGACATGTCATATGTTGACATTTTTTCCATACTATAGCCTTGCCTTTTTGGTCATTTTTTCAACATGCATTTTTATGGTGTTTTTGGCAATTTTTGATACATTCTATGCTATGGCGTGTTTTGACACACTAGTTTATGCTGTTTTGAAGTGTTTTCAGCTGTTTTTGGGACATGTCATATTTTGACATTTTTTCCATACTATAGCCTTGTCTTTTCGGTCATTTTTTCAACATGCATTTTTATGGTGTTTTTGGCAATTTTTGATACATTCTTTGCTATGGCGTGTCTTTGCACGCTAGTTTATGCTGTTTTGAAGTGTTTTCAGCTGTTTTTGGGACATGTCATATTTTGACATTTTTCCATACTATAGCCTTGCCTTTTCGGTCAATTTTTCAACATGCATTTTTATGGTGTTTTTGGCAATTTTTGATACATTCTATGCTATGGCGTGTCTTGGCACGCTAGTTTATGCTGTTTTGAAGTGTTTTCAGCTGTTTTTGGGACATGTCATATTTTGACATTTTTCCATACTATAGCCTTGCCTTTTCGGTCAATTTTTCAACATGCATTTTTATGGTGTTTTTGGCAATTTTTGATTGATTCTATGCTATGGCGTGTCTTGGCACGCTTAGTTTATGCTGTTTTGAAGTGTTGTCAGCTGTTTTTGGGGCTTGTCATATTTTGACATTTTTTCCATACTATAGCCTTGCCTTTTCGGTCATTTTTTCAAGATGCATTTTTATGGTGTTTTTGGCAATTTTTGATACATTCTATGCTATGGCGTGTTTTGACACGCTAGTTTATGCTGTTTTGAAGTGTTTTCAGCTGTTTTTGGGACATGTCATATTTTGACATTTTTTCCATACTATAGCCTTGCGTTTTTGCTCATTTTTCAACATGCATTTTTATGGTGTTTTGGCAATTTTGATACATTCTCTGCTATAGCGTGTTTTGACACACTAGTTTATGCTGTTTTGAAGTGTTTTCAGCTGTTTTTGGGACATGTCATATTTTGACATTTTTTCCATACTATAGCCTTGTCTTTTTGGTCAATTTTTCAACATGCATTTTTATGTTTTTTTGGGCGGTTTTTGATACATTCTATGCTATGGCGTGTTTTGACACGCTAGTTTATGCTGTTTTGAAGTGTTTTCAGCTGTTTTTGGGACATGTCATATTTTGACATTTTTTCCATACTATAGCCTTGCCTTTTTGTTAATTTTTTCAACATGCATTTTTATGTTGTTTTTCGCAATTTTTGATACATTCTTTGCTATGGCGTGTCTTTGCACGCTAGTTTATGCTGTTTTGAAGTGTTTTCAGCTGTTTTTGGGACATGTCATATTTTGACAGTTTTTCCATACTATAGCCTTGCCTTTTCGGTCAATTTTTCAACATGCATTTTTATGGTGTTTTTGGCAATTTTTGATACATTCTATGCTATGGCGTGTCTTGGCACGCTAGTTTATGCTGTTTTGAAGTGTTTTCAGCTGTTTTTGGGACATGTCATATTTTGAAAATTTTCCATGCTATAGCCTTGCCTTTTCTGTCAATTTTTCAACATGCATTTTTATGGTGTTTTTGGCAATTTTTGATTGATTCTATGCTATGGCGTGTTTTGACACGCTAGTTTATGCTGTTTTGAAGTGTTTTCAGCTGTTTTTGGGACATGTCATATTTTGACATTTTTTCCATACTATAGCCTTGCCCTTTCGGTCAATTTTTCAACATGCATTTTTATGGTGTTTTTGGCAATTTTTGATTGATTCTATGCTATGGCGTGTTTTGACACGCTAGTTTATGCTGTTTTGAAGTGTTTTCAGCTGTTTTTGGGACATGTCATATGTTGACATTTTTCCATACTATAGCCTTGCCTTTTCGGTCAATTTTTCAACATGCATTTTATGGTGTTTTTGGCAATTTTGATACTTTCTATGCTATGGCGTGTCTTTGCACGCTAGTTTATGCTGTTTTGAAGTGTTTTAAGCTGTTTTTGGGACATGTCATATTTTGACATTTTTTCCATACTATAGCCTTGCGTGTTTGGTCAATTTTGTAAACATGCATTTTTATGGTGTTTTTGGGCGGTTTTTGATACATTCTCTGCTATGGCGTGTCTTGGCACGCTAGTTTATGCTGTTTTGAAGTGTTTTCAGCTGTTTTTGGGACATGTCATATTTTGACATTTTTTCCATACTATAGCCTTGCGTGTTTGGTCATTTTTCAACATGCATTTTTATGGTGTTTTTGGCGGTTTTGATACATTCTATGCTATGGCGTGTCTTGGCACGCCAGTTTATGCTGTTTTGAAGTGTTTTCAGCTGTTTTTGGGACATGTCATATTTTGACATTTTTTCCATACTATAGCCTTGCGTTTTTGGTCATTTTTTCAACATGCATTTTTATGGTGTTTTTGGCAACTTTTGATTGATTCTATGCTATGGCGTGTTTTGACACGCTAGTTTATGCTGTTTTGAAGTGTTTTCAGCTGTTTTTGGGATGTGTCATATTTTGACATTTTTTCCATACTATAGCCTTGCCTCTTCGGTCAATTTTTCAACATGCATTTTTATGGTGTTTTTGGCAGTTTTTGATACATTCGATGCTATGGAATGTCTTGGAACGCTAGTTTATGCTGTTTTGAAGTGTTTTCAGCTGTTTTTGGGAAATGTAATATTTTGACATTTTTTCCATACTATAGTATTGCCTTTTCGGTTATTTTTTCAACATGCATTTTTATAGTGTTTTTGGCAATTTTTGATTGATTCTATGCTATGGCGTGTCTTGGCATGCTAGTTTATGCTGTTTTGAAGTGTTTTCAGCTGTTTTTGGGACATGTCATATTTTGACATTTTTTCCATACTATAGCCTTGCCTTTTCGGTCATTTTTCAACATGCATTTTTATGGTGTTTTTGGCAATTTTGATACATTCTCTGTTATGGCGTGTTTTGACACACTAGTTTATGCTGTTTTGAAGTGTTTTCAGCTGTTTTTGGGACATGTCATATTTTGACATTTTTTCCATACTATAGCCTTGTCTTTTCGGTCAATTTTTCAACATGCATTTTTATGGTGTTTTTGGCAATTTTTGATTGATTCTATGCTATGGCGTGTCTTTGCACGCTAGTTTATGCTGTTTTGAAGTGTTTTCAGCTGTTTTTGGGACATGTCATATTTTGAAAATTTTCCATACTATAGCCTTGCCTTTTCGGTCAATTTTGTAAACATGCATTTTTATGGTGTTTTTTGCAGTTTTTGATACATTCGATGCTATGGCGTGTCTTGGCACGCTTGTTTATTTTGTTTTGAAGTGTTTTCAGCTGTTTTTGGGAAATGTAATATTTTGAAATTTTTTCCATACTATAGCCTTATCTTCTCTGTCATTTTTGCATCATGCATTTTTATCTTGTGTCAGGCCACTTCTGATGCATTATATGCTATGGCGTGTTTTGACACGCTAGTTTATGCTGTTTTGAAGTTTTTTCAGCTGTTTTTGGGACATGTCATATTTTAAAAATTTTCCATGCCATAGCCTTGCCTTTTCGGTCAATTTTTCAAAATGCATTTTTATGGTGTTTTCGGCAGTTTTTGATTGATTCTATGCTATGGCGTGTCTTGGCACGCCAGTTTATGCTGTTTTGAAGTGTTTTCAGCTGATTTTGGGGCATGTCATATTTTGAAAATTTTCCATACTACAGCCTTGCCTTTTTGGTCACTTTTTCAACATGCATTTTTATGGTGTTTTTGGCAGTTTTTGATTGACTCTATGCTATGGCGTGTCTTGGCACACTAGTTTATGCTGTTTTGAAGTGTTTTCAGCTGTTTTTGGGACATGTCATATTTTGACATTTTTTCCATACTATAGCCTTGCGTTTTTGGTCAATTTTTCAACATGCATTTTTATAGTGTTTTTGGCAGTTTTTGATTGACCCTTTGCTATGGCGTGTCTTGGCACGCCAGTTTATGCTGTTTAGAAGTGTTTTGAGCTGTTTTTGGGACATGTCATATTTTGACATTTTTTCCATACTATAGCCTTGCCTTTTCGGTCACTTTTTCAACATGCATTTTTATGGTGTTTTTGGCAGTTTTTGATTGACTCTATGCTATGGCGTGTCTTGGCACACTAGTTTATGCTGTTTTGAAGTGTTTTCAGCTGTTTTTGGGACATGTCATATTTTGACATTTTTTCCATACTATAGCCTTGCCTTTTCGGTCAATTTTTCAACATGCATTTTTATGGTGTTTTTGGCAATTTTTGATTGATTCTATGCTATGGCGTGTCTTGGCACGCCAGTTTATGCTGTTTTGAAGTGTTTTCAGCTGTTTTTGGGACATGTCATATTTTGAAAATTTTCCATAGTATAGCCTTGCCTTTTCGGTCAATTTTGTAAACATGCATTTTTATGGTGTTTTTGGCAGTTTTTGATACATTCGATGCTATGGCGTGTCTTGGCACGCTAGTTTATGCTATTTTGAAGTGTTTTCAGCTGTTTTTGGGACATGTCATATTTTGACATTTTTTCCATACTATAGCCTTGCCTTTTCGGTCAATTTTGTAAACATGCATTTTTATGGTGTTTTTTGCACTTTTTGATTGATTCTATACTATGGTGTGTCTTGGCACGCCAGTTTATGCTGCTTTGAAGTGTTTTCAGCTGTTTTTGGGACATGTCATATTTTGACATTTTTTCCATACTATAGCCTTGCCTTTTCGGTCATTTTTTCAACATGCATTTTTATGGTGTTTTTGGCAATTTTTGATTGATTCTATGCTATGGCGTGTCTTGGCATGCCAGTTTATGCTGTTTTGAAGTGTTTTCAGCTGTTTTTGGGACATGTCATATTTTGACATTTTTTCCATACTATAGCCTTGCCTTTTCGGTCAATTTTGTAAACATGCATTTTTATGGTGTTTTTTGCAGTTTTTGATTGATTCCATGCTATGGCGTGTCTTGGCACACTAGTTTATGTTGTTTTGAAGTGTTTTCAGCTGTTTTTGGGACATGTCATATTTTGACATTTTTTCCATACTATAGCCTTGCCTTTTCGGTCATTTTTTCAACATGCATTTTTATGGTGTTTTTGGCAGTTTTTGATACATTCGATGCTATGGCGTGTCTTGGCATGCTAGTTTATATTGTTTTGAAGTGTTTTCAGCTGTTTTTGGGACATGTTATATTTTGAAAATTTTCCATTCCTTGCCTTGCCTTTCCGGTCATTTTTTTCAACATGCATTTTTATGTTGTTATTTGCACTTTTTGATTGATTCTATGCTATGGTGTGTCTTGGCACGCTAGTTTATATTGTTTTGAAGTGTTTTCAGCTGTTTTTGGGACATGTTATATTTTGAAAATTTTCCATTCTATAGCCTTGCCTTTTCGGTCATTTTTTCAACATGCATTTTTATGTTGTTTTTTGCACTTTTTGATTGATTCTATGCTATGGTGTGTCTTGACACGCTAGTTTATGCTGTTTTGAAGTGTTTTCAGCTGTTTTTGGGACATGTCATATTTTGAAAATTTTCCATACTATAGCCTTGCCTTTTCGGTCAATTTTTTAAACATGCATTTTTATGGTGTTTTTTGCAATTTTTGATTGATTCTATGCTATGGCGTGTCTTTGCACGCTAGTTTATGCTGTTTTGAAGTGTTTTCAGCTGTTTTTGGGACATGTCATATTTTGACATTTTTTCCATACTATAGCCTTGCGTTTTTGGTCAATTTTGTAAACATGCATTTTTATGGTGTTTTTGGGCGGTTTTTGATACATTCTCTGCTATGGCGTGTCTTGGCACGCTAGTTTATGCTATTTTGAAGTGTTTTCAGCTGTTTTTGGGACTTGTCATATGTTGACATTTTTTCCATACTATAGCCTTGCGTTTTTGATCAGTTTTTCAACATGCATTTTTATGGTGTTTTTGGTAGTTTTTGATTGACTCTATGCTATGGCGTGTCTTGGCACGCCAGTTTATGCTGTTTTGAAGTGTTTTCAGCTGTTTTTGGGACATGTCATATTTTGACATTTTTTCCATACTATAGCCTTGCCTTTTCGGTCATTTTTTCAACATGCATTTTTATGGTGTTTTTTGCAATTTTTGATACATTCGATGCTATGGCGTGTCTTGGCACACTAGTTTATGCTATTTTGAAGTGTTTTCAGCTGTTTTTGGGACATGTCATATTTTGAAAATTTTCCATACTATAGCCTTGCCTTTTCGGTCAGTTTTTCAACATGCATTTTTATGGTGTTTTTGGCAGTTTTTGATACATTCGATGCTATGGCGTGTCTTGGCACGCTAGTTTATGCTATTTTGAAGTGTTTTCAGCTGTTTTTGGGACATGTCATATTTTGACATTTTTTCCATACTATAGCCTTGCCTTTTTGGTCAATTTTTCAACATGCATTTTTATGGTGTTTTTTGCAGTTTTTGATTGATTCCATGCTATGGCGTGTCTTGGCACACTAGTTTATGTTGTTTTGAAGTGTTTTCAGCTGTTTTTGGGACATGTCATATTTTGACATTTTTTCCATACTATAGCCTTGCCTTTTCGGTCATTTTTTCAACATGCATTTTTATGGTGTTTTTTGCAGTTTTTGATTGATTCCATGCTATGGCGTGTCTTGGCACACTAGTTTATGTTGTTTTGAAGTGTTTTCAGCTGTTTTTGGGACATGTCATATTTTGACATTTTTTCCATACTATAGCCTTGCCTTTTCGGTCAATTTTTCAACATGCATTTTTATGTTTTTTTGGGCAGTTTTTGATACATTCTCTGCTATAGCGTGTTTTGACACGCTAGTTTATGCTGTTTTGAAGTGTTTTCAGCTGTTTTTGGGACATGTCATATTTTGACATTTATTCCATACTATAGCCTTGCCTTTTCGGTCATTTTTGCAACATGCATTTTTATCTTGTTTTAGGCCACTTTTGATGCATTATATGCTATGGCGTGTCTTTGCATGCTAGTTTATGCTGTTCTGAAGTGTTTTCAGCTGTTTTTGGGACATGTCATATTTTGACATTTTTTCCATACTATAGCCTTGCCTTTTCGGTCATTTTTTCAACATGCATTTTTATGGTGTTTTTGGCAATTTTTGATTGATTCGATGCTATGGCGTGTCTTGGCACGCCAGTTTATGCTGTTTTGAAGTGTTTTAAGCTGTTTTTGGGACATGTCATATTTTGACATTTTTTCCATACTATAGCCTTGTCTTTTCGGTCAATTTTTCAACATGCATTTTTATGTTTTTTTGGGCGGTTTTTGATACATTCTCTGCTATAGCGTGTTTTGACACGCTAGTTTATGCTGTTTTGAAGTGTTTTCAGCTGTTTTTGGGACATGTCATATTTTGAAAATTTTCCATACTATAGCCTTGCCTTTTTGGTCAATTTTTCAACATGCATTTTTATGGTGTTTTTTGCAGTTTTTGATACATTCGATGCTATGGCGTGTCTTGGCACGCTAGTTTATGCTATTTTGAAGTGTTTTCAGCTGTTTTTGGGACATGTCATATTTTGACATTTATTCCATACTATAGCCTTGCCTTTTCGGTCATTTTTGCAACATGCATTTTTATCTTGTTTTAGGCCACTTCTGATGCATTATATGCTATGGCGTGTTTTGACACGCTAGTTTATGCTGTTTTGAAGTGTTTTCAGCTGTTTTTGGGACATGTCATATTTTGACATTTTTTCCATACTATAGCCTTGCCTTTTCGGTCATTTTTTCAAAATGCCTTTTTATGATGTTTTCGGCCATTTCTGATGCATGTTGTGCTATGGCGTGTTTTGACACGCTAGTTTATGCTGTTTTGAAGTGTTTTCAGCTGTTTTTGGGACATGTCATATTTTGACATTTTTTCCATACTATAGCCTTGCCTTTTCGGTCATTTTTTTCAACATGCATTTTTATGGTGTTTTTGGCAATTTTTGATACATTCGATGCTATGGCGTGTCTTGGCACGCCAGTTTATGCTGTTTTGAAGTGTTTTAAGCTGTTTTTGGGACATGTCATATTTTGACATTTTTTCCATACTATAGCCTTGTCTTTTCGGTCAATTTTTCAACATGCATTTTTATGTTTTTTTGGGCGGTTTTTGATACATTCTATGCTATAGCGTGTTTTGACACGCTAGTTTATGCTGTTTTGAAGTGTTTTAAGCTGTTTTTGGGACATGTCATATTTTGACATTTTTTCCATACTATAGCCTTGCCTTTTCGGTCATTTTTTTCAACATGCATTTTTATGGTGTTTTTGGCAATTTTGATTGATTCTATGCTATGGCGTGTCTTGGCACGCCAGTTTATGCTGTTTTGAAGTGTTTTAAGCTGTTTTTGGGACATGTCATATTTTGACATTTTTTCCATACTATAGCCTTGCCTTTTTGGTTAATTTTTCAACATGCATTTTTATGGTGTTTTTGGCAATTTTTGATACATTCGATGCTATGGCATGTCTTGGCACGCCAGTTTATGCTGTTTTGAAGTGTTTTCAGCTGTTTTTGGGACATGTCATATTTTGACATCTTTTCCATACTATAGCCTTGCCTTTTCGGTCATTTTTTTCAACATGCATTTTTATGGTGTTTTTGGCAATTTTTGATACATTCGATGCTATGGCGTGTCTTGGCACGCCAGTTTATGCTATTTTGAAGTGTTTTAAGCTGTTTTTGGGACATGTCATATTTTGACATTTTTTCCATACTATAGCCTTGCCTTTTCGGTCATTTTTGCAACATGCATTTTTATCTTGTTTTTGGTCACTTCTGATGCATTATATGCTATGGCGTGTTTTGACACGCTAGTTTATGCTGTTTTGAAGTGTTTTCAACTGTTTTTGGGACATGTCATATTTTGGAAATTTTCCATACTATAAGCCTTGCCTTTTCAGTCAATTTTGTAAAGATGCATTTTTATGGTGTTTTTTGCAGTTTTTGATTGATTCTATGCTATGGCGTGTCTTGGCACACCAGTTTATGCTGTTTTGAAGTGTTTTCAGCTGTTTTTGGGACATGTGATATATTGACATTTTTTCCATACTATACCCTTGCCTTTTTGGTTATTTTTTCAACATGCATTTTTATGGTATTTTTGGCCGTTTTTGCAATAATCTATGCTATGACGAGTCTTTGCAGGCTAGTTCATATTGTTTTGAAGTGTTTTCAGCTTTTTTGGGGACATGTCATATTTTTACTTTTTTTTTAACAAGCTATCTCATCACGCCTCTCTATGAGCTATAACAAGTAGTTTTCAGCAATTTTTGGGACATGTCATAACTTGAGATTTTTGCCATACGATACATGGTTTTTGGAGCTTGTTTTTCAACATGTTATATTATGAGTTTTTGCCTTTTTTGGTCCATTTTTCAACATGCCAATTTATGGCATGTGTCTTGAAGAATAATAAGCGGTTTTTAGTCATTTATCGGACAGATCAACATTTGAGATTTTTTGCCATACCATAGCATGCAGTTTTTGGAAAATTTTTCAACATGCTATATTATGACTTTATGGCCTCTTTGTGGCCCTTTTTTCAACATGCTATGCTATGGCATGTCTATAACAAGCGGTTTTCAGCCATTTTTGTGACATTCCGAAATTTGAGATTTTTCACCATACTATAGCATGTGATTTTTGGCCAATTTTTCAACATGCTGTATTATGACTTAATGCACGTTTTTTTCTTCCTTTTTTCTACATGCTATGCTATGGTGTGTTTCTATGTACTGTAATAAGAGATTTTCATCTATTTTTGAGACAGGTCAAAATTTGAGATTTTTTGCCATACTATAGTATGCGGTACTTGGACATTTTTTAAACCTGCTATAATATGACTTTTTCTGTTTTTCTGGCCCTTTTTTTCAACATACTTACTCTGGCTAGTTTTCAAAATTTGTCAAAAAAAAATTGAGATTTTTGCCATACTATACTATGCAGTTTTTGCTAATTTTTTCAACTTCCTATGTTATGACATTATGGCCTATTTTTGACAATTTTTTCAACATGCTATGCTATGGCGCTTCTCTAAGAGCCATATTAAGTGTTTTTTAGCCATTTTTGGGACATGTCAAACTTTGTGATTTTTCGGCAATACTATACTATGGGGTTATAGGCCATTTTTTGAGGTTATTTTTGACATTGGTTGTTTTTGGTCATTTTTTCATCATACATACATACATACATCACAGTATACTCTGCTACAACTTTTTATGTCGTTTTGGATGCCTTAGCATTGTATGAGTTTTTGGCCTTTTCTAACAACATACTATGGGATGAATTTTTCTGCCGTTTTTGATGACAGATTGCTGTTTTGGACATCATCATAACATGATTTTTTTATACTGTTCTGGACGACATACTTCTGTATGACTCTTTCGTGCCATTTTCAACACACTATAATATGACTTTTTTATACTATGACTCATTCAGCACAATTTTAGACATGTTACTTTTTTGACATGCTATTACATGACATTTTAGCAGTTCTTCTTGCTACATTATTCTATGACTGTTTTTGAAAGGTTTTCTTTGTTTCTTTCTTACTATAGAAGGATTTTTTTTTGTCATTTTCACATACCTTACTTAAGGTTTTGGTTGTGTTTTCCAACACAGTATACTATGATGTTTTTGGCAGTTTTTCTTTGTTTCTTTCATACTAAAGTATGGTTTTGAGCAGCTTTTTTTGACATACCTTACTATGACTATATTATACTATTACTTTTTTAAGCATTGTTTTCATATAATATACTTAAAGTCTTGAGCAGTTTTTTTATATGTTAAACTATGCCTTTTTGAGGAGTTTTTTGTAAACACAATTTCATTAATATCAGTTTGGACATCATGTACTGTGATTCTTTTTTGACATACAATACTATGCTTTTAAAGTGGTGTTTTCGTCAAACTCTGCTATGACTTTTGTTTTCGACATACTATTCTATGATTTGTTGAGCAGTTTTTTAGACAAACTATTGAACTACTAACTATCAAACTACTACTATGACTTTTTTTTTTGACATATGTCAATGATTTTTTACAGTTCTTGATGTATTAAGCAGTGGCTTTTTTCGACATACTATACTATGAGTTTTTTTGCCAGTTTTTTCATCATTCATCATAGATAGATATATAATTTTTTTGCAGTTTTTTGACATACTTAACTAGACTATAGTTACTATAAACTATACATACTGTAATATGATGTTTTAGCCTTTTTTCAACATACTGTGAGTTTTGGCAGTTTTGTAGATACTAGATTGTGCCTTTTTGAGCAATTTTTTGACAGACTATTTCATTTCTTTTTGTCAGTTTTTTTTTCTGTTTGTTTTTGTTGGGTTTTTTTTTACATGATTTACTGTTAATTTTCTTGGACATACAATACCATTACTTTTTAGGCATTTTTTTCAACATGCTATATTATTATTTTTGTTTTTTCAACATACCATACTATGACCTTTCAGCTTTTTTTCAACATGTTATACGATGACCTTTTTTCAGTGTTTTTTGACATGATAGTCAGTGTTTTCAACATGTTTATGCTATGATTTTTTGCAGTTTTTTTCGACAATCTATATTATATTTTTTGTTTTATTATGTTATTATGCTTTTGATGTGGTATACAATGCCTTTTTTTTCGTTTTCTGACATTCTATACATTTTTTCCCGATATAATATACGATAACTTTTTTCAGGTTTTTCAACATGCTATACTACATTTTTTTTAGATTTTACATTTTTTAGTATTATTACTATTTTTTTTTTTTTTTAAATTGGGTGTACTATAGTTTGAATTTTCTTCAACATGCTATTCTATGACTTTCATTTCAATTTTCTTGAAATACTGTACTACTTTTTTTCACTTTTTTCACACATTATACTATGACTTTATTACGTTTTTTCCATATACTATACTGACTTTTTTTCATTTTTTCAACATACTATACTATGACTTTTTTTCCGACATACTACACTGATTATTTTAATTTTCAAAATGCTTTCAAACTGCCATTTCGAAGTACTGTTGCCATGATGGGGCACACTTTCTCTGAACTGTGTTTGGGCGGCTGTCTGTCAGGTGGAATCTACATGAATGCAAGGACCTAGGGCTTCCCGGCAGAGCCTTAATTTGTAAGATGATGGTTGTTCAAAGGAAAAAGCTAGCATTATGTTTTTCTTATTGTCATCAAATCATCAAATTAATTAGCAACAGAGGAGGAAAATTAAGGTTTTGGATATACACATAAGTATTTTACTTAGGTGCTGAAAGTTGCTATTTAAATGGGATTTGTTGTCAAGCAGAAAAGTATGGAAAATTAGACTGGTCCTGGAAGATTAGTGTTTTGCTCTGTAGCATTAGAAATATTTAAGAACAATTGTATTTGTTAGTGATTAACAACTACAGCTTCCGAGAGGGTTTAAACCATGGAGGCACTGATAGGAGATGTAGTTGTTGTACACCAACAAAAGAACTTGTTTACCGAGATTAAAAAGAAAGAAATTCTGTCTTACCTGTAGTTGTTTCTTGTTATGCAGGTAGTTATTTGTCCTTGTCCGAGCTTTAAGACGTCCATCTCTGATACACTATATGGACAAAAGTATTGGGCCACCTACACATTATACTTACAGGAGCTTTTAGGACATCCCAATCTAAATCCATAGGCATTAATATGGAGTTGGTCCTCCCTTTACAGCTATAACAGCTTCCACTCTTCTGGGAAGGCTTTCTACAAGATTTTGGAGTGTGTCTGTGGGAACTTTTGCCCGTTCACCCCGAAGAGCATTTGTGAGGTCAGACACTGATGTTGGATGAGAAGGCCTGGCACGCGATCTCAGCTCTGGTTCATCCCAGAGGTGTTCGATAGGGTTGAGGTCAGGACTCTGTGCGGGCCAGTCAAGTTCTTCCGCACCAAACTCCTCCAACCATGCCTTTATGGACCTTGCTTTGTGGGGGACGTTCCCCAAACTTTTCCTACAAAGTCGGAAGCATAGAACTGTCCAAAATGTGAGCTGCAAATGTTTAGACATTTTGGACAATTCTATAGTGGGTGAATTTCTATAGTGTAAATCCCGGTGTCTCTGACATACTGCAATGTTGTCATAATTAGTATTATTACTTAATATTGTAGTTAAATTAATCTTCCAGTTAAACCTTGTTACTTGTTCTGATCATTGCGCAAGGGGGGGGGGGCAGAGAAACAACGCCATACCATTATCCCTCCTCCTCAAACTTTACAGTTGGCATAATCCAGTCAGACAGGTATAATTCTCCTGGTATTGGCTATACCCAGACTCATCCATCAAACTGCCAGATAGAGAAGCGTCATCCATCAGTCCCAGGAAACACGTTTCCACTGCGTCCAGTGGCGGCGTGCTTTACACCACTCCAGCCGTCGCTTGGCATTGTGCTTGGTGATTTAAGGCTTGCATGCAGCTGCTCGGCTGTGGAAACCCAGGCCACGAAGCTCCCGGTGCACAGTTTATGTGCTGATGTTAATGCCACAGGAGGTTTCGCGATGGCGACTTTTGCGCACTATGCGCCTCAGCACTCGGCGACCCCGCTCTGTAACTTTGCGTGGCCTGCCACTTCGTAGCTGTGGTTCCTAAACGCTTCCACTTTACAGTAAACACATCGTGGAGTATCAAGGAGCAGGGGCGTCATAGTGGGGGGAAAAGTGGGACTGACTACCCAGGGCCCAAGTGGGGAGGGGACCCTTATTGGGCCTGAAATAAAAATTATTTTTTTATTTTCATTTTTTTCTCTTTAAGTAGTGACTGCAATAAGTTAACTAAAATTGTCTGAGTTAATGAACAAACATTCAGAATTCCTTTCTAGAAAAAATGTGGAGTCTCTCTCAGAGGCCCCTCTCACATTTTTCAGGAGTGTAAAACAAAGTTATAGTTGTTTATTGCTTTTAATGGGTCATCGGGTAATGCAGGTGTGGTTATAACAATTGTACAGGGTTGGCTTGGGCCGTAGTGATGGGGCCCAATGAGATATGTTTTCATGGGGCCCAGTATTCCTGGCGACGGCCTTGTCAAGGAGGGAGGAAATTTCACAAAGTGACTTGTTGCAACGGTGACATCCTATAACAGTACCACGCTCGAATTCAGTGAGCTCTTCAGAACGACCCGTTCGTTCCAGAATGGCTGTGACGGCAGACTGCAGGCGGCGTGCTTGTTTTCATATAGTGCACTAGAATAAACAAAAATCTTAAAGGCTTCTGGTTTCATACAACTGTGGCAATGGAACTGAATGACACACCTGAATTCAGTGATTAAGAAGTGTGGCCCAATACTTTTGTCCATATAGTGTATTTAAAGGTCTTTCCAGAACCAGTCTCCAGGTTATAGCCTATCTGAGTTTTTAGAGGGACCACCTCTTTAATAGAAAGTAGTCCCAGTTAAATATCATCATCCAGAATAACCTGAATATTGCTTCTGAAAAAACGTATTATTATTATTTTTTATTATATTTAATTATGTCTTTAGATGTTGTGAGCCAATAAGTCTCAGAATTAAATAATAAATAAAACAGTATTGTCCAATACAGATGTATTTCTCTCTGATTATGGAAAGAAAAAAAAAAAGTTGAAATTTAACAACAAAAACTAGAAACACAATAACTTGTTGATACATTTATTTCCTCCATGTTAGCACATAGAATATATTTATATACATATTGCTAGCTAAAGCATCAAAAAAAAAGAAAAGAAAAAGAAGAAATATTGGGAGCATAGAAAATGTTTAGCCACAGTTAATAGTTTACATATGGACAGAACATAAGATGACCTACAGGAGGTGAGGACAGAGTTAAATTTACACTAATTTTATTCCAGTTAGATGTACATTAAATACTGTGCGAGTACAGGGATGATGTCATCTAGTAGTCCCATAGTATTTTGTACTGTAATACTGTGGAATAACAACAGCGAAAAGTTGGGTTCGGGATGACAATCTAATCAATTTACTCACTTTTTCAAGCTGAAAGCGGCTTCAAAAGATTTTAGCTCGACTGAAGTTCCAGAAAAATAAAAGATCATTGTCATATTGCTTTACTCTGATGGAGTGCAACTATGTCTTTTTTTAACATGAGGAAAGGAAAAAAGGAAGCTGGAGATACACACACCTTTACTCATGCAGCTGAAAAAAAACAGATATAAACTGGAATGACATCAAAAAGTTTTCCAAAACTTTTCACACTCAATCTTTTTTTAACGGCTGGATGGACAAATATAAAAAAGTCACTTAAAAAAGATGTGTGTAACATAAAACATGTAACCTTGAACAAGTGTGTTGGATGGGGAGAACGTAATCAATTTATTGGCTTGGTTTCAACATGAAGTTTTGGAAATATTTGAAAGTAACCAAACCGCTCATGTGCTGAGCCTGTGTCGGGAACAACGGAAGCTGATATGATTAACGGTTGTACACTGTACAAAACTAGAACTAACAGTCATCCAGATCACTGTGAACACAGAAAGAAAAACAACAGAAATCTAATATCTGTGGATCCATTTACAATGTACATATAATATGAAGGAGGAGATATTTATTTACATGTAGTGCAATGATGATAAAAGAAAGAAAAAGCCTGCAGAAAACTGTGATAAAACACAAGAGAACATTAGAGAACTCTTCCAGAAATCCAAAATAAATCTTAAGTTGCTGGATGAGAGGAGAGACGACAAACTGTACAACAACATGTTACATCTTAAAGTGATACACTTAAATGAGTTTCCAAAGAAAGACAAGTGAGAAAGTCTGGAACAACAGTTACCGTAAATTCTCTAACAGTGGGCCGTTTTCAAACATTGTTTGTTCCTATAAAATAGTATTTTTTTCATCAAACCCCATAAAAATAAAAAAATAAGCATTTACTAACAAGTTTTGTGTGTGTATCAGAGCCTAATTTATCTTCTTCCTCTGTGCCATAGAGCTCCATTGTCCTAGGTGACATGTTCCTTCATTAATAAAAACAACTAGTGACCAGCTTTATTAGGAAATCATTCAACCTTTTTCAACTGATAATTAAAAACAATACACATGTGTTTAAAGATTATCATCCTTAGTAGGACAAAGTGAGCTCGGTCAGATGCTACCAAGTGACATTTTGGTTTTTTTAATGGGAGGTTGTTTTTTTGTTTTTGTTTATTAAAATAATCAATTCTAAAATAACACCAGATTTTTATGAAGCTCAACACTTCCTGTACATATTTCACAATAAATGCCTTTCAAGGTAAAAAACAAAACACAACTATACAACAAGGTCCCAATTCCATACATCACACAAATCCTATGCAAGTTTTGAGTCAAGTTTATTAAGAAAATGTATTTGCAACAAGTTGATAATTGCTAAACCAAATTTAGAAAAATAAATAAAGTTCCATCCGCTTAAACGTCATGATTTGATGCTTTTCTCTCTTTTTTATAATAATGCAAAGTGAGTATCTTTTGGTGTTGAAAAGACAAAACAAGTAATTTGACGAATTCAAGGACCTGTCTACTATTTTCTGACACTTGATTGATCAGCCAAACAAATGAAATAATGGACAGATTAATCAATTAGGTGAATAATAATTAGTTGCAGCCCCAGTGTGACACAAAGGAACTGGAGGAGCCACTCTGGTGGTGCTCCAAGAACATCTCAGAGAAGAAAAAATAACTATTACGTTTTTCTGAATAATATTTCACTTATTATTAACAACTGTCAACTGATTTGCATGTACTGCATAACTTCCTACACAGAGAGCAATATTAGGAATAAGTGCATACTTGATTCTGCAGGTACGCAGTAATATGGAATTGAGACATTGTTCTGTCTACTTGATAGAAGTATTTGGCTGTTGTATTGCATTATTTACTCCTTAACAGAAGAGTGACATGATTTCTTGTATTCTAACCGCAGAGAACATTAACCATTATAATTCATATTGTTTACAATTAGTATAAAGTGTGAAATTTGCACCTGAAATGATGAAGGGAGTTTTGAGTTTTCAAAAAGAGCAAAAAAGGAGCGACAACTGAAATGTTATAAAAGCCAGATATATAAGTCTGGTTCTCTTTTTTCAGCTAACATGAATAAAAATGTTCTGCCCGCTATGTGAGAATTTACGGTATTTTATTTGTCATACGTTAACAGAAGCACAAACTGATTGACAGCTATCTCTGTGTGAGAAAAAGTGATGCATCCACACAGTAACTCAATTATTTTCCTCCGTTCAGTCAATCTTCATAACTGAGGAAACAGTCAACAAACTTTAAAAGCGTCACACTTCTCAAAGAAAATAAAAAAAACGGCAATTTTATTGCCTCTTTAAAAAAAAAAAAAAAAATCCAAGCACCATATTTATACACCATCAACACTCGACATCCTGCACGGGGAGAACAATAGAAAAGATTTGCTTGATCATTCACATTTGCATAAAGTTTTATATTGGTCCATCCGTCGTCACTGCTTATTAAACACCAGCAAACTTCTGGTCTTTTAACATTTTTTTTAGCTTTACCGTAATGTGTGAAAAAAGACAAACTATGAAACTATCAACATGCATGTCGCCTTACTGGAAGTAAGAGGATGAGAAAAGAAAAAGAGAAACAGGCACTGACCACCAACTACAGCATAGTGAAAGAGTCACTTCAGGTTAAGAAAAGAAAAGAGAATGAATTTTTCGAGTGTACATCACCATAAAAATGACACTGACGACGCTCTCAAAAATATACATATTATTTTAAGGTTTTTAGGAGGACGCAGGAGGAGGGAGAACACACCAGATCTTCTCAGATAGGTAAAACAAAATGTGGTTTTTTTGGCAATATTACAAGCATTTGAGTTGTTAAGAAAAAGAAGTGTGCAAAAAAGTGGAAAAACTGTCAAACCATGGAACCTCTCTAAGATCCAGCTCAGGAAAGATTGTTTTACATTTCCCCAATTTAGAACTAATTAAAATCTTTCTCTTTTTAATCTGATTCATAAAAAGTAGCCTAGTAGAAAACAAAAAAAAATCCCAAATGTGCATAATATTAATTATAATAATATTACATGGAAGATTTATTTTGTCGGCATTTTTAAGGCCGACCTCATGACCCTGTTCCCAATAAGTGACTTAAGATTTTAGGTAGAAATGATAAAAGGTGCTATCCACCGCAACAGTTTCATGAAAAAAAATAAAATATATTAACGTCAGTGAGCCATGTCGTCCACAAATCCATATCATATGCAGTTTTTTGTCATTTTTTAAATAGGTTTTCTCTAAGAAAGCGGAGCTAGTTCGATGCTGCGATAGTGCTTACGGTATCTTTTCATTTTTCTTGTAAGATCGACGGTGTGTATTTGTAGCATTTACAGTAAGAAAAGTGATTTTTGTTTTAAAAATTCAGGTAATAAAATGTATTCAGTTAACGCTCATCTGTTACTACACACTTAAATAACACATTCTCTGACACAAGCTCAAAATTAGCACTTCAGTAAAGAAAAAAAAAAGGAAAAATCTGAGAAAAAATAAAACGACAAAAAATCATACCATAACTCTGCATTCGAGCCATGCTCTTGAGCAATCTGTTCACGATTCAGAGGAAAAAAAACATAAAATATAGAAAGAAAAATCAATACAATGGGTACATTAAATAATAGAAACAAAATGAAAACAAAAAAAGGGAACAAACTGCTCTTTTCACGCAGAAAACATTGGGTCCACAAAGTTTTCAGGAAGGCAAGTAGAGAAGCAGGAAGGAGGGAGGTGTGTGTGTGTGTGTGTGTGTGTGTGTGTGTGTGTGTGTGTGTGTTGTAGACACTGACTGACAGGAGAAGGAGAAGGCGAGAGCCAATGGCGTACTGTGTAAGGTCAGAAGGGGGTGGGGCGTGTTCATCTCTTCCTGCGACAGGTGCGTTTGTGGTCGGCGTGCCAGTGCTCCTGCTGACACTTGATGGAGCAGTACGAGGTGTTCCAGCAGCAGTGATACATGGCCTCCTCCTCACAGTTATAACACTGGAAACAACAAGCAGCAAGTCAACTTCAGGACACATATAAACGAAAACAGTTTTAAAAGCAAGAAAGAAAGGAGTCATTTTTTTCTTCTTTTAAATGCTGTTTTGTATCATTCTCTGTCTCCTCTCTAAACTCTGACTTTTTTGCGGGTCTGTGAACACAGCGCAGGCAGAGCGCTCCATGAGTTCTTT
This sequence comes from Plectropomus leopardus, assembly GCF_026936395.1. NCBI lineage: Eukaryota > Metazoa > Chordata > Actinopteri > Perciformes > Serranidae > Plectropomus > Plectropomus leopardus. Next base: position 9,165,653 of record NC_142187.1, read on the forward strand.
TGTTCCTCAGCAGCAGTTTGTCACTTGCAGGGTGGATAACTGATCTGTCGATCGGATCAGATCGATGGATGAGAGGAGCAGCTGTTTCAATAATATTACTGAATGAGTCTGCTCACAATGCTGTCTTCAGCTCAAACAATGACATTTTAGTTTGTATCATAAACATTCAAACTTGCAGAACTGAATATGCCAGTGTCAGACAGCTCTTCAGTACAGCACTCACCCACTGCTTCTTCTTGGTTTGGGAGATGAGCTGTTTGTGTTGGGCCACCACCTTCTTCACCTCCTCCACCAGCTCCTCTTTACACTTCTCCTTCACCTGCTTACACTTCCTCTCCATCTCCGCCTGAGCTCCAGCCACCGCCTTACTCACCGCCTGCCGCTTCTCCTCCTCCATCTCCGCTCGGAGCTGAGAGGACAGACACAGGGGGACAGAGACAGGCTGGGTTTTAAGCTTTTTCTTTTTTTACTCTTACAGACACAAACCTTTCTCGATCGTCAAACACAAGACACACCTTCTCCAGAGCCTCTCGGACGACCCTCTCTGTCTCCCTCTTGTTGTCGGCCTTCATCATCTCCTTGACGTCGTTGAAGACCTTGGTGTACTTCTCGTGGCACATGTTCTGGCAGGCGCCGTCGCTGTTGGTCTGTGTGCCGCGGTGCAGCGTGCGCGGGGAACCTCCGCTGGCTTTCTTAGTCTGTGTGGACACCGACAGCTTCTCGGGCTGCTGGGGCGCCGAGGACACGGGGATCTCCTGGCTGGAGCTGACCGCCTCCATCTCTGGCTCCGGGTCCTGGTGGAGAGACAAGCATTAAATCTCAGATTTGAAGTCAGATTTTAAAAAAGACACAATTCTTAGGTGTTTTTGAAAAAATATTACACACAGGATTGCTGCAGGGTTCAATTTAAGAATTGAATTACACAGAGTGCAATTTTATACCTGTTTCACTGTCAAAAAGTATGAGAATATGCCGACAGGGACGATATGACCTAGACTTATTTGTCATTATATCATTATATTTCAGTATTTAGTAATTTTTCAAGCAACAAACATTTTTTCTGAGGACAAAGATTTACATACAAACCTGAAAAGTTTTTATCTGTACAAATCTTGCAATTTCTCTCTTCAATAGACATACTCTAACCAAAATAGACAGTAAACTACTTATAATTACTGGATAATTGTGTGTGTGATGATGTGAGTCTAATTTACACTGGCTTCTTCTTTGGGCTCGACCATTTGAGATCGACGGCTTTTCTTGGCTTTGGGCTCCAAGCTGCCTTTGAGCTGTAAAAAAGGAAATGAAAGAATGAAATGTTGAGAGAAAACAGTCAGAGACCACACTGTAGGGAAATTTATTTAAAGCATTTTACGTAATAAATAGGAGGGAAACTGGAAACTAAAAATGTTGACAAATTTCGGAAATTATTTAAAAAGTTTTTATCTATCTGCTAATTTGAAAGATGTGGTACAGCAACAAAGTCTTAAACTACTTGAGAAAATTCTATTTGAATCTGAAATTTACATTACAAAGCAAGGTTCAAAATAAGACGGAAGAGAAAATCATAAAGAACGTTTTTTTTTAATTATTGTGCTAAATGCTGTCATTACTCTCTATGTAAGAATTTATCACAGAACTTCTAAAAGAGAGCTAACTTTTAAAATATTAAAACCACTGCTGCTCAGCCAAAGTTATATAAGTTTTCATTTTTCTGCTACTTTCTTTTTATTTCTGCTTTGGTATTATAAGTTCATCATAATGTCAATGAAATAAGATTTTTTCAGCCTAAAAGTGTAAATGCTACCAAATTACCCATAAAATGTGTTGTACTAACAATGTTCAGTTCAGCCACTAGGTGGCAGTATTTGCTCTATTTTTAACTATAGTATTTTAGTATATTTTTGTATTGTACAGTTGACTTTTGTTCTATCTATCCTGTAGACCTCAACAACTTTGTTTTTAAAAAGTTTCACACCAATCTGCCTGTGTATTTTAGTTTTTTAGTCTGCATCAGATTCATGTTAATATTAACAGACCTGATATGAAGGTACAAGAAGTGAAAAACCTCGGAGAAAGTTTAACTTCTAAAGTGAAAAGGTGTGACTGTTTGATGTGCTGAGGCAGTGGTGTCAAAATGTGTTTTATCTGTGAAAATCAGCTGCTGAGAAAACAAACAAAAGATGACAGATAAACTTGATTAAATGCAAAGATTTGTTTTTTTTTTCCAATCAGCCCTTACTTTTCTGGTTCTATTACGGTCAATAATAACTTTAGAAAGATTATTATTACATCTACACAATTAGATTACAAATATGACAACAACAGCAAAATAGGAAACAGAGAGGACTTAAAACACTTCAATTTTTACGTGAGTAGAAACAAATACTGTTGGTGCGGTTAAATTTAGGTTTATGAGCAAAAAGGCAGCTGTGAAACAGGCTGTAATGTAACCACTTGGGGTTATGTTCATGTGGTCAATATATGTCCGTTAGAGTGTTTGTTTTCACCACTGACAAGCTCAGATTGTTACTGTAAGTGTATGACAAGATTATGGAAAGGATCCCTACATGAGGAGGCTGCTTGTTAAAAAGTAACACCATTTTTGTTTAAACAGAAACAGCCCCAAAATCTCTATCACGAAAGCCATCAGACTCTCTTTAAATAAGTTTGGTGATAGTGTTTTCAGGGCTGTTTCAGGTTAGACAAAAAGGATGTCACTCTTTAACAAAGAGGTCCATCTCTGTAGGGATCCTTTCAATAATGCTCTGCTCACCTGGAATAGCCCCCAAAAGGATTTGAAAACTAAGAGAACTGGTCTCTCTGCCTGGTTTTAAAGTTCTCATCAGTATAAGGGTGAATGAATGAGTAGGTACTTGGTCATTGTGCGTACAGATTTTAGTGTTTTGATTTCAGTGTTGTCAGACACTTGACAACTAATCTGACCCTTTTTGCAGCTCTTGTCCAAGCTGGAACAATTTCAAAAACCTTTGTTGCCGTTGGTCAATTTGACACAAAAACATGAAGAATAGGGTCCAGACTGCAGAATACACAGGTGGAGTCATTTGGTGATCGAGTGGCTACACTCATCTGTCAAATCAATGGCAAATTTTAAAATAAATAAATAAATCTTAAAAACAAAAACAGTGGCAAAGAAACATTTAAAAGCTTTGGGGAAAGTCTTAAATCCCAATACAGCAAAATAATAAAAGAGCAAAACAACAATATTAAAAAGAAGTGGCCGTTTACTGAACTGACCCCACTTACATGTCGGACCTGCTCGTTGCTGGTTGACGAGATGCTGGACTCTGCTTCGTCTGTCCTCTCCAGTCTGTCCGTCCTCCCGCTGCCCTCCTGCTGCTGCTGCCGCTGGCTCTGACTCTGGCTCTGGTTCTGGTTCTGGTTCTGGTTCTGATTCTGGTTCTGGTTCTGGTTCTGATTCTGCTGCGAATGCTGGTGTGATGACATGTTGCCCTCCTCCATCTTTGTTTTCCAATAGCGTCCCTCTCTCAGGAAGCGCTGGTAGACCTCCAGCTCCTCGCACGCCTTCTTCCAGCCGTTGCTGCGCTTCACCTGCAGCTGCTGGACGCTCACCTTGATGTCCTGGATGTTGTCCGAGGGGATCCACGCTCTGCGGAGGACAAGGGAAACAGTGCTCGACATTTAACAAGCAGCACTGCACCCTTATAATTCGTTTCACTACATTTCAATAGTGTTTCGGTTTGTTTTCGTTCAAGTCTTATCTTGATTTTGAATCAAGAAATTGGACTTCCTCATTCTCTAACAACACTGAAGAGGAGAGGAGAAACAATCTTCACTTTAGTGTGTCCAATTATTAAAAATGAAGATGCCCTGTAGTAATAAGGACACAACCAATCTCAACCTGAGATTCTCATGTCCTGCCAAGAACAATGGAACAGAAAAGTGATGCTGTGTGTTGTTGTGATGTCTCTCCGCTGTGCTAACCTCTGGTGCTGGTGGCCAAAGAAGCGTACGTCCACCTGGTTTTCATCCCTCTGAAGGACTTTGGCCGGCCAGTAGCCAAATCCTTTCATCTTGGCCCACACTAAGTCATGGCTGGGGCTCTGCGAGGTGACACACACACACACGCACGCACGCACACACACACACACACAAAAACTATTACACCACCAATACAACCCAGCAGCATCTTTCTAACCAGAAAAACTCAGCCACAACAACTGGATTGACTTATATGCTCAAAATACATTTAGTTCTTATTTTTGTACCATGCACAACATTTGAATGTTATGTATGCAATGTTTTATGACTGGAGCTGCATCATAATTTACATAATTACTTGCTATACTGCATTTTCTAGTTTAATGATTTTAGTCAAAGGTTGTCAGAAATAGAGACACATTTACCACTACTGGAAATGATAAGAATAATCACCATTCGATTAATCGGTAGTTAAGAATTAATTAAACAGGAGAAATTAAATCGATTAATCAGTAGGCTTTGCAATGCTGTCAAAGTATATGAAATATGTTGCTGTGAGCTTTGATTCAGGAAAAAGCGCATTTGGTATTGTTTGAAATAAGCAAAGTTTTTATGTTTTTGTTTTTCAAAAACGATTAATCTATCATTAATTTTACCAACAACTGATTAAGGAGAGTGCTTACAATTTGCAACCCTACATGCCACATACCACAACAATGTTTAAATATCTTGTGTGTCATAAAACTAAATGAGTTTAAGAAAAACAATACGGTAATTGCATCTTACAAGTGCAACAAATATTAATAGTTGTATAAATGTGATTCTTTTTAAAGAAACAAGAACATCTAAGATAAAACGGTGTGTTGCTTTGACCTGATGAGAGCAGGTTTGGATGTACTCACACAGGGGTAACAGAACCAGTTGTCTGGCCGCGCGTTCGACAGGTAGAAACAGTTCTTACACAACAACAGCTCATTTAGCTGAGGGAGGAAAGATACAGGATAAGGGAGGGAAGAGGGAGATGGAGAAGGGACAGAAAAAAAGATAGAAACGTTAAATGTACAAATACTTTTGACAACCTTTTGAACAAATCTGGACTTAACACATTTAAAATCAAAGAAAATGTATACTAATAAGCTCTTCACTTAGACACTAATCCAAATGTCACTGCTCTTAACTGTGAGAGAGATCAAATAAAACAACGTTACCTCGTGGCATGTGTCGCTGAAGAGCAGCCGTGCGATCTCCGCCTGGTCGCTGTGAACTGCAAAAAAAAACAAACAGGCGATGCTCAGCGAGAAAGTCAGCAAGAAAGAAAAGGTAAACTTTAATCAAGAGTGGAATAATATCTTTAAGTATATGTTTAGAAGAAAGGACATCAATTAGGATTGATAACACAAGTGATTTTTCTTTAAATGAGATGATGATTCATTTACAGCTAGTTTACCACATTTTCTAGGAGGATGATGAAAGCCACATAAAATGATGCCTTCATTCAGAACATCCTATGAAGTAAAATGGACTTTCTGGCTTGTTATAATTTATTCTTCGAAAAGGGACTTAAAAGTCATTTTTCGATCACCAATGGACTAAGAACAAAAAACTAAGACATGCTGTGTAGTGTGTACTACTATCTTTTGTTTAATAACCCCTGCAATATTTCAGTTATAAAATTCCCAGATATCCTCGTACATCCACGGACAACTGAGCAAATGCTTCCTGTTTGGGTAAGTCTTAAAATAAAAACTTAAAAATGCATAAATTTCCACATACAGTTCGGCTCACTACTTTTTACTTGAGAATGGTCTTGTATCAACTGTCAAATGTCTTTTCTGAGTCTTTATCTTGTTTATTTATTGTTTGATCAGATTCATGATTTCAAAATCACAGTTTCTGTTTCTTGTACAACTGCTTATGTGAAACAAAAATCAACTTCAACCAAATTTAGTATGTTTTATTTAATAAAAAAGGGGTGTTTTGTTTGTTTTTTTTTTAATTCTTGTCATGAAGTGCCAAAAAAATTGTGCTATTGGTAAGAAACTCATTGAGCCAACTCACTGTTTCGACTGTATCAGTGTTTCTATCAAATGTTAAACTAAACCACGGAGACAACATGTTGGAACTTTGACCCACCTCCATAAAGGATGGCAGTGTTGTGAACAATCAGCTGAGCATCTGCTTTGAACTCTTCAAAGGTTTTATACTTTCCTTCAGACAGGTTCTGAGAGACAAACACAGAGAGAAAGACAGACGGAGAAAAAAATGAAGAGAGACAGTTGGTCAGACATAGAGGGAACAAGTACAAAGAGGTCTATTCACATGCTGGGCGCGTGCGTGTGTGTGTTTTTGTGAGTTTTTGACCAAACTGCATGAGGTCCAGGAGAGGGTAGCATACTCATTAACACACATACACATACACGCGCTCACACACACACACACGCACACACACACACACACACACGCTCGCACTCGCACTCGCACTCGCACACACACACACACACACACACACACACACACACACACACACACACACACACACACACACACACACACACACACACACACACACACACACACACACACACACACACACACACAGAGGTCTGGGCGGTGCTCCAGTGTGTCTGGCAGAGGTTCGGTGTGATGCACCACTGACCACAGCACAGTCCTGCCTGACCTCACACACACAAAAACTCACAAAATCTGACCACAGTGAAATCAAGTGTTACCGGTATGACCTAAAACCACAATAGATAAAAAAATAAGATAAAACAGCTCAAAAATGCAGTTAAGGTAGTTTAAAACCTTTAGCACCAGATTACAACAAAAATCTGCACTTCCTCTCAGAGTCATTACTTAAATATGACCATACAGTCATGCTACACATACTCTTACATTCTCTGTGATTTACACTTTCCAGTGACATCATTATTTTCACTACAAATAATCATCCATATATAAGTCAAATGCAAAAAGGAACTTGTAATGTCTTATTCAGCAGTTGTCTTTTATACTTCTTTAAAGGTTTTCAGCTACAAAGAGTATGTTCAGGGATGCTTTAATCTAGCAGTCGAAGGGGATTTGTGTAGGAGTTCAAACGCTCAGTTGAAAGAAAAAAATCAGATGAATAAATGTGTGACGTAGAAAAGAGGGTTAGATAATAGGACATAATGGTTTCAGAGAATGCGTGATGGTCACCTCGTGGATGTCTGAGACTTCCAGCGCAGTGTGGATCAGTCGTTTGTACATGGGATGTTTAGTGTCTTTGCCTTTCTTGTTCAGGTCCACTGCCTGCAAAAGTAGAGGAGGGATAGTGATTTAACACCACTTTATAAAGAGGAGGAAGAGGGAGGGAAGTGTAAGAGGTAAGGAATGGAGTAATGAAGCAGGGACACATGGAGATAGATGGACATGGAGGATAACTGATGAGATTTGATACCATTTTTATAGGGAGCACTGGGATGAAGGGAGACAGGAAAGGGAGAGCAAGAGAGGAGGGGAGGAAAAGTAATGAGATTTAACACAACTTTAATAGAGTGGAGAGTGAGGGAAGAAAGAGAAAGGGAGGGATGGAGGGAGGGAAACAAGAGATGAGCAAGTCGACAAAGTAATCGGTGAAAAGGCAGATGAAGGGTGGGGTAATAGGAGGGGAATAAAGGATGTGTTTTCCTAAGTGGTAGAAGGAGTGAGGGTTATTGTTGGTAGTTACAGTGCTGTGAAAAAGTATTTGCCCCCTTCCTGATTTCTTACTTTTTTGCATGTGTGTCACACTCAACTGTTTCAGATCATCAAACAAATTTAAATATTAAACAAAGATAACCCAAGTAAACATTAAATGCAGTTTTTCTGATGAAGATATTATTTGTTAAGAGAAAAATATTATCCAAACCTACATTATCCTGTGTGAAAAAATAATTGCCCCCCTTGTCAAATGATGAGGTAATTGTGATTAATCATATTATTGTGGAAAACTGAGTTCAATTTCATAGCCACACCCAGGCCTGATTGCTGCCAGACCTTTCAAATCAAGAGATCACTTAAATAGAACCTGTCTGACAGGGGGAAGTCAGCCATATTGAACCCAAGACATCATGCCGCGATCCAAAGAAATTCAGAAGCAGATCAGAAGAAAGGAAATTGACATGTCTCAGTCTGGAAAAGGTTACAAAGCCTTTCTAAATCTTTGCGACTCCAGCAAACCACGGTGAGAGCCATTATCCAGAAATGGAGAAAGCATGGTACAGTGGTGAACCTTCCCAGGAGTGGCCGGCCTACAAATATTACCCCAGGAGCACAGTGACGACTGATCCAAGTCACAAAGGAACCCAGAACAACATCTAAACAACTGCAGGCCTCACTTGCCTCAGTAATGGTCAGTGTTCATGACTTAACCATAGAAAAGAGACGAGGCAAAAATGACATGCATGGCAGAGTTCCAAGGCGAAAGCTACTGCTGACAAAAAAGAACATAAAGTCTCGTCTCACTTTTGCCAAAAAACATTGTGATGATCCCCAAAGCTTTTGGGAAAATATTCTGTGGACTGATGAAACAAAAGTTGAACTTTTGGGAAGGAGTGCATCCCGTTACATCTGGCGTAAAATGAACACAGCATTTGATAAAAAGAACATCATGCCAACAGTGAAACATGGTGGTGGTAGTGTCATGGTTTGGGGCTGCTTTGCTGCTTCAGGACCTGGACGACTTGCTGTGATGAAGGAACCGTGAACTCTGCTCTCTACCAACAAATCCTGAAGGAGAATGTCCGACCATCAGTTTGTGACCTCAAGCTGAAGCGCACTTGAGGGTTTTGGAGTGGCCTAGTCAAAGTCCAGACCTGAACCCAATTGAGATGCTGTGGCATGACCTTAAAAAGGCGGTTCATGCTCGGAAACCCTCCAGTGTGGCTGACTTAAAACAATTCTGCAAAGAAGAGTGGGCCAAAATTCCTCCACAGCGATGTGAAAGACTCATTGCCAGTTATCGCAAACGCTTGACTGCAGTTGTTGCTGCTAAAGGTGGTTCAACCAGTTATTAGGTGTAGGGGGCAATGACTTTTTCACATGGGTCATGTCGGTTCAGATGGCTTTTTTTCCCTTCATAAATAAAATCGGCACTTAAAACTGCATTTTGTGTTTACTGAGTTATCTTATAAACTTATATTTAAGTTTGCTTGATCTGAAATGGCTGAGTGACAAAGATGCAAAAAAAGTAAGAATTCGGTAAGGGGGCAAATACTTTTTCACAGCACTGTACATGGGTGTAGATTTTAGAGAGAGATGCACCCCCTCCATATTGGGAACATGTGCATCCAACAGAGGACTTTAATTTTGACAAAACTGAAGACATTTCCATCTTCAATTGATGCAGAAAAGGCACAAAATGGTGCTGACGGGAAATGAAGTTTTTGACGCTCAAAATTTCCCTCACACCACCCATTTTAAATGTGTGTCCCCCAATGTTGAAACCTCAACCGTGGGCAGTTACGCTAGTCAAATATTTTATTAACACAGCAGAGGCCTCAACCACAGTTTGCAGTCTGAGTGAAGAATTAAAGCCTTTAAGCCTTCACAAATTCCATTAAAATGGGTTTCTTTTTATTTGAAGAGAGAAAAAATAATCTTTTTAAAATCTGAAAATGTTTGTTTAGCCTCCAGGCTTCTGATTGGATGGGCTGGCCTACGTGTTGGAGTGAAAGTCGGCTGTCAAGATACAAAGTAAACAAACTTGTGCTGGTATGTGACTTGGGCACTGAAGATTTAGGGCCAGTTCAAGTTGTAAAACAGTTCAAGTTGTAAAAAAACACATCAAACTAGTCCATCAATCTGTAAATCACTGCAGGGACTCACTGACTTTCATGCAATAGTACATTCATCTCATGTGATTGAAAGCTCCTGCAGCATAAGAGTGATACAGCTTTTTTTGACACAAGTCATGGTCATAATATTCAAGGATCGACCCAGTCCAACTCCAGTAAAATTAAGTACAATACAACAAATATTCACCTTGCAAAACAGTGCCGAAGTCTGCTGAAAGATAAGGGTGTTTTCTTCCTGAAGAACTATGACCAGAGGCCATAGGATTTTGAAAACTATCTGTTGTGTTGTCACATGGAGTTTTGATGGGTTGAAGCAGCGAAATGATTAGTAAAAAATAAATATCTGATTATTCTCACCCTCTCCTTCATACGCTGGACGATGAAGCGCAGGTATTTGCTCATTTCCTGTTTGTTTAGGTTCTTCTTTTTACTGCCCTGCAGGGGAACAAGGAGGGACGAGGAAAGGGAGAGGGAAAGTGTAGATTAGATTAGACTGATTTGACCCCGTAACCCAAATGCTCTTATACATCTACACACTTAAGATGTATATTTATATTGGCTGAATGTCCCTCAAACACACATGCAAACACAAAGTCAAGGGCTTTGCAGAGGAGACAGGAAGTGAAAAGAGGAACAGGGAGGGAACAGAGACAATGAGACACTGAAACAGCTACAAATAGGAGACAAAGAAAAAAATGACTGAATACTGACTGACTGAATGAATGAATAATGAATATGTTTTTGTTGTCTTTCTTTGTCAGGCGTTTTACGTTTGTATACAACTTACAGTGAAACCATATGGCAGTTTGTGGCTTTCTGCTTGCACCAACATTAGTTTAAATGGCTAATAACGACACTACATACACATTTTCTTGTTTGTTAAACATCATTACAACAAAAGTTTTTATTAGGGAAGAGATTAAGAGAAATGCAATTAACTGAAGGGAATTTCTGCAGGATAAACCTAAATTATTTGTCTCTGTCGACACTGGGTTACTATAAAAAGGTTATTACATATTATTACATGAGAGCATGAGACATAATGTTCATTAAAGAGTCAACACACCTCCTGCCTGACCACCTACCCTGCAGACGACACACTGCCAGTGGGATCCTCCATCTCTGGGCTTGAAGTCCTCCGACAGACATTTGAGGTGGTAAACCCGGAAGCAGTTGTCACATGCGAGGACGTCTCCCGGTAGGTGACACTCGAAGCAGTACCAGTCGTGGCTCTCTGCCTCCCACTCCTGCAGGGAAGACACAGCAGAACACACAGTCTGGGTGACCCCCCCCTCCAACCTGCAGACCACAGCCGGGGTGGTGGGGGGTGGGGGCAAACGACCGCCTTCGCCCTCTATCCTGAATTAAAACTGGTGCTGATCAGACCCCCTGGGAGTCGGGGTGTCACGTTTGTTCCCACGCCACTAAACAAAAGAAAAAACATCTAGCATTTTAAATCAGTTTCTTTTTGAAAAAAAATGAATTTTGGCTAGAATCGTGTTAAAAATGACCACAGGGTGTGGTCAGCTATTACGGTTTTAAATTGCACCAGGCCAACAAATCCTGGTAATCCATAGAAAGTAAGCGTTAATAAAATCAAGATAGGGTGAATGAATAATTCCAGATCTGGTAGCATGATTGTTATATCCAGGCACACCCATTGTACTTCACCTGCAACTTCTAATAACACCATTTCATTGAAATTCTACATGAGGAACTCTAAATGCAAATTTTCTAATAATAATAATAATAATAATAATAATAATAATAATAATAGTAAAAACCAGCATGTTTTACATTTCTCCTGAGTGTGAATATGAACCTAAACCAAGTGTAACAGTATCCAATGAAGTAAGAGCAAAGAAACTAAAGTGGTTTTTTTTTTTTTTAAAGCTAATTCAGACAAGTCACACTGGCCTTAGCAACAGCAGGCGCTGACAGCATAGAGCTCTAGTCATTTTGCCAAAAGGTCACCAGCTCAAATTGTGAACCACCTAAGAAGATGTTGGTGGAGAAATCAAAGAGAAAAAAAGCTACCCTTCTCTAAAAATGCACTTTTCAGCACAGATTCATTTTTTCCTCCTGTAGAGCTCCTGGGTGCCAATAGAAAAAAAAACAGTTGTATTGAGTTGCCCCCAAGTGTGATTATGTAGAACTGCATTAATGCCAAACTTTGCTCAAATTAAAAAAACAAAACATGCATTGAGTCCTTTCCAGAAAGAATTCTAATTTTAAAACTAAGCAATGTTCAGTCTGAGGGAGAGGAAGGGGGGCTCATTGACCTATTCCAGAATCCATTAACGATATGAAAAAACACGTTACTGTGAACATGTTTGTGCATAAACCACAACTACACACAGGCTTGAACCACTGTTAAAAACACTAGGCAGCTAAGGTTTATCTAGCCTGCACAAAACTGATACGTGCAGTTCACCAAGCACCACTTTGTGCAGTCAAATGAAATTTCTGGTGACTCCTTGGGTAATCATTGGCTAACCATAGAGCTACGTCTCATTATTTTTTTGGTACAGATCACAAATGTGCCAAAAGCAGTGGTTCTCGATTCAGGGGTCATTAAGTAGGTTCAGGGGGTTCCCAGAGAAATATGGGGAATAGAATATTTTCACAATTTAATTCACCACAGGAGTGAGTCCCGTGTGAGAAGGAGTCATAAGAGTGATTATGCTGATCATAGGTTTCATTTCCTCCACATTCGTTTCCTCATCTGCAGTTGCCAACTATAGAATTCCAGTTCTCAAAAATCTTTTCAGATGCCCCTAAAGTAAAATCTAATCAAATGAGGGTCTGTGATCAAATGTGTATCAACCTAGGGCACCTTGACATAAAAAGGGGTTGAGAACTACTGGTCTCAAGCACCAAGTATCAAAAACTGCCAAGTACATTTTTTCTAACAATAGTTATTGATTTTGATTACAAAAAAAAAGATCTGAATATTTTATTACATTTAAGTTCTTGTAGAGATAAACAATTCAATATCTGAGAACACTGGCTCGAGAACTTTTCAGAAAAAAAGTCTACATTTCTCAAAGCAGGGAATTTTAGTATCATAAAAAAGGTATTGGTACCAAATGTACTGTACTGTTTTTCATATCACTGTAAAAAATGATTTATTTTGTGGTAATTAAAAGTTATTATTCAATTATTTGTGTTCTTGCGTTAAGGGCTGGAAGATGCAGTGCAAATGTGACAACTTTTCAATGTATTCTTGAATCTGAATGCGCACGTGGTACAGTAGTAGTTTTCATTAATATACGGGGTTCAAGTGAAGGGCACAGAGACAGGAAGTATGAACTGCTAAAAATTCAACTACTTATCAGTCTGTCAAGAGTCCAACTCCTCCCACTCACAGTCTGGACCTGCTCGGTAGGGGAGAACAGGAGAGTCGTGACTGACTGCCGCTCAGAAAAAGCTAGAGAAAAAAGTCTATTTCTTGATCTTTTCTCCATGTGTTCATGTGCTGCAGGCTGTGTTTGAGTTGGAGAAGGTAAACTAGATTTATCTAATAATGGCAGTGATGATCAGAACTTCCTGAGAAAGTCAGGCTGACAAGAGGTTGCTCAACATTGCGGTTTTGATCACAGAAGAGCATCTTACTAGGAGATCATTTTCTTTAACAACCCTGATAAGCAGAAGACAAAAATGCACAGTGCAGCAGCAACATGCAGAGTTAAAGCCCCTCCGTTGCAAGTGGGGAAGAAACAAGCACAACCATAAATAGTCACAAGGACAAAAGGAGTGAGCACAGCACTGACATCCACACTTCTTGTGTCGCTGCAAGACAAACACCCTGATCAAAAGGAGGGCCTGCCAGGAGGAAGCACTCTACACTGTAAATCCAGCGGTTCATTGGAGGCTCTATTAAAGGATGACTGTTTGATGCCTAAACTAGGACTGGGCAATATAGAGAAAAACAAGTATCACAATATTTTTTGCAACAATATTTTAAGGTTGACTATTGCTGTTTTCACAAAATATTTACACAATCAGATTTTTTTTTGAATCAATACGATTAGCACTGTGGATATAATGATGTAGTGAGTCAAGTATTATAAATAATAGAACAGTTAGAACAGAAGAGTAAGTCAACCTCTGCACATACCTTGGACAATGTTTTACATTTCTGCACAAACTCAACTTATCATTTCTAAAAAAAAAAAAAACAGCACAACTCTTTAATTTTAAATTAAGATATAACACACACATTCTTTTGTATTTTTTTCCATATTTTTATTAACTTTTTTCTTAACTTTGGCAATACTTATTCTGATTTTTCAATTTAATTTCTCACTACGTTTCTGTTATGCAGAAATACACCAAAGCAAAATATTAAAAGTGAAAATCTACTTGACAATAAACCTAATTCTGATTCCGACAGAAATGTAATCCCAAACTTTCCCTGTTTCCAGCTACTCAAAAGGAAATGATTTGCTACCTGTTTTCTGTTTTATAATCATTGCATATATCTAACAAGCAATTTGAAGATGTCAACTACAACTTTGGGAAGTTGAAACTGTGTGGCATTACACACTAAATAAATTAGCCCAAAAAATGATTAATAGATAAGGTAAATGATCATTCTTTACAAAACTAATGTTTTGTTGTTTTTGGTCATTATGGTTAGATCACATTCTTAATCTGGGAACAAACAGTCTATGATAAGTGCAACCAGGGAATTTCGCTAGTTTATAATTACAGCTCATCTAGGTGTGAATATACTCAGAAAATCCATCCACAGATTCCTCAAGGGACTTCTACTTTTTAGAGCATAACAGACTCTTCACCCACACAAACACTTGACAATACAGAAATGGTCCTTGTGTTCTGCCGAATGTCAAGAGGCACTCCACTATTGTTGGGTTGTCTGATGAAAGACAAGTGGCTGACTTCAAAAGCTGCAGCTCTCTGAGCCAAGGACACAGTGTCTGTGGCTCCACGGCAGAGTGAGTTTCAACAGAGGCGTGGGTATAATCGGGCCCCAGCAAAATCAGATATTACGACAGCAACGTACTGTTGACACTGGTGTTAGGGTAACATCATGCAAATGTAGGAAATTCTGATAAAACTGGCACGAACCAAAGACTTAACCAGCAAAATAGGCACAAAAACTTCAAAACAAAGCCAAAAAATCTGCTTTTGTGTTTAAATCACTTTTGTAAACATCCGTTAAATACCTCTGAGATTTCTGGAGGGAGAAATGGGCCTCAACTAAAAGCTGCCAACAAGGGCAGGGACTTGGATAGTGATAGAGGAGGAGTAAAGGCAGCCAGAGGGTTGGCTGCCTTTAGCCATCTCCCCCACTGCTTTCCTACTCTGGTTAACAGCTCTGCTCTGTCCGTGTCAAGCTGGGACACGCCAGAGAGCCGAGAGAGGCTGAGCAGCAGGGTGAGCATGCCTTCTAATGACCTACACAAAACAGACCCCACAATTCATCTCCACCTCCTGCTGCTTTTAGATGTAAACTGCTTCACTGTAGTGTGACAGATCCACATGGATCTGACACTGCCCTTTAACCAAATATGCACTTAACTCAAGTTTTAACAAGTTCTCTACAGTTTTTTATCTTTTAAAAACTCTTTTCAGACACCAATTTCTTGACTACATTTCAAGATTTTGTCTGGTGTTCACACCACGTTGAGGTCAATAGTGGCTGATCGATGGCAACATCAAGTGAGCTGTATCACTTTGTTGCTTTAAAAGATATTATTACCAACAGAAGTGCAACAGTAACACCATTAAGAAGTCGGCAATTAAGCTCAATATTAGTAATATTTAGATTATTCTTTTTTATGACATGCTTTTGTGAACAAGGATAAGAGCCAAGTGCTTCACAATATAATATAAATTAAATTGCAATATAAATTAAATTCCCTATCATGGTTTAAAGGAGCTGTATATTACATTCAGACCAGTAATACAGCAGTAAACACGTACTTGCTGTGTAAAGAAATAGTGAAGTAATGACATCCTGAGCAGAGAAACAGTTATGCTAGTTCTGTTTGTTGTATTCCCAGATTCTCTCTTTGTTTTTGTGGTAGACAGTCCGACACTACGTCCATATGATCCCTTTGTGTGTATCCCGCTGGCTAGCTAACTGTTGCTGCTCTGCACCGCGCTCAAACGGCAGTTACTGCTGATTTCAGGACAGAAGCGTCTGGTTACCTACAGGTTAGAAACCCTTAGCTGTGTCAGCACTGTTACCGCGGTTATCACTGTTCACGCTGTTTACACAATTAAGTGCTAGCCACCGGCTCAGCCACCATGTTGAGAACTGTGATTAGACAACCTCTGAATCAGAGATATACTCTGAATATTGTATACAGCTCCTGTAAGTACTTGTAAAAAAAAAATAAATAATACATATTGTAAGTAATTACAAATAGATAAAATAGCCAGGCACTAATGCCTGTTTTTGTCTTGTTTGGATAATTAAATACCTCACAAATCAAAGAGCTATACTTTGAAGCACTTAATGACCATAATGCAAATATATTCATACACGATGAATACTGCCATAAAGCAACCCTCCTCTGTGATTTGCAACATTACCTCAAACATTAAGGGAAAGAAAACTCTGTATTAAACAAGTTCATACATTTCTTCAACAGTACAAAAGAAAAAATATGAATCTACATTGTCTCACAGCATTTATTACTATATAGCCCACAGCTATTTTTGGGATTTCCTCTAGGAAGTGGTTTCACCGAGACAGTAAACCACACATACTAAATACACAGCATTTACTGTGTGAAAAAGTGTCTCTCTCCTTCCCCAAGGGTTCATGTTTTATTTCAGTGTTAAAATTGATTCAGATGTTAGAGGAGGTGGTCATTGATTCAAGCAAAGTGGCCGACCTCCACTACGACGCTCCCCAGGAGACCTAGAGCTCAGTAATAATGTTAATAATGTTCTCACATAATGAAAAATGTAGATTCATCTGAGAGCATAATCCATTTAGAAGCTCGTAGAGCAATCAGAATTTAAGTTTCAAAGTGAAAGTATTACCAATGAGGAGGGCGCAAAGTCAAATAATGTGTTTGAACAAGGGAGCTCACTGAACTTTGTCAAAATAGTGGGTTAGTAAATTAGAGGAAATAATGTGTATTTGGGCTCTCTTTCACAGTTTGGTTACTGTCAAAGCGCATGAACACATCATATTATGTTCATTATCATGCATCACAAGTGAGTAGATTCAAATTAACGCCAAAAAACATCCTCAAATATGCTAAATTTAGAATATGAATTGAGAGATAAAGGCAAACATTTGGGGCAAACCTGGATTTAATCCAATCTGACTTGAGGCAGTGCATTTAAAAACTTGTTTTCATAATTTGACTGTGCTATTTTTACCAGCTGTGACAGCAGGGCTGATATTGTTTTTGACCCTGTAAGTCTTTTTGTCCCTGTGTGTGTGTTTGTGTGTGCGTGTGTGTCATTATGGCAAAATGTGGTCCTGGAGACACCTATTGTAGCAGGGACTACAAGCAGTTTAGAGTATTTTACCAGGTATTTATATGCATATGTCTGTGTGATGATTGTGTCAATGCGATATCTTCACAACCATGTAAGATTAATTCAACAAACTACACAAATGTGTAGTTGGAATCACAATGAACGGGGACTTCACAGATGGATGTGGTCTGAGCTAAGGCACTGGAAGAACGGTGGCAGGAAGCGGGGAAGGGGCCAGCATCGCAGCTGGTAGGATCTTACTGCAAGATGGTCTCTAGTTAAATGTTATGATCAGTGTTGATACATTGTGGCTATCAGGAGTAAATATTCCTGAGGTCAACACAAGGACACAGCACATGCCAGCTGGATTGAATCCAGGCACCTGTGGAGGAAGAGCTGCCTCGGCTTTTCACATTCAAACTGTCCACTGAGTGATCGCTAACCTAAAAAAGCTGTGTTACTAGCAGCAGGCAAGGAGAAAACTAAAGAGCACAACAACATAAACCACAACCAAACATCCGCCCCAACCCCACCCGCCCCAACCCTGTTTCATCAATTGAAAATGAAGAAGAAAAAAAAAGCATGCCAGACAGAAGTTAAGAACACGGCAGAACACACCCTCTGAGGAGAACTACAACTACCAAGACCAAAATACTACAAACGCACGGATGCTTGCTACCAACCTGCAGCTATGCTAGCATTGCTTGTCATCTCACATGATTCAATTAAACAAATGTTTAGTCTTCAAGCTGATATTCACACTTGATCTTTGAATCTAGTTGGCAGCGTCTAACGGCCAAGAACAAGATACAGCTTTGAGCTGTACCAAGTCAGTGTTTTGAGTTTTTATTCAAGCAACGGCACATCGGTAGATAAGTAGCGAGCACGTACTTTATCAAGATCACTGATCACTTCCGTAGAAACAGAGCTGCAATGGACTTTCATGAAGCTTTTTAGCGCAGAGCTGAATGACAGCAAGTAGCTTCTGGCAGTGTGTTTAATATGATGTACTGTAGGCAATTTCAAAATGGAAACCTGATATGTTTTCAGCTTTCACCTTGTGTGATAATTTCGTTTAAGGTGCAGCTAGCACGCTCACTCACAAGCATTACACAGGGCAAGAAGACTGAATTTCTTGCCACTGGCATAGAAGGGTTTCCATCTCATTTTAATAAAGCCTACAACTTTTACGCTTACCAGAACATACTGTATGTCGTTTAGATTTAGTGCGACCTGCATAAAAAAAGATTCACTTAAATCCCTGACAGCACTGCATTTGGCAGAACCGATTTCTCACAGAATGATGTTAGTTGAGAGGGGGGAGATGAAGGGATCAAATGAGGGAACAAACCCTGAATTTGAAAATAACAATGCAGTCCTTACCTTGCTTCCCTCGGCTTTCGGCTCCTGTGATTGCAAGTGATTCAGAGAGTAGTGTTTAAAAGTCCTGCTGCTAAAAACCACCTGAGCTCCGCTGGCCATTGGACAGTTGTCATATCATGAAAGACTTTTTTTTTTTTCTCAAATCATATAAATATATTTTGTGATGACACCACAACAGTATAGACCCCACAACTTAAATTCCCCCGTGCATGTTTCATTCCACCTTTTCCGGCCTGCAATCATAACAATAACCTTTGATGCAAAGATTTTATCTACAAAATGTACCTTCAGTTAAAATAAACTGGCACATGTTTTGTACAGGAGCATGTACAAGTCAAAACCACCAACTAATTCATGTAAGAACTAAGAAAAGCTTATTTTCAGCTTTATTTCTTATCATATTATTACTATTCTGATTCAAATTGCATCACTTATTTCTTTCTTACAAATCACTGATGATGCTCTTGTAGTTTAATGGGTAGTGTGAGATATTGCCAGGGTGTTAGCACCCTGGTGCAAAAAGCACTGGGATTAAAGCAGCCACCAAATGCATGTTAATGGCACTTTTATAGTAATCCATTAAGTGCTCTTTGCATTACAAATGGTAGAAAGTATGAGGATGCTCCCCAGGTAGTGCTAATACACCGTGAAATGACAATGCTACTGTGACAGAGACAAGTGAAAGCTTCGCTACACTGCGAACTAACCAGGGAAATAAGAGAGAATGAAAACAATGACTTCACAATAAAACATTAATATCACAATGCTGCACAGCAGAGGGCTGCCTGAGCAAGGCAAAAGTTGATACATATTTCATGTTGAACATTTTCATACATTTTCAAACTAAGTTTGGCCTGAAATATTACTCCTTTTCTTAAACTTTAATACCTCTCCTGTTTATTTCTTCACTGAGTACTTCTTCATCATGTTTGATCACTGTAAATATTTGCACCCTGTAATGTCTGCATACAGCGACTCTGTTAACACTGTGTTCACACTGCAAGCAACTTGACAGATGGGTGGTACATCCTGACAGAATCTGGGTGCTGGTATTAAATAGAGCTCATGTGACAACTTCATCACTAAAAATGTGCTACCTAAAGGGCTGGTTTGCTTCATTAGCCAAACGGCCTGTATATTGCTGCTCTGATCGACATCTTTCTCAGTGCGTAATGGCTCAATCTCAGACAACTGAATTCTTCTTTGCTTTTTTCTTCTATAAATGATGTTGTTTCTGCCAGTTATAAAACAAAAGCAGTAATCTACAATCAGAAAACTAAACCAGGGAAAATAATACACTTATTCATAGAAAATGACAATCCAGTAGATGGACAGTGATACATGCAGCCATTCTACAAGACTTTTATCTATTTAATATTATTGTTTTCCTTCAAGGTTCTGCCAACAATTAGTTGATTAATCAAATTAATGGAAGAACTAACTATTTTAACAGGTCATTAATTGTTTTGCCAATGCATTTTTCAAGCAAAAATCTCATGTTAAAAATTCACATTCCGGCTCATTAAACATCTAAAGATTTTACTTTTCCTCTTGTTTAATTATGGTAAATTGATCACCTTTGGGTTTTGGATTGTTGCTTAAAAGATTAATTTGAAACCCAATATATGGCTGGTTCATTTGTACAAAGCTACAGGGAGGGCTTTTAATGTGAAACGAGGACTTAACTCTTAACAAAAAGTGGCCGGCATACACCCAGTAATGGACTTCAGCGTACGCGTTGACCTTCGCTCACAGAGCTGGCCTCGTTGTTGCTAACCAACCTAATATTTCATGCAATTACATGTTAAAATGATGAATATAACTCTTAGACACAGTCACAAAGCAGTGGGGACCTGCTTTCTCTGGACCTCTACCCCCAATCACTGATCACAGTGATCGGGGGTAGATCACAGCTCTTTTTTGCTCCATTCAACCCAAACTGTAAAATGTCCCATCAGAGCCAATAAGGAGAATTCATACATGAATGTTCCTCAAATAAACTGATCAGGCAGGCCTCGCCTCTGCGGTCCAGCAGAAAGAAAAAGGGAATTCAAGGTCATCACACTGGGCTTTAGGAAACTGTGAAAGCAGGTTTCACCATTGTCTTAAGTTTTATTAGATCATATTATTTATCAATCCATCCAGACAATACTGAGCTAATTAACCAACAATGAAAACAATAATAATTGTTAGGTCGTTTGAGGTCGGTGAAAGAAAAGTTATTTTGTTGTCATTAAAGTTTTTTGAGGAATGTTGGACTTGATTTTGTAAAAAAAAAAAAATGTTGCTGACAATGTGAACACAGTGATAGAGAGAGACACCAGGTAAATATCTTACATAACGAGGACAGATTTTGCTTGTGTGTGCTGACCAATAACACAAAATCTAGAAAAGGATTCACTGTTGCCTGTGTTAGAAAGCAGATAAACTGTTACTAGACTTACCATCTCATCTCCGGGCAGCCAGTATCCTTCCTGCTCGATGCCAGCCTTGGAGCCCTTGCAGCCAACAGTCAGGGTCTCCACCACCAGGCCGTCCTTCACTGCCAAGCTCAGCTGCCTGGCAGTCTCCTTAGGGTGCATGCCAAACACACGGCTCAGGTACCTGGACAGGTGGAAGTTGAGAGGTAATTGGGCTGTGTGTGCGTGGTGGCCATTTTTTACGAAACACAGACCTTTAAAAAACTTGGATGAGTGTCATAAAATTTCAGATTTTAATTGGTTGCTTAGGAGGCGCTATGTCTTTGAAGCCAGCCCGCGCCTGTATTCATGATCATCACTTAAAGAGCGTGTATTTTCTATGATCAGAAAATTACTTGCCTCTCGGATTTGTAATTTTCCACCAACAATACCCCTACTCTCCATAAATTAGATTTATACTACCCAAGACACAGATAAGAGACACATGTGGTTTGAAATTACAAGCAGAGAGTCTTTCTCATCTATTTCCTCCTCTAACGCATCCCACCATTTCAAAAACGGCCTGCTTGATTCCTGCAGCTGCCTGCTGACTGGCAGTGAACCTCTCTGAGCAAGGTCATGTATCCTCAACTGTGGCAGACAGCCAAAAAACAGAATATGTCAGTGGGGAATCAGGTTCAGTCTGTATTTACTCCTGAGTTAAAATGGAGAGGCAGATAGTCTGTGAGGTGAACACAAATCGGACCGGATTACTTAAAGCAATGGTATTAAAACCAAGGTACTGGGGATCTAGGATGAGACTCCACCAGGCTCCCAAAATAAATCAAGAAAGAGTTTTTAAGTGTATCAGACTAACATGCCAGAAAATATTAAATCATCCCATCACATATCCGTATTGCTTGTTCTGTCTAACAAAACTCAAGGATGTATAGTTGTGTATCATGCAACACAAAGAAAACCAGCAAATGCTCACATTTGAGAAGCTGGAAGCATCTGAATTTTTAGCATTTCTTGCTTAAAAAAATGTGAAGACTTTAAATCAAATTAACAAAAGTTAGCTGCCAGTTCACTTTGTGTCAATAGATCGATCACTTTAACATTGCTGATGCTAGGGCTGTAAACTTCTGATGAAATGGTCAACATGTTGGTTGACGTGCTTTTGTCTGACCACATTTTTATTGGTGTTACATTAATACGGCTGTGAATCCACCGGACGCATTTCCTCTCCCTACTGAAAAATGGCAGTTGTTGTTCTTAGACTCTCCAAAGACATTCAGTGTCGGATTTAGCATTGTGGATTTATTTTACTAAGTCTCCAAAACGACACTACAGTTCAAGGCTGTAATACAAAGCTTCTGAAAGTATACGATCACACCGGAGCTCTTATTGGAGCAGCAGGATGGCTTACAGTAACTTCTTGGCTAAAAATAGCAAGTCTCTCTCAGGCATGCAGCATTACAGAGATATTCAACATCGGTAACGTTATGGTGTATATGACCTCGTCAGCCCCAGAGTTAACTTCTGTACTGTCAAGTATGTCAGGTTTTTCTCATCAGTGCTGTGCAAGGCTAAGTGCTTAGATGGCAAACGCTTCCAGGTTAAGTGCAGTCGGTGCACGGTGGCGATTATGTTAACCCAGAGATGACATGCAGACTTCTTTTCCCTATCGACCTATCAATTAGTTGTAAAATGTCATTCAACCAAGATTTTCTTTGGTTGATTACAGCTCCAGCTGATGTCTAGTTGTTGCTGGACAACATTAAAGTTTTTTAAAACTATCAACCCAATTCAGTGTCCTCTTTTAATTCATTGCATTAAAATGATTTACTTAATACACTTGACAGCAAGTTTGTGAAATGATAAAATGCATATTTTTGACTTTATTGTGGTATTGTTTTGTCTCCTTTATTGCATATTTAATGGATACTGTCCATTACCTTGTTTTATTTTGAGGGGGACTATGTGTCATTTTTTTCCTTGGTTACTTTATTTTTTATTAACTTACTATAACAGGGTATAAAATGTTCACAAAAAAATAAAATAAACCTGAGTCAAACATTTCATGAGTTTTGTTTAAACACATACCTGGTTTAACAATTAGCTTGGTTAATAATTAACAAATTGGTTCTGAGCGGCCTGACTGCTGTGGCTGTGACCCAGAAAATTGCATTTTTATCATGTGAGAGAGGGTGGTTAATCATTGCTGCTGCCTCGCTGACTTTAGTCTCCTCTATTTCCACAAAACCAAAGTCATCACCCTCTTGGACACAAAGCCAGTTTAGTGAAATTAAGCTACAGTGTGGCTGGATAGGGTGGAGGTGTGTGTGTGTGTGTGTATGCTGAGGGGAGGGAATCAGGGCTATCCGTTGCATGCCGCTGCTTACAGTTGCCATGACAACAGCCACTCGCCGCCGGGTATTGATTTGGCAAACAGCCAGCTCCAAGGTGCTCGCCAACTTGCTGTATGAGATGTGCTAAGTGTTTCATTTAGTCTCTGCTCCATCCGCTGACTGAAAGGAACGACTGATAAGCAAGGTCTGCCACTGATGATTTATCATCGATTTGCAACGTTTGAACAATGTAAGATTTACTCCACGGATAAAATAATGATGTAATCATGAACCAAACCTGCTGTAGATTCTGTAGGCCGAGTTTCTACATGCTTGGTTAACATAGGGTGGCTTATTTTAGTGAACAGTGGTGGGAGAATGTCAGAATTCCGACAGCTGTCAATCTAACCATTGATCACTGCCTGGTGAGGCACTGAATGCAAACAGAGCTCAGCAGAACATCCAACGCTTGCCTTTTTAGCGAGCGCCAATACACACATTACCAACATTGCTACACAATCAGTTAATTAATTCAATTAGTTGTCTGAAAAAAGAATTCATCAGTAACTATTGTTATGACCGATTAATGGTCATTTATCAAGCAAACAAAATAAAATTTAAAAAAATATTAAAACATATATTAAAAATATTCTCTGGTTCAAGCTTCTCAAATGAGAGATTTTACTGTTTCTGTTTTATGTCAATGTAATATCTTTAGGTATTTCACCCTTTACTTCTGTCATGTTATAAAATAATTTGGATTATTTAAAAATATATATCATTAAACTGACAATGAAAATAATTAACTGCAGCTCTTTAAATTTAGGGGGAAAAATTAATTTGTGAGTACTTCAGCTGCTTTAATCAACAGCTCTGTGTCGGGTTGGGTACCAAAAGCCCTTTTATGTGTGCTTCCTGCTGGACCGAACCGCAACTGAGATTTCTTTGCCTCTTTTTGGTGCGTAGCAAGTGTTCAAAAAGTTAAAGCTATTTGTCAGCATGAGCCAATTTCCCATTTGTTTGCCAGCTGAAAAGAAAGTTAACCCCAAAGTTAGCAGGCAAAATTTGCCTCTCATTGTAAACTCAAGTCAAACTTTACTTTGCTCTTTTTAGTAATGTAACTGTTATTTAATACAAAATTTTTGCTGGTCATAATTTTTTTGTATTTATTCATATTTATGTAATTATGTAAACGTTAAACTGTTTTAGAGTTAGGCCTACTATATTGCCAATTTCAAGTTCAAATTCGCCTTTGCAATTTAAAAAAAGACGTTCTTTAATGTTGACTGTCAAAGTATCTGTTCAGGCACCATTTAGCTCTAGTACCATTTTAAAAGCATGATTTCAGCACCAGTATCGGGAGAAAAAAAAAATCAAACGATAACCAACCCTATACCTGAGAATAGATATTTTATCTAAAATAAAAAGTTATTTCTTCTGCAGACACATCTCATCCCGCGTAAGACACAAAATGCCGAGAAATTATTGATGCAACACAACATATCCACATATAGTAGGTTCAAGTAATGGTATGCTTGTGTGTGGAGCTGTTTTTCTCGCCTCAGGTCATCACTGTGCTGATTTCAATCACCTAAAACCCTTTGATTAGGGAGCTGTTAGGGAATACCTTCCTTGAGGACGCGTAAGCAGGCCAAACTATAAAGGTTTTTTATAGATTTAAGATCCCTTCCAGAGAAAATTCTTTACCTCTAATTCTCAAAAATGTACAAAACTGTTTTATCTTTTAACAGTATGGCTTGAACTTCAGTCAAAGGACAATGGACACAGATACCATGAAAGATACACATCATGTCTGTCTTGTCTGTGATTAACTTACTTGGAGATCCTGTCCATGTTTGCAATCTGTTTCTGGTTGCGGACGACCTCAATGGCCGCCCACACATACTGGACCACCTTGGGGTCCGCCTGCCTCTTCTTCACCACGCGTGACATGATTTCCTTATTCATCACAACTGAGGGGAAACAAAGGAAAAATATACATCAGCAGATGTATTTGCTTTTGTTCTGTTTATGACAAGTAGGTTTAACTATATTTAAGATGTCGTACCAAAATAGGCATGAGAGGCTGAATTGTTCGTGGCAGTAGAACTACTATTTAAAGAATACCGGTGGTTATGTTTATAGTAATGACAAAAGCTGTCGTTACAGCATTAATGTGATAGTCTCAGTGTTAGTAGCACAGGTCAGGTTGGTAGTAGCAGTAGAAGTAGTAGTAATAGTATTTCTTTGTACATCTTACTGCCCTGCAAGAGATATTACATAATACTACTCAGCAATGCTGAACAGCAAAATCTGTCTTTAACATGCAATAAAAATATC
Source organism: Plectropomus leopardus (assembly GCF_026936395.1). Taxonomy (NCBI): domain Eukaryota; kingdom Metazoa; phylum Chordata; class Actinopteri; order Perciformes; family Serranidae; genus Plectropomus; species Plectropomus leopardus. Next base: position 9,191,375 of record NC_142187.1, read on the forward strand.
AAATAAAAAAATGATGTTCCTTGTTTTGCAAAAATGGTGATAATAATTACATAAAACAAAAATAAAATTGTAATAACAACTTCTTAACTGCTTTATATTCCACTCCATTAAAAAAATACAGTCCGATTTTAAAAGAAAAACTGCAAACTGAATTAGAAAATACAAATACTTCAATATAAAACAACATTATAAATTCACACAATTACGATTAAGTGGATACTTGTCTTACACATCCTTTGACTTCACAATTTTTATAACTGAGCGTTAACCGAATCCCTTTTTAAAGTATGTGAAGCAAACTGCTCTATAAAAATGTGTTTTAGATGTTTGTGCTGAGGTCAAATTGTTTAGAGGTACATGCTATCACAGTAGTTAGAAATATTTTGAATAAATGTTATGCTGTAGCTCTGACGCAGGTCCAAAAATATTTGTTGTGACCCGTGTTGTGATCACTCCTCATGTACTAGGTGTTGGATGTTAGTCAAACTAAAGCTACAATCACCTGCAGACATAAATTCAAAAATATACTGAAATGTCCTATCACAGCACCATTTATTTCAAAATTCCTATATCAACAGCTCTGAAAAGGCACTGATTTCATATCAGACATATTAATGTTGCGCCTTGTTGTCATTACCAGGACATTCTTAACACCTCAGGCCCTTTCCCTCAGTGACAGTTGGGCATCAAAACAAATACTGCAGTGCTGATAGATGCTCAGAAAATGTCAGAGGGAATATGACGAGGAAAACTCTTACAGACCTTCAAAGGTTCTGAATAATACTAGCTGCCTCTTTGCTGCGGTGCACGGGCCTGGAATATCTTCAAATCCAATTTTATGCGTCCCTCCTCTCAACCGTCCATGAAACTTAAGATGTCACTTTCATAAATCGCAGCCAAACGCTAACCATAATAATGCTTGGAGCACTTTTATATGAAAGAGGATGCTTTGTGGTAGAGGAGGCTTTGACAGATGTCAAGAGAGGATGTTCATCTTCACACTTTGCTCATGAGAGACTGAACTGTGGTTTAGAGTGAAAGAAAAACATGTAAGACACATATGTGGTGTTAACAGAAAACTAGCAAATCATCCAAAACTAAATGCATATGAAGCTAATATCTACACAAACCATGAAATTTAGAGGTTTATATTTCGGTCATGGTCAGAGTGGAGGTTTCATAAGCTGAGATAGTGTTTGAATTCCTTTCAATGTTACTGAATCATCCATTAGGTTTTTTACTTAAGATTTTTTTTAAAGGTTAAAAATGTAATTGTTTCTTGCTTCTATATTTACATATATTATTAGCGGAAACAGAGGGCTCAAAATGACATAATCAGGGATAAACAACGCAGCTAAGTAATTATTACATATTAGAAAAGAATTAGCTTATAATTTTCAGACATCACAAATTCTTCATTTTCTACATAAATGAACTCCAGGCACACTAAATAAGGATCCCCATGGTCATAGAAAACATGGAAATGTCATGGAGTAGCACTATTTCTAGACTTGGAAACATCAAGGAATTAGTAAAAATTCAGTAGGTTAACATCAACAAATGTTTTCACTATATGTGTCAATGTAAAGTAGCTCTTATATGTGACAGTGCAACAGTGTTTTGTTCACCATCATGTGTATTTCAACATTTTTTTCCTGGCATTCTGTCTCTCCCTTTATGTCTGCCAGCTAGCTGAAAGTATGTTTAGGAAAACATGAAATGGCAAATGGGGCAAAATATCTTGAGTCCTTCAAAAATCCGAGAAAAGTTTTGAAATTTAGCCCATGAAAGAGTGTGGGATCCCTGTTAAATGCAACAATGCTATCTTCAGAAGGTAATAAGAGATATTGAGACTCATGTCATTTTGAAAACGGTGACATTAAAAGGGTTTCTGTCCAACAAGCATAAATTGTATTATTGTTAGTAAAGGCAACGTTGCACAAACACTGTGGCAATGTGTTTACGTGCACATTATGCTACTCAGAGCTACTGTAGGAAGTGCGGTGGAACAACATTTTCCACACATCTTGGTGCAAACATCACAGCACATCTTGGTTCAGAGGGCCGCAATCAACCCAGACATCTAAGGGGACATTAGAGAGAATGGGAGCAGTAAGGTGACAGTGAGTAATGTGAGCTCCCCTCTTTTGTATCAAGTGCAGTAGGTGTGAAGGAGGGGCACCTGTGCCGTGATGCCAAGGCAGCATAACCCCTACTCTTTCCTCCATATGCGTCTAACGGGCTGGCATGTACACAGCACAGTCAGCCACCTCTACCAGCCTGCACATCTGTCTCCAGAGAGCTAACACAACATGATGACAGGACGACATCGTGCTCCCCAATCAATTAGGCAAGGTGTGCGACACCGGAGGCCAATTACAAGACAGCCAACACAGGTTTGGAGGCTTTTGTGGCTCCCAGGGTAAACAATGAGACTACACGGCGCTGTTGGTCCTTTCAAGGGAAACGTGACAGCTCCGCCAAACGTGACTGTACAACAACCATCACCCCAGTTACCCACGATATCAATTAATTCAATTTCACAGGTTGTAAGGATGCAATGCTATCCAGAGATTTTAGCACCTTTTAACATTAGCCAGCTAATAGCATACACATTGACACTGATATGAAGGGGCCAAACGGGCCGTTCCGTGAAAGACCACTTGAATTATAAAACTGTTACTCGAAACTCAACAACACTTGTCGTAATTAAATGTCACAATAAACACCAATGGTGGATTTGGCAACAAAGAGGGTTAGCCGTGGAAGGCCACAGGCATTGCCATTCAAGAGGCTGGATTTAGCTGCTAGCAGGCTAGTTAACGTCCAGGTCCAAATCTAAAGCTTGTCAAAACAAATTGACCGAGTTAATTTGCACTAAATAACCAGCCAACTGACACTGCTGGTGTATTTAATGATAGTATAAATAAGCACGTCAAATTGCTGGTTAGCTATCAGACAGGCTGTCGTGGTGACTTCATTTTTGTTAGCGATGCTAGTAAATGTTACGTAGCTAATCCTAGCTGGCTGGTTGGTAAACCTACCCTAGCCAACTTGTCAGCTAACCAAGACCAGGAGCACCGTAAGAGCGACAAGCGAGTAGCATTTCATGTACACCTAAAGCTGTGTCCGCCGTCACAACACAACGACAAGCCGCGGGCTAACTAGCTACCTACTCGTTTGTTTTGGAGGGCGCCATGTTCACAATCCTCCATCACGGGATAGGAAAGGCAGCTAAGCTAACGGCGCTGCTCGCTGGCTACCTCGTTAGCCGCAGTGTTGTCAGTGAGCGTGTGCCATTTTCATCAGGATAAAAATCAAACTTACCTTCGCTACGGTGTCACTAACACACAGCTGCTGCAGGAAATCCGCGAAGGATTAAAAACGAGGCAGCTTACATTAGTATTTTTTCGGGCTAGTTGAGGCTGCGGATGGTGGTTTGTGTCCAGCTGGCCACAGTACAGCAGCGCTGGGCTGGGAGGTAAACACAGACAGCGCCAACAGAGCCGAGCGGAGCTGCTGAACCAGAGGGAGAACTCTAGTGGTGGAATCCGACTCACTGCACCCAACAACCGAGATAATTAAAGGGCCAGTCCGGTGATTTAAATGTCAAAGTCAGTTTCATCTGAATCAGCTTTATTGGCCGAACTTTATTGGTATGTATACATACAAGAAGGGCTAAAGTTAAAATAGGACAACAAAGATATGCTGTTATGCACGCATGCACACACACACACACGCACATTGTATTGTTTACAGCATGATGGGGTGGTGGTGGTGGGGTGGGTCACTACAGAATAGTATCGCTATATTTTGCATGGCAATATAGTAGCCTAAACAGAAGCCAGGTAGGCCAAATGATTTTTTTTATTTTTAATTAATTTTGCAAAACATTTTCGGTCAACTATATGTATTTTGCTGCAGTAAAAATGACTGAAGTTAGATCAACAGACCAAAAACTTTATTTTATTAAACACGTATTGAAAAAGTTTTACTGAGTGGACAGAAATTGCTATTTTTTAAAAAGGTAATAAATCACAATAATATTGCATGCATATATATATATATATATATATATATATATATATATATATATATATATATATATATATATATATATATATATATATATATAAAGCGGTGCATAAAGCTGTCTCCATTATATATTCATATCAGTTACACTTTTTCTCCATGAGGCTTGCTTTATACAGCAGAAAATATTGCATTGTATTGTAAACACATTACATTCTTAAAGTGATTATGAAAGAAGCTCAAATATTGACAGAAAAACAAATGAGAGGATGTCAAAGTATCATGCATAATGTTTAACTGACAGGTGATCTCTGTGCAATAAAGAAATACCACAACAATCAGCCCTCAGCAACAAATAAAAGACAAATTAAGCTTAAGACTTAAATACAGTTTTTAACCCACTGACCCTTCAATGACCTCTGTGCTGGACTTTGAGTTTACAGAATTATGGAGACACTGCTGAGTTCTGTAAACTCAAATAAACAGAGCATCTGAGTGAATGTGGTCTGGACTCTGTGGAGGAGAGTCATGGCTTCAGAGATGCTGTAGAAGGACAGAATACCTGCACTGTGATCCAGGTACTCTGAAGGACTGGGGACCTAAGACAGGGGTGTGGACTCCATTGTACAAAAACATGCAACTGTTTTCGTAACATCGTAATGTCCAACATTTGTCATTAAACCCAAATCCACATTCTGTTGAATTTCCTGTTCTGTTGATATTCTTGAATGCGACTGCTACATCAACTCCTCCTCCTCTCCTCTCCACCTCCCAGTAACAACATTCAGTCAGACTCTCTTTACTTAGGACCTGACAACATTTAATGACTCTGTCTGGATAATGATAATGTTTCTGATGTTGACTCATAAATTTTGCTTTTTTGTTGCCCTCAGATAATAACAGACATGTATGTGCTGTGTTTGGATCCAGTGTGATTTCTTTTGCATATTTTTTGCATATTTTAGCATCTTTTCTCCATGAGACGGATCAGCTCGGTGAAGATCTTCTCACTGTCCTCCACTGCTTTATCAGCAGAGCGGTTGATGGCCTCCACCTCCTGCTGAAGCTGCTGAAGCTGCTGAAGCTGCGTCACGGCTTTCTCTCTGTCCTGGATTCTCTGCTGGATGTTTTGTCGACTCACCTCCAGCTCTTTCTGCCTCACAGTCCTCTCTGCTGCAGCCGAGATGTCTTTGTGGCCTTTATGATCATGCAGCATCTTCATCACCTCGTCGTGACGAGAGCAGATGTTCTCCTGGAGCTTCTTGCAGGGCTCCACCAGCTTGCGTTTCTTTAACTGAGCTACATCATAATGAGGCTGGAGGTGTTTCTCACAGTAAGAGACGAAACAGACCAGACAGGACTTGAGAGCTTTCAGTTTTCTCCCAGTGCAGGCATCACAGGCCACATCTTGAGGTCCAGCATAGCAGTGATCAGCAGGAGCAGCTTGGAGTCCAGTCTTCTTCAGTTCCTCCACTAAATCTGCCAACATGGTGTTTTTCAGCAGGACGTGCCTCGGTGTGAAGCTCTGCCTGCACTGAGGGCAGCTGTACTTTTTCTTCCGATCCTCTCCATCCCAGAAGCTTTGAATACAGTTCATGCAGTAGCTGTGTCCACAGGGAGTAGTCACCGGATCCTTCAGAAGGTCCAAACAGATCAAACAGGAAATTGTTTCCCGGTCCAACTGAACTCCTTGCTGCGCCATTTTACCATTTTACCATTTTTTGTCGTTTGTCTGAGTGAGTTTCTGTTTCTTTGCACTGAAACAAGTTTGAGCTCTGATCTAAACATCATATGTTTGTGCAGTGAACAGGGCCTGTCAGCTCTCTCACTTCACCACCATGTTGGCTCAAACTGTACATCTGAAGGGGAGGGAAGAAGGAAATCTATGAACAGAGTGGAGCTGGCTGTGTTTGAGAGCAGGAAGAGGAGGAAGCGGGTATCATGCTCAGATTCATTATAGGAGGAGGAGCAGTTTGAGAGAGAAACTGTGTGTTTAACAGCTGAACACAGAGTTCATTTCTCATTTAAAAACTCTATCTCTTTCTTTTTGTCCCTGGAAAAAAAAATCCTCTTAGATTCAGAGTTCTTGGAAATGGCCCCGAAGTTACAGAATTACTCAGTTGTAAGGTAGAATTACTGTTATTAAAACTCCAAATAATCGGGACACTGTAAAACATGAAAAAAAAAGTAATGGTTTGAAAATTTCCTTGTGACCTTTATTCAACTGAATACAGGCCAAAGACAAGATATTTAAATTTTTTAGACTAATTAACTTTTATGGTTTGGTTTATTTTTTTTTATAAATATGCAGTCATTCTGAATTTAAATTATGCTACATGTTCCAGAAAAGTTGGGACAGGGGCATGTTTAGCACTGTTACATCGTCTCCTCTTTTAACTAACTTTTAACTGTAAGAAAAAGCTAAAATTGGTGACAAAATAAAAGAGAACACTGTTAAAAAATATCAAACACGGGAGATTACTTTTCATACCATTACTGCATAGTATTGGCAAATATAAAACTGTAAACTAAGCATGTCCAAACTTAGTCCGGGGCAAATAGTGGCGGCCCTCGGACAGACTGTAAACAGGCCGCGGCCTTTTTATTAAAATATACTACGTGTTCCGCCACACAATGATGGTTATTCAAGCAAGACTTTGCATTTTCTCTCTGTTTTCATTTTTCATTTTTGCTTTTGGCAGGACAATCATACAGTTTTCAGACATGCAACAAATAGGTGCTATGCAGGCAAACAAGCAAACAAATGAAGAAAGAAGCAAAACAGTGTTGGCCATCACTTTCCGGAGATGTGGATAGTTGTATTCAATGGAAGATGAAACTGTTGTGTTTATCAAATTTGAAGGTGATTTTTATCAGTAACATATATAACATAAGAAGCAGCTGCCCCCAAATTTTCCCACATAATCTAATTTGGCCCCCATTCCAAAAAGTTTGGACTGCCCTGCTGAAAACAAAATGAATCAAGGTGCTTTAACCTCCGCTTCATCCCTAGATGGCAAGATAAAGGCGCCCTCTTGTGTTGTGTACCAGTTTTTACATTTAATCTGATGCGATGTTCACTGCAGGAGGACATAGAAAAACTTCTCTGAGAGTTTGGCAGCTTCTAACAACATCATTATAGGGATTTAAATATATTATATATATATAACTATATATAAATTTTACACTATTTTCATTTGCTTACTGTAACGATGATATATTATGATGATGAGAAAAGTTTGAACTGAAAGATGCCGCTCTGAACATGAACTTTGTGGTGTTTCAGGAGGAAAAGTCCCTCTGTTATACTTTAGTTTCAGTTTCATATGTTCTCCATTAGCTTTGTTTGACTCTCTGAATGAACACAAGAAAATACTTTTTTCAAAACTGCTTTAATCATCATATAAACCCTTAAATTGTTCACACATCCCACCAGTAAAGCCTGTTAAATAACTAATGCTCAATGATTTCCTGCGCATATTCACTTCATCCGTATAATTAATCTGATGTAAAAAGAGAATAACTATCGATACCCTTTTGATTATATCATTATCATTGATTATAACCAGGATAATCACAGTTTCATACTTCCATGATATCTAAACTGTCAATTTGGACAAAAACAACATCTGGACTACCAGACAAATGAATTTAAACATATTTACAAATTTAAAAAGCGGTGAGAAAATACTCTATACAATAAAAAGAAGCTCTGGTGCTTTCTCTCTTAAGGTCCACACAGGGGAAGAAGGAATAACAACATACAAATCCATCAATACAAATATTTAGAGCACACAGATGTTTGCATTTCCATACAAAAATTAGGTGAACAAACATCATGATGAGCAGTGACAGCCTCCATGGCTAAACAGATACAGACACCAGCACCTAAAAAAACTCCAACATTCACAGAACAACTAATGACAAGATGTCAAAGTACCGCCCATAATGTTTGCATGACGCAAGAAGCAGCTGACCCCCAGGTATTTACACATTATCTCATCTGCCACCCGTTCAAAAAACTTTGGAGACCCGTGTTTTAAGGGGGTTAAAACTGGATGAAAAAAAACTTCTCTCAGTCTCCCCTTTGATGTTTCTCATCTAATTCAGCTCACAGAAGTGAGCAGCGGCTCCATTATAACCACTAAACCAAAGTCCAGCATAGAGCGGCTGAGTGAATGTGGTCTGGACTCTGTGGAGGAGAGTCATGGTTTCAGAGACGCTGTAGAAGGACAGAATACCTGCACTGTGATCCAGGTATACTCCTACTCTGGAGGACCGAGGACCTGAGACAGGAGTTTTCCTACCATTATGTATGAATTTATAACTATAGCTGGAGTTAAACTCTAAAGCCCAGGCAATGTCGTTGAACCCAAAAGCACACTCAGTCCTGCTCTGCTGATACTCTTGTATGCAACTGCCACTATGACTTTTTTCCTGCTCCAGTCCACCTCCCAGTAACAACGTCCAGTCAGAGTGTCTCCGCTCAGGACCTGATGCCATCTAATGAACCTGTCTGGGTGACTGGAGTAAGACTGCTCGTCTCTCATTATTGTTGCTCTTCTGTTCCCCTCAGATAACGACAGCTATGTGTTAACTGTGTTTGAATCCAGTGTCATTTAGTGTGAATATTTCAAGAATTCAGCTCTGGTGTCTGGCTCTGGTTGTGGATTTGGGGTTAAAGCATCCACTTTGGTCACTGTCAGTGACATGTCTGTCCATCCGTTACTTAGACCTCTTTGTAGTTTATCTCTGACTTGTGACACAGCCGCTGTCACATCCTCAAAGTACCACAGAGGACGGATTTTGGTGCTGGGTAGCTCTGAATTCACGTGTTGAGATGTGTTGAGGAGAGATCTTGTAGGAAGTGGGTGAAATCCTCTGAGAGCAGCTCCATGTCTCTTTGTCTATGCTGGATTCTCTGCTGGATTTTTTGTTGACTCACCTCAAGCTCACTTTGCCTGTTAGTCCCCTGAGAAACAGCAAACATGGTGTCTGTCACCAGGACAAGCCTGGGTATGAAGGTCTCACTACACTGAGAGCATCTTTTCTTCAGATCCTCTTTATCCAAGAAACCTTTATTACAGTTCATGCAGTAGCTGTGTCCACAGGGAATAGTCCCCAGATCCTTCACTGGATCCATACAGACTGAACAGAAGCATGTCTCTTGGTCCAGCTTTAGTCTTTTGTGTGCCATTTCACCTGGTGGCTGTGACTGTGTGTGTGTGTGTGTGTGTGTGTGTGTGTGTGTGTGTGTGTGCGCGCGCGCGCGTGTGTGTGCGCGCGTGTGTGTCTGAGTGGAAACAAGTTTGCAGTTTGATTTAAAACAAAACTCCTTCTTTCCTGTTCAGTGACAAATCTTCACTGAATGTGGCTCGTCAGCTCCTGCTTTTCCACATGCTGGTCACACCAATCTCCACAATTGCATGTCATTTTTAAGGGAGGGACACCCTGTGCAAGCGCAGAGTGGGAAAAAGAGAAAGAGAAAGGAGGGGTATGGGGCTTTCATGCCTTATAGCCCAGCAGGAAGAAATAAATCCCGATAATATTTAAACAAAAGATAAATGCAGGGCTGTATCTACCCCAGAGGAAAGTGAAATCATCACTCTGATATTGTTTCTGAAATTTGGGGAGTTGTAAACAACATGAGGAGTTTAAAGTAAATATACACAATTTCAATTTTCATAAATGAAATTACAAATAAAAAAATAAAATAAAACGAAATGAAATGAAAAAGTGTGGCTGTCTGTATTCTATTCATTTTGTACAAAAGTTGTATTGCCTACTGGCATGCATATGTAATCTATGTTTAATCAAACAATTGCATATTTCATATACCCTGGTTCACAAGTAAATGTGGATAGGTCAGGTTAGACAATTCTACAATTTAGTTAGGTTTTTTTAGGTTTGAAAAGGAAGAAAAGGTTTACAGAGTCAAAGTAGAGAATCTAAAGGACTGTATGGATGTCTATTTGTATTCAATTGCAAAGCTAAACAGCTGCAGTCTGAGAAACACCCAACTGCCATTATCAGCAGACAAACTGCTTTTGTCTGAAATGGTCCCAGACAGATAATCAACTGTAAATCTAAAGCTCTATACTCCAATAACGATTTGATTCTGGCCGACAACCTGAGTGACTTTCACTGTCATTTCACAAGACAGTAAGACAGTTCTGATACCAATGATGACCCTCTCCATCCTTGAGAGGGACGTTAACAGACTGTTCAAGAGACAAAAGTGCCCCCCTCGCCCCTCCACCCTGAAGTTCTCTGCTCAAAGCTGTTTACAGTGTTCATTGCATTTTTTAACGCCTCACTGCAAATGTGCCACATATCAGCAGAGCGGTTTATGGCCTCGACCTCCTGCTGAAGCTGCTTCACGTCTTTCTCTCTGTCCTGGATTCTCTGCTGGATGTTTTGTCGACTCACCTCCAGCTCTTTCTGCCTTTCAGTCCTCTCTGCTGTGACTTCGTCTGGGCCTGAGCAAAACATCTTCATCGCCTCATTCAGCTACTTGGAGGGCTCCACCAGCTTATGGATTTCAAAGGCAGGGCATTCAAAGTGAGGCTGAAGGTGTTTCTCACAGTAAGAGACGAGACAGACCAGACAGGACTTGAGAGCTTTCAGTTTTCTCCCAGTGCAGACATCACAGGCCACATCTTCAGGTCCAGCATAGCAGTGATCAGCAGGAGCAGCTCGGAGTCCAGTCTACTTCAGTTCCTCCATCAAAACCTCCAACATGTTGTTTTTCATCAGGACGTGCCTCGGTGTGAAGGTCTTCCTACACTGAGGGTTTAACCCAATCCTCTCCATCCCAGTGGGTTGTAATACAGTTCATGCAGTAGCTGTGTCCACAGGGAATAGTCACCGGATACTTCAGCAGATCCAGACAGACTGAACAGCAGAATGTCTCCCAGTCCAGCTGAACAGCTCTCAGGGCCATGTCACCACGTGTCAATGAGTGTGTGGGTTTCTCTGAACAGAAACGGCTCTGTGATTTGTTTCATCTCTATGTTGATTTTTTTAATCACACTCAGTTCTTAATTGTTGCTAAAAATACAAGAATAACTACCTTGACTTTTGACCTATGGCCACCAAATTCTAATCTATTTATTGTATAGTCCAAGTGAGTATTTTAAAAATGCAAAAAAAAGGAGTGTTTCCTGGACTCAAAAGTCAGTTTGTTCGAGGTGCTCTTTGGGTGGGAATTGAATGTCTGCTCCAAATTTGAAGAATTTCCTCCAAGCATTTATGAGATATTTCATTCACAATGGGACGTACATATGTACGGAAATATGGACTAATGGACAGCCTGAAACCATAATGCCACTGGTAATGGTTATCCCTTGCACAGAGGCATACAAACACCATCCCTTTTTTGTCTGTTGATTTATAGTGTTTTATACTTAAGTTACTCTTGCACATAATAAACTTAACTGTTTAACCAACTTGTCATAGGCCAACCACAGCCCACTAAAACTATTTAAATCACTATACAGTAAAGCATTCAAAACACTGACTGATTCTGAAAAAAAGATCAGATTTTAACTTCGGTTGAAGTGATAAATTATGTGAATTTGTGCTTGGTACACAAGCCCCCTACCCCCCCCATGACTTTGCTCCACCACCACATGTAGCATATATCCACGGAAAAGAACAAAAAATAATTGTGTCACTTGGGGGTCTACAAAAGGAGATTGGACTATTCTGCTGCTTTTAGCCAGTCGTCCTGCTCCATCAGAGGGTCAAGAGAAAGGAATATAATCCTTATTCCCATCAGAGGACTAAAAGCTTGCTCATCTTTCATTGACTAATTTAAACAGTTGGTGCTCTCCTCTTTGCTGCTATATCTGTTATACAGTTGAAAAATAGCCCAATGGCTAAATATATACCATGTATATTTATGTTTTTTTAATGGTCCCCCCTCACATTAACTAAACTGATAAGGAATCCTGTCTTACTGGAATGAAGGTGGTGACCTTTATGTTGAAACCAGCATTGCAAGTTGTCAAAAACTGAGCTACCACTGGGAGGCGAAAGAGCTCCACTGAAACTTCACTAGTATGGGGAGACTTGATGCAACTCACATTCACACATCTGACATGAGTTTGTTTGGGTTTTCTTTTGTCTGCTGAATGTCTGTACTGATGTTTTCAGATTCCAATAATCCTTTTTCAAAAATAAATGTTGATGTCTGCAGCATTAAACTGAAGAGTCCTCGTAATACTGGGTTTTGATTTCTACTAATGGAAGACGTATTCACATCCTTTACTAATGTAAAAGTACCTATATACAACAATATAAAAATTCTTGATTAGGTCTAAAACGGCATGCAAAATCTTACAGTAAACAAGCAAACATTTTTGAATGATCAAATATTTTTTTTCTGCAGACAGTTGGCCCCTGTGACTGATTAGTGTGAACCATAGTCTGACAGTCAGGAGTAGGTCACAAGATAAATCTGAGGGGTCGTGGGATGATTAAAGAAGAGGGGGAAAAAAAATAGTTTTGCAGTTTTGCTACATACATTCAAGAGTGCCAATACTGAGGTCTTGAATAACAATAGGGCATTTACAGTAGTCAAAGATATAATTTATAACACTGTATTCTGTTACATAAGTTTGTCATGTGAAACTGTAGCTGTCAGACCATTGCAGAGTAGGAAAAAGTGCAATATTTCACTTGGAATTATAGTGAACCACAAGTATAAAGTAGTCGAATATGAGAACACTCAATTAAAGCAGCTCAAAACTCGTCTTGTACTTTATTCCAGTATTTAAGCAAATGTATTCAACTTCTCATCATCACTGCTTTGTATGAACAAACAGCTTTTATACTTAGGAGAAGCAGATAGTGAGTTGTGGTCATCCAGTTCAAACCCAGAAATACTTGACTGAGTGGATCCTGACCATTGACCTACTCTGAAAGGTCACAGGTCAGGATCACATCAAAAAAACCTGCAGTAACATAACTGCATGTAGATTTTGGATTGTTATCCCTTGAAAGTCTCCTGAATGACACCCTTGGCTTCCCCAGTGGAACCACTGCTGTGAGTTAAAGTTCCCAAACTCCTTTTAATGATTTTCTGGTAAACTACATATTAGAAGGTGTGGGGTTATATGTGACCTCTAAATCACCTAAAGTTTTACCCAAACCAACACTGGACAACTTTTTAATGAAAACATAAAATTCAGTTCCATCTTTTTAAAGTCTTTTCAATTTTTTTTAACCTCCAAAAATCCATACCCCAAAATAAAGTTTATTTGAACATAACATCACATTTTCCTCCTGTTTTGTAGCATCATGACAATCACGTTGTTAATGTGCTATCACCTTCAGGCTGGTGCCTCTGGTGCCCCTGCATGGTGGAGTTTGGTTCGTATGTCAAATCATTCAAAGTGGAGTTTATGGAGCTTCTGGGCAGCGAGGGGTCTGTTCAGTGTTTCGTTTTGCCCCTGCAGAGCCAAACAAGCTCACCAGGTTCCTATTTTCAGTCAAGTATGTCATAACAGGAAGGTAGGACTGGAGTCTGCAGGAGATCCTGTATATTGTTAAAAGTGAGGCTCAGTAGTCTCAGTGTTATTTAGCTACTACTTATAATCTGAAATGAGATGACTGAAATGCTGTTTTTATTCGTTCTCTGTTGATAATGCTGCATTGTTGTGACAATAATTCCTTTGTTGTCACTTAATTTGGTATCTGATGCAGGTTTTTGTTTTTAAATCTGAACTTTGGCATTTCATATAACTGTTACAGATTATGTTTTTATTAATAAACCATTATTAGGTAGAAAGTACAATATGCTTTAACACTGAAGGGAAACTGCTGTTACCACTACTACTACTACAAAGTATAATTATAATAATTAATAATTTGATTATAATAAGAGATGCTAAAAATATTTCAATCAAAACATAATAATCAGAGATGTAGCCATCACTGAGGGAATTTAAGACATCTGCTTGACATATTTTTTATTTTGGAGTTTTGGACAATGTGATAGTATACAAGTTTCATATGTCAAGATTTTTTTAAGGCTTAATAATAAAAATGACCAATTCCAAGTGAAAATCCCAGAATGACACCCATAAGTAATACAACATGTTTTTATCCTTTGATGGCTGTGGATTAAAAAATGCTGTTGGAATGGGGTTTAATGGCCCCTTTTTTGCATTTAATAGTATGGATGTAGCAATTTTGTTTACACAGTGTATTCTAGACTTATTTCAGGAGCTGAGCTGGAAATTTCAAGATTAAACAAAAATACACAATCTTGCCTAAATGTATGCCATAAACATGAACACAGCCAAAATTCTAAAAAAAATAAAATAAAAAAAAAAAAAAATCAGAATGTAAAGCGCCCAAAATGTTTCAGACAGTCCTTTAGGGTTAAATATAATTGGACTGAATAATTGGACAGAAAAAGACTATATGCAGTGTCTGTTATTGGTGCATTCTAAGCCACCACAGCAGCTCTCTGCTAGCTTTCAGTCTGTATGCATGTTGATAAGACCGGAGGAGAAAGTTACAGCTACTCTCTCATGGCTTCTACTTATTCTGCCTTTACTGTGTGCAGGAGCAGCAACCAGATGGTGATGGCGTGCATACCTCTAGAGGCCTGAAGTGAACGTTTGCGGACTTTGTTTCATTTAAATTAAGCAGGCTGACTCTTCTTCACTTACTGAACATGTCTCAGCCACTGTGACCTGCTCTCCAAAATCCCACTGATGGATTAGATTTCCTTCTTAATTGTCGCTGCAGGCGCTGACTCTTTGTTGTACCAGACAGGCTAAACCGACTGCGGCAGCAGAGCAGCCTTTTGTTTTCCATAAATCCATCAGACGTGGCACTGTTAAAGTAGCTGTCTCCCAGATCTGATAAAATGTTTCCTTCATATTATAGCGAATACAATAAAGTTTTCCACAGTTTCACAACTTATTCAAAATTCCAACACATACATTTCAGCAATTGCTAGAAACGCAAGCTGGAATGAAGACTGAGAAAGTTATTTTCCAAGTCTTTCCTTTTTCCCATTTTACATGTTTCAGGCCACAATTACCATGTAAACCATGTTCTATCGAGAGACACTGACAGGCAGTTATCAAGTCATTTTTCACCATTCATTTTACAGCTTTCATCTCCTTCAGATGTTATCAGACAAACCAGATAACAGAGGGGAAAAAAATTAATGTATGGGACAATGTGAGGCACGTGGGCACCATTTGATTAAAAGTGTCTCATCTCTATTTTATCTAAATGCAGCTACACTGTACATGTGGAATCTTAATAAAGCGTAAAGGTTATTCTCTACAGACACACAGGAAAGAACAAAGAAAACCTGTGAGTTGTTGCTATGGTTGCAAAACTAAAAGTACCGTACTGTCATATTTTGCCAGCAAGAAATGGGTGACTTCTTAACCATTACATGAATAACTGAAGGTATAACATAAAAAGGGAGAAAAGATTCTGTTCACCTCCTGACAAATTTGGGTAGAAGTAAACAAACTGTCATTGCTGCAGGGACAGGTTTTAAAATTTTAAGCGATTTGACATTTTAACCATTGATTATGGGGAGTTTTACACTGCATTAATGCACTTTCATCAAAACAACCACAAATTCCTGTTCTGATGGCGGGGTCCTTATCTGAGACACATCAGGATGCATTAGTGTTTTTATACTAAAAAGGAAATGTGATCAAATGCATCCAACACCACCTCAGTAAGTTGTTAAAGTGATCAGATCACAGTAGGTCTAAGTGGTAATTTACACTTATTTTAATGCACGGTTTACTTTTTCATCACTCAAAATGCATGTTAATACCAGGTGTAAACAGCACCAATGATTCATCGTCATCGTGACTCACAACCTATTCACAGAGGTGCACTCATGCAATGACTGTATGTACCTGTATGCAGACACAGTCACACCTCAGAGGCACAGGTAGATGGAAACAAATAGTCACATAGCTGCTTAAAACTAAACACACAGTAGAGACTTTTGGAACAGGAGGTCAGTGTTTATGCTGTGGTGATCCTGCGGATTAACATATCAGCTGCTCCACCTGCGGCTGCTTGACAGTGAGGAAGTACATGAAAAAGACATTTGTGTTTAGGATCATGCCTCCACCTCTGAAACCTCAGTGGATTTTGGTGATAGAGTTTCTTTTTATCATGTTTCCCCGTAATAAAGATAAAGAAAATCATGGGAAAGGCTATGTCATTGTGTGAAGGTCAGTTTTGATTTAAATTTTAAATTTAAGGAGTTAATTCATAATCGTGGTCAAACGCTTCCGTATATTCACACAGTCCTGCTTTGGCAGTGATTGAGAGCCTATCAGTCGGACTTTTCCACTTGTAATTGCTATCCGTGTGTACACAAATGTGACACACATCTGTGCACCAAATATTTACTCAGGAGCTCCAGCATTTAGCTCCATGGCATCCCGGCATGGCTCTTTAATCCTGTGAAACCTGAGCAAATCGGCTTTCAAAAACACAGGAAGAAGGCAATGAGCAACAAAAGAAGACATGACTCAAAAATTAGCAAGAAATTTGTAAAATGTATTATAAAATAAAATAAAATAAAAATAAAATAAACAAACAATGAATGAACTGGAGAAAGTTTTTTTAAAATCATGATAATTATGTTACATTATTTTTAATTCATTCATTTATAATTATAATTAATAAATGTGATTACATGGTTAAAAATGAGTTTTTCCTTAGCTTTTTTTTCTTTCCCTAGACATTTCTCCCTAGCTTTTTTTTCTTGCAATTTTGGGAGCATTTATTATCAAGTTTCTCAATGTTTTTTGTTTTTGAGAGAATTCACACCACCTTGCTCAGGGTTCACAGGTTTAAATACTTGTTGAAGGAGACTGAAAGCAGCACAAGAAAAGTGATGTCACTACAGGTTTAAAAGGGTTAATCAGACTGAACAAAGCAAGGGGCTTCTGTATAGAATCTGTAATGTATCTTTTTATAGCAGCATTAGTGTCTGGTTTCCAGAACATTTTGGCGAAGGTCAGTGACCTATAAATTTGAGATGCCACTGACATGTTTTCAGCTTGTTTATATCCCTCTGAGACATGTAAACATTTCACTCAGTGTGGATTCAGTGACTGTCATGACAGATAACCACGGCTGAGTCATGCCTTACACGCTGGGGACACACAGTGAAGCATAACCCCATCCGTGGACGATATTCTCTGTTCTCAGACCCCTATAGCAAGCAACGTCTTTATTATTTATGACAGCATGTAGAATATCAAGAATTCCTCATGGGCATCAAACTGAGACGTGACTGGATATCCCAGAGGAGGTATCACAGCTCAGCCCAGGATGAATACACTCACCATCTATATTCTGAGAGCATGGTTTCATAAGATTTAAATTCTAACAGTGGATTGTTGAGGCAGTTTCACACAGCATAGAAGAAGCCGATAGAATTGAATCCCAGCATACCTGCTGTCGGGGTGACACAGTGTAGCAAGTGCTTCAGCGTAGTTGCAAAGAGTTTCCTCCTTTGGCAGTGGTGAGAAAATAACGAAATAACTTCATTTATATAGCACTGTTCAGCAGGATATATATTGTTTAATATTAGAGATTCCTGTCAGCACTTTACCTAACTGAAGTTACCCTTTAGTAAAGCTGCCCTAAAGCAATACAATTAATTCCGTATTTGTGCTGCACCCAGTGAAGTTGGAATTTTTAACCGATTTAACTTTCTAACCACTGATTATATGCAATATATTCCTGTTAAATACTATGTCGTATAACACATGACTTAATTTGCATGGCTGGATTAAATGTTTACCTAATATAAGTGCTCTAATTTTAAATAAAGGTGTAGATAAAATCAAATAAAATTTGGTAAAAAATTAAAGAACAATAAAATGATGCTTAAGTGTAAGTAAGTATGTACTGATGCAATCTTAGTATGTTGTAATTACATGCATTATGAATGTACTTCCAAAAGGATATTCTCAAACTAATTGAGAATATAATGATTAGCCTTTAACTTAAGATAGAATTTAGTTTATTAGAGATTACTGTAAACATTTTGCCTAAGTGCTTTGCTTTCACACAATAACTGACTGAAATAAGAAAAAGACAGATTTTTATAAATAGACTGTTCCAGACAACTTACATTAATTTAATCAAAGGCTACATATGTGGCTTACAAGTAATCCACACACACAAACACACACACACACACACACACACACACACACACACAAACACACACACACACACACACACACACACACACACACACACACACACACCAAAAATGTCCACTTACACTATTTTTATCTTCTTTTATGTTTTGTCTTTTGTTTAATTCATGAGCAGCAAGACCAATGTGCTTATACAGACTAGATGTATTCTTTCTTTGGGTTGCCCCACTTTTGGGATATTTGGAGAGATTGCAGATTCAGTTTTGAAAAAAATGGAATAAAGAAGAACATTTAAATTACACACAAAATGCAGGATAGCATTAGCAATGCAGCCTATGTTGTTACCCTCATTATCTAGAAATAGATCAGCTTTGCGCAACATAATGAGTATAGACTAGTGTTGGATGATGTATCTTTGTTTCATTGAACTTTACTAATCAGGGTACACATTCTCTCTCGACATCACGACAAAACACATTTTCCCTCTTACCATGGTGATATCTTTCCAAGCAGATAGGTTTAGTTTTATGTGTCCATGCAGGTGGAGATCTCTGATTTTCTTTTTTTTTTGCCTCCATCCCCTATACAAAAGAGGACTGAACACAGCACTGAAAAATACTCAGAAGTAGCATCTCACTTAAAAAAGAGTGTCCCTGTTACTGTTTATAATCCACAAAAAAACCTTTTCATGGGTTTTGTTTCTCTGGTAGTAAACCATTTGAGCCATTGTAAAGAAAGGTTTCCATTTTAAATTCAGTTGACAAACTCTTGTGGAACAGATTATTATTTAAATGTAAAATGCGTGAAGCTTCAATTTTTGGTGTCTATGCTTCCCACAAGGAAACATTAAACTCAGCGGGCAGACATGATATTAACCTCCATGTGGGGAAGGAAGAAGGCCATACCCAGAGCCTACAAGTGGCTGCAGGGGTACCTTTTAAAATTGTGACAGCAGCGGCGGCAGCAAGCAGTGGTGTAGCATTGATCCTTTGAAACTTGAACAGATGAGCTTGATTTCATTCAAAAACATGGAAAAAGGCATTGAGCAACTTGACAAGAAATGACTCAAAAATTGCAAGAAATTACTAAAATGTTACAAGAAAATTCTCTAAAAAAAATTTAAAAAAATAAAATGAAATATATATTCTTCATTTAATGTAATTTTAAGTGTGTATATATATAATATTTAGAACTACAATTTTTTTTTGGACATTAACCCTTTAAAAAAGTAAACTTTTCTAATAATATCTGTCTCTCTCTTTTTTCAACCTGAACACATTTCTTACAGTGTGTGGGACATTTTTGCCAAATTGCTGATTGACTTTTGGTTTGAAATAAATCAAACCAATCTGCGCACATTTCAGAAGTTTAAAAGCTTGTAAAAGGCATCTGAATACAGCCTAAGAAAAAAAAAATCCATCCAGCAAACAATGAGCAGATCACTAACGACCTAAATGATCCTTACTATTACTGAAAAGCTGTGTTGGATTGCAGTGTTGAGGAATAGATCATGTGAGCATGAACAGACTTGGCACTGGTTTACCAGGTCGGCTTCAATTATTAACAGAAATAACATCCAGTACAAAGGAATTAAATAATCCATTTTCTGCAGAGACTCTGCCCTCTGCCTATATTCCCTCACTTTCTTCTTACTTTCTGTGCTCGGGACTTTCATGGGCATGTACCCCTACAACACCCATGTAAGGTCGGGGCTCTGCGTAAAGGTAGCTGACTGTAGATACAAAGTGCTGAAACACACACACACACAAAAAAGGCAAGGCCAAGTGAGGATCTGGAGTTAGCTTTTTATTTTTGCTGGCTTTATGGACAGTAACTGACAATCCAACAGTCCTGTTTAATATATCTATAACCTTTTGAAACCTGAGAAAATTTTCTTGATTTCTTTCATAAGCTTAGGAAGGAGGCAACGAAGAGCTTTGCAACAAATTTGACCCAAAATTGGCCAGAAAATAATAAAAAGTTACAACAAAATTATCTGATAATAGGCAACAAAAAAGTGAATTGATAAAGAAAATATTTATAAAGTCATTTTAATATAATTTCATTATTAATTATAATTGAATTAAGTATTTTTATATGTGGGGATGGTGGTTTGACGAGACTTGAGGCTCTGAACTCTTCATCAGACACTGACAGTGAGGCTTCAGGAGGCTGATCCAGCAGCCTGCAGCGTTTCACACTTTGCAGATCAGAGGCTTTCACTGCTGAAATCCTCTTCTCCTCTTCTAATCTGCACAGCAGCAAACAAAACATGAATCACTGAGACACGAGGCAGACAGAGCTAATCTGGTCCATTTATACTATCACATGAAGATTTCCCTCTAAAATCACCACCTGGAATAAACTTCAGTCATTTCATTTTATATCTGGATTGTGTTCATTTGCTGACATCATGGTCAAGTTTTGCACATTAAT
The DNA here is from genome assembly GCF_026936395.1 of Plectropomus leopardus. Classification (NCBI taxonomy): domain Eukaryota; kingdom Metazoa; phylum Chordata; class Actinopteri; order Perciformes; family Serranidae; genus Plectropomus; species Plectropomus leopardus. The sequence goes on from NC_142187.1 coordinate 9,212,023, forward strand.
GTTGTCAGTGTTTTCTAACAGCATGTTCCTCCTTTCAATGGAATCCTTCAATGTGTTTTTCTGTAAATGGCTGACAAGATGAGTGGCATTCAAGTGGATGAACATTTAGTGCCTGACTCATCCTTCACGATGTATTCGTTTAAATCTGTTTTTACGTGCATTTATGTCAACTATGTGCTGCTCTGGAAAGCTCTTTACAATACACCCTGTCAATAGGCTAGGCTATTATCAATCCATAACAGGAAAAATGTTATGTTTGCAGCAGAAAGTGAGATCAATTGTCATTTTCATGCAGCTGAAGCCACTCGCAGCAGTGTTGCATCCAGGGCGATGAGTGGATTGTAATAGAAAATGCAAAGGCACTTTGATAAACTTTACAGGGCATGACTTTCCACAGAGAAAGGAATTCTTGAGAGCTCCCTGCAAGGAGAGACTAATTTACTGTTAGCAGCTCTGAGCTCTGAGAGTCCATAATCGAAGAAAAAAAAGATTCATTCATTTGTGACAGCGACAGTGAGTGGTGATGTTATCCTGAGGATGGCACCCAGGCTTGTGTGTTTCTTGAAGTGTGTGTGTGTGTGTGTCATCTTAAGACATCTTGACTCTAACAAGGACTGACACAGCCTCACTCACTGCTGTTACAACATGGATTCCACATGTTGCAGTGAAATCCAGAGTGTTTGAAGCAGTTTCTCTCATCTATCATCTGCCATGCTGTTGTACATAAACCCCTAAAGTTAATGTATTCCTGTATGCAGATCACTACACCAGTGGTAAAAGGAACAGTTTGAAATACAGAGGCAGAGGTGATGCTGCGTACATTACATTTTTCACCCCAATGGAATTTTTGAGGACACTCAAATAAAATTGCAATGTAGTGCTGTATAGTAGCAAGGAAGTGATTTTAGATACAGTGACTTCCTGGAATATTGCAGATGAAGTTGCACAATATATAGGTAATAAAGCCCACCCCCTCCATTGTTAGTGAATGGGACATATTAAAAACTCAAAGGTCACGCCAAATAAATTTTCCCAAAGATTGTTTCTGTCACTGACGGTAGTTCTCATTGTCCCGATAATTTGTTCAACTGATCTTTTTTTATGATAAGATGATTATGATGAGTTATTCAGTTCTACAAAAAAAGGGTATTTTCTGCCATGATTGACAGCCGTGTCAGCCAATCTGTGCGCTGATGTTCAATGGCGCTGCTCAGGATTGGTCAGACAGGTGTTTGGGCAAAAACTCCACCACCGCAGAGATTCAAGGTCCAATTAAGGTCCTCAGCACAAGATGACAGCGGCAGTATCTGGGGTATTTTAGCTTCATTTAAGCATCGCGAGTTGAAGTTGGGATGCTCCCATTTTGAAGCTTCATGTTTGTCATTTGGCCATCGCCAACTGTTCTTCTTGGAGCCAGAAGTGACCATATATAGAGAAGCAAAGGGTGGATCTGATTCACAGACAGCTTGTCACTCAAGCGATCCCCGCCTTTAAATATTCATAGCTTTGGGCCATGATAAAATAAAAAACGGTGAGTTATTAAAAAAAAATAATAAAATAGATAAATAAATTGCCCCCGTACAGATGTCACAGAGGGATAAATTAGCAATACAGACCAAAACAGTTTTTTGTACCAGGTTGTTAACATGTTTATTTCTTCTGCAAAGTTGAGCATTTTAACACGGATGTCTATGATGACAATGATTTTGGAGTCTGCCCCAAGTGGCCAGTCAATGAACTGCAGTTTTTGGCACTTAAGAGTTGGCTTCATTATTCAGCGTCAGAGATTGCTGTTTGGTACAAATCCTTTGAGACAATTTAAAATTCATCCTGAAAAGAAATAAAATACGTTAGTAATCACAAACTCAAAGGTCTCCAGGTTATTTTCAATGTAGCTGAAACTTTCAGCTTGATCATTTGCAATTCTATCCTGGTTTAAAATGGCTGGCAGAGATCCTGAAAGAAAAGGATGTGATGTGCCCATTTGTTGTCAGGGTAAAGGTCAACAAAAGCTCAAAAGCACATGAAATAATTTTGACTTTTATCAGAACTGATTCATCTGAATTTCCTCTTAGGTGGCAAGGTAACATGTTGGCCTGGATGATTGACAGTGGCTTGATAGTTGCAGGTTTGGCCGCGAACTTAGATACACATCTCAGCTTTTGTCAGCTGAGGCGGAGTGACAGCTCACCCTCCCGACCCCTCTGGTTCTTACCGTAACAACGCGCTCCGCTGGTGACCCATGATCTCCAGAGACGCCAAGCCTCCACCAGCCAGCACTTGCCCCACGCTGGGTTGTCAGTCTTCTCAACATTCCCCTCAGTTAAACGCACAAACACACACAAGAACACACATTACCACGTCCCCTCAGAGCTCTCTCAGACACAATCTCACCACATTCAAGTGATGGCAGAGGACGCATCAGAAAGGATAAAAAAAAAAAAAAACTCAAGAGTATTCTGGCCTTAATGGAAAGATGATTTCTGCTGGATCAGCATGTCTCATGTTTTTCTAAAGCTAGGGTGTAGGGTGTAGGGTGTTTTCAATAAACTTTTTTAACATATTATTTATAATAAGCAATAACACAACAGGAACGATAAAATAAAAGCAATTGAGATGCTACATCAACACAACAAGGTGTGAAGTCACCTTGTGGAAACATTTGTTTTAATAAGTTTGAGATTTATCTTCAACTTTCAACTTTCAGGAGTTCATTTATTTCTTTATTTGAATGATAAAAGCTGCAGTTCCACTTTTTTGGCCACTTAGGAGCAGCTGAATCAAGTTGTGAACATGGACGCGTTATGTGTTATGTATGTAGCATGTTATGTGTTATTAGATCTGGATACTGAACCCAAGATGGTGCCTATTCAGTCCAGTGACAATCACTGTTTCTGGCTTCCAGGTTTACGTGTGGCCTACTGAATATGTGCAGTTGTGTTTCCTGCCCCAAAAGTTCCCACTCAGCCTTTGGACTTTACATTGTGTTTATGTTACACTTTTTAAAATCACTTTAATTAGTTTGAGGAAATTTTGACATATATGAAACACAATGGAACAAACAATCTTAATAGAAAGGGTATTAATTGAGCTTGTTTGCAATTTAACAGAGAATCTCTTTTACAATGGTGGTCTATGGGGAAATTCAAAGCAATGCTGAGTTTTGAGTAAAAACTTATCATCCAGGTAATAAGGTGTACTTGTAGCAAAAAGTTGTTTAGATATACATCCAGCACAGAGCAACATGATAGTTCATTTGGAGTGGTGTTTGTGTCCACCTGATAAATGTAGACTAAATATTAACTGTCTTTTAGCTCTGTTTTTGGTCTCTACCAAATTCTGAGGGAAATTTTCCAACTCTTTAACTGCTAAATGCTCCACTCGCTGCAGGTTTTTAGATAGCAGAAACCTCAGCTAAAAGTTGGGAAAATGATGGTAATGGTGAATTTTATAGATATTAACAAAAAAAAAGAAGTTACAATGACACATTTACCCGTGCTGGTAAATTTTCGGTTTATATCTTGGTTTTACCTTTTCTCATAAAATGATTGGTGTTTAGGTTTTTTCATTCATTAGCGAGAGCTGCAGTGGATTTTGATTTGTCTTAGAACATGGAAAGGAAAGCCAAGGAATACACGTTATTGTTTTAAAAATATGGATAAGAGAAAGAAGTGTAAAGTGTATGTGACAGGGCTGTTTTTTTTAATCTTATTTTTTATAGTTGTACTGCAAACAACATGACCTGGGGGAAATTTCACCACTACTAAAGTATTAGTGAGATTAACCACTTTAAAACTCAAAAAGGTCACACCAGCTGTTAAGAACAGAGCTGGTCTTTGGAGCCAATTTTATTCAGGGCCAAACGTGGAACTACAACTAGCCGGTCCATCATGTGATGCCACTGGGCTCAATGAGATTTTTTTCTATTGACATACATGATGAAAAAGCTGTATTTATAACACTGGATACAGTGATTTGAGCATCACAGCCCCTGTAAAATGGACATTTGGAAAGTCTAGTAGAGCTGCACAATTAAATTGTTTTTATCTATATGTTTAGCAGAAGGTTACACCATAATTTAGCTGCTCGGCCCCTGTAATTTACTCTTGTGCTTGCCCTATAGGTCCCATGATGCAGAAGATGTGGTTAATGTCAAACCAAGGAAGTCAAGCTCACTTGGCTTCATGCACTACTTAACATTGTTCATAATGAAGAATGGGCCACTGCCTACATGTTGTGTTTCCAAGTGAACCCAGAAAGCGAAACTGGCTGGCAGGAGACTGGTAGGCTGACAAGTACTGCAGACAAATAGTGGACCTGAGATACAGCAAAGCAAGAGTTAACCTGACAATCTAAAGTTCAACTAGGAGATACACTGAGCTAGAGCACAGGCTGGTATGCACATTACCACTTAGGTGAACTCACAAACTGACAAAGACTGGAGTGAGGAACCGGGGAGATATATTGTTGAGTCTTGATTAGTGGATGAGCTGCAGGTGTGCATGGTATTTGGCAGCAGCAGGCAGGTGTCAACCTGGATAAGCTGTTTTTTTGAGGGGGTTTAAACCTGATGAAGCCCACTTGGATATACATGACAATATTGCTTCCTGATAACACGAGGAAGCCAAATCTAGAGGAGAGCAGTAAATGCTGCAGCGTCCAGCTTGCCGGTAATAGAGTTGGCTTAATAATGAACTGATGGGCTATCTCCACCTGTAGAGTGATGACAGAGACTGTCAGGATGACTGTATCTGCCACCTCCACCTTCCCTTCGCTGTGGAAATGATGAAACATTCATGAAAGACACCTATGCCATCCTGTCCTCCATCATTACATCCTGTCAGTTTACGTCAGTTAGCCACACAGAGATAGCTGTACATCATGTGAGTGTGTGTGCAGTGTTAGGTGTAGGAAACACTATCACACCTGAAAAGCAGTAAACATTTGGACATACCTGTCCAAGCATGCGTGGCTCTTGTGCTTGCCAAGATGATACCTTTGTCTTGTTTTTTTTTCTCCCCTGCTTCTTCTTCTTCTTTTGTTTGCTTCCCGGCTTTCTTCTACAGATTTATGCTGTTCCACTTCTGGGTGAAATTCCAGTATGGGGACTATAGATCAGGCTCAGAACTCCTAGGCCAGTTCAGATCCGGTTGAGGTGTACCGTATCATCTAGGTGTGTTCAAATTCATCTTAATACGATTTCAGTCAGACAAACATATTTATAAGTACCGTATTTTTAAGTTCCAGTTTTAGTCAGACTAACACAATAATTCAACGTTTTCTGACACTACGTCAACGCACCGACTTGTCTTGTGCTCATATTGAACCCACATCTTATCAGTCTGCCTTTGGTGTGCCTCTATTGTCACTTTTTCCAGGAAGGTTAGTGCACACATATACACACACTCTTAAAATTCCAGCTCCTCCTCGCTTATTTTAACCTCTATATCCTTTTTCAAAATGACATTAAATCATGAAAGATGTTATCAAAATGCTGTTTTATAATAGCTGTAGCTATAATGTCCTTCAGTGTCCTGCTGGGATAAAGTAAAGCCCAGAGCAAGCCTGAATAAACAGGAAAAAAACAGTAAATTACCTGCATGAGATAACAATTGTTAACCCCAACTCATCAAACATCCCTCTGCCACATGACAGTAGTTAAAAGCTTTTATTTCCCCCGAGTTTAGCATGCAGCGCTGAACTAACAAACCATATTACTGATCTTCATGCAAAATCTTTAATCTGCTCATCAACTGAACATACAAAGAAATAAACTTGTGAAATGTCACAGCAGTGACCTGAAAGTGTCATAACAGCTGCCAAAAAAAGCAAATGCACCAAGGATTTATCTGCCATTGACTGAATTTCCTTTCATTTAAAAATATGTTTCGCCTGTCTGAGATCCTGCTAAGAGAGAGAGAGGTGAAATGATGTAGCCACAGTCAATTAAATCATTAAGAGCAAATACAAAAAGAGGAGAAGAGTTGTGCAGACAAACAAGTAGTGAGTCAGAGGAGGTCTAACCAATGTTTTGCTGACCCAACATTTCAAATTCCCAGTAGTCTGAAACATGTCCCATTGGACTAAAAGCCCATTCGTCTGGCAGCCCGTTATCCCAAAAACATCCATTGCTCCGAAAATGCACACTGTCCCTGCGGTTATAAAAATAAATAAGCTGCAATCAGTTAACCCTGCCTCTTAATGTTTTACACCCCTTCCCTCGGTTGAGCATTTGTGTATATAACTTACGTTGCTTTTGGAAGTGATGAAAAATAAATTGTAAATTAATGGTGATATTATAGTGAATAGGAAACACATATGCTTCACCAACACCACATAATGTTAAGGAGGGTCTTGTTGAAAAATGAATGGGCTGAAACACGGAGTAGTCATCAAGACAACCGGGGAGTTCAAAACATAAACCTATTCATTATCAGCATATTCAAAATGTATGGCCAGTACTTGGGTAAATTGCTGCGACTGGACAGACCACAGCGCATAATTAACTTTGAGAATTGGCTGCTGATTGCAATTCAGACCAAATTGCCCAACAGGTGGTCATCCGGCTGTTATTATCACTTTGGCCAGAGCTAAACGGAGACAGAAATTAAATCAGAGGTGTATTCAGTTGCATCTAGATTTAATCCAGATATGACACATCTGACATAAATTAAATGAGGCCATTTTTTGTAGAAGCAGTACAAGTAAATATTTGCTTATGATGTTGAAACACTGCTGGTGGAATCCATTGTGGGCCAAGAAATCAAGTGACTTCAAATTGTGCTTTTGATTATCTGCAGTTAGACAGGTTTGTGTATCAGAACCACTGAAAGTCTTTGGTGACCACGATTTAAAGTCGCAGGTGAACAGATGTTTTAGGATGACAGATGGAAAAACCAGATGGCTGGAGGCGTTCGATTCTTCAAGCTTACTGATCTGTTTCTCACAGATTTACCAAGTGCTCATTAAAAAGCCATGCGGTCTGAAATGTGGCCACAGCAGAATCCATGTGTCGTGTTCAGAAAAGAAAGCGAATGGGAAAATGATATTACACATGAAACATAATGCAGACATTAGGAGGACAGCGTTCAAGTCCTTATTGGGCAAACACAGTCAGAGCCAGAGCCCATTATATTCATAGTGAGTGCAACTTTAGAACAATTGAAGTCGAATTATGATCTTTAATGCACAAACAATGCCACTCAGGTGTTCACCTGTTTCACAAAAGACAGGAACCTCACAAAGGAGATCAGAGCAGACCATAACACTGTTTAAAATGTTATTTTAATGTAATCAATACTATCGCAATGCCCATTCAAAATGTGGATCCAACAAATGCAGACTTTCATGCTGGAATCCGGTGTTTGCTTCCCGTCTAAATGTGATGGGATTTTTTTTACACCTTACCATGTGTCTCTTTTGCCTAAATCTAACCATCTGTGCCAGCATCTTGCTGATATCCCAACATGCACTGTGATCCCACCATGTGCTTGTGTTGACATCACGGGAGCGGCATCCTGGAACGTCAACAGCATACGCAGAAGGACACCTAGAGTGGATAATATGTAGACACGGAAGTCACTGCAAAGGGGCAATATGTGAGAAGTTAGGATGAGAACATGTTGGTTTTGTTATTTACAGCATCTGTTGCACATCTGTCCGTCCTGGAGGAGGGATCCCTCCTCAGTCGCTCTTCCTGAGGTTTCTCCCATTTTTTTCCCTCCGTTACAGATTTTTTTGGGCGGGAATTTTTCCTTAGGCGATGTGAGGGTCTGAGGGCAGAGGGATGTCATATACTATAAAGCCCTTTGAGGCAAAGTGTGTTTTGTTATAATGGGCTTTATAATTAAAACTGAATTGAAATTGAAATTGAAAAGTTACTCATATACTTACCTTGAGGCTGCCCAGTACCTATGCAGTATGATCTACTGGCCACTAAGCAGCTGAACTGAAACAGTTGGGGCTAAGGGGCTTGCTCAAGGGCACCTCAGTGGTGATAATAAAGGAGGAGCAATCACTGCTTTATCACTTTCCACATCCCAATTTACCCTTCCACTTTAGAGATTGAACTGATGAGCTCCCGTCAACCTCCCTCACTGACTTTTCATATCTGATGTTACAGCAAGAGAAATAAGGTAAGACTCACACAACTGATATGTCTTTTATATCTGATGAATGTGGACCTCAGAACCTGTTTTCAAAGTTTTTCAGCTCGTTCAGTTCTGTTACGATGAGCCGCGTAGGAGTCATGTTTGATGAGTTATGTGCTATAGGTTCCAATGTTACGTTTTGTAACTGTTGTGTCTAAAGAGCAGGATTGTGTCTGCATCTGCTTTGAAGTTGTTTGACTTTGTTGGTTCTTTCACTCTCATTATGTTATTTCTCTTGTTTTGTTATGTTTGTAGCATCTTGTAAGCCCGTGTGGGCTGGGCACCTTTAGGTGCATGACACTTTGAAAAATGATTTTACCCTACCTGTGATGAGGTGAAGGAGTAGTCTGTAAGACAGCTCTGAGAAACTCAAAGCAAATCTGTTCTGGCAGTTTGATTTTGATTTCAGTCACACCTCTCCTTTCTCCTCTCTGGCTCCAAACAGTCTGTCGATCACATCCATTATAGAGGTGATCGGGTAGTTCCCTGGTGAATACCAACTTTCGAAGAAGAGGAGTATTAGAAGATGGTATCATACATAACTCAGCACCCATAAAGACCATGGATCAACTCTTTTTCCTGAGTACATTAGGAACCTTGAGCTGTAGTGTTTGTCTTTAAAGGCCTTGACTTGTATATTTTGCTCTGGTAGGATGACTCATCAAATGTTAGCTTGCTAGCCAGAATCCCTCTTCTCATCTACTGTAAATAGCTGTAGGCACTTTGATAAGTATGTGTAGCATATGGTCTACATAATGTATCTGTACATGCTTGTGGCAATGGTCTTGCTTGTTTGCTCAGATGATGCCACATAATCACCCAGTTAGAGGAAAGTCTCTCTGAAAAAGCACCAAATGGAAGTGATAATTACTGATGTCTAGTCATGATAATGAATGATTTACCCCCCCCCAAAAAACTGAGAAGAGGCAGAAATATGTTGTTGCTCTCCTCATGTCAGAGATCATTGTGAGGGTCTCTTCTGCCTGGATAAAAACTTCAGCTTTAAAAGTCTTCTGAATTGTCCGTCCTCAAAGTAAAGTATTGAGTGGAGACATAAACAAGGTCCACACAATCAGATGTGAAGTGAAACGGAAACTCATCTGAACTTCTTTTGCCACTGTCCTATAAAACTATGTGATGGAAGTTTACGACGACGCTGTCGAACTGGCCCTTCACTTCATCCTCGAGCATCTGGACTCAGCAGGAACCTAGCCAGGATCCTGTTTGTGGATTTCAGCTCTGCTTTAATACACTAATTCTGGCTCTGCTACAGGACAAGATCTCCAAGCTGAAGGTGCCTGACTCCACCTGCAGGTGGGTCACAGACTTCCTGTCTGACAGGAAGCAGCAGGTGAAGCTGGGGAAGCATGTTTCTGACAGCAGAACCATCAGCCCCGGCCGCCCTCAAGGCTGCGCTCTTTCTCCTCTCCTCTTCTCCCTGTACACAAACAGCTGCACCTCAAGTCATCAGTCCGTCAAGCTCCTCAAGTTCGCGGACGAAACCACCCTCATTGGACTCATCTCTGGTGACCTGGTGCGGTGAGAACAACTTAGAGCTCAATGCTCTGAAGACAGTGGAGATGGTAGTTCAGAAGGATCGCTGCCGCCCCCGCCCCCATCACCCTCTGTGACTCACCAGTTTCCACTGTGGAGTCTTTCTGCCACCTGGGGACCATCATCACCCAGGACCTCAAGTGAAGAGGTGAAGACCATCAAGAAAGCCCAGCAGAGGATGTACTTCCTGTGGCAGCTGAAGAAATTCAACCTGCTAAAGACAATGATGGTGCACTTCTACACTGCCATCACTGAGTCCATCCTCACCTCCTCCATCACAGTCTGGTACGCTGCAGCCACGGCAAGGGACAAGTACAGGCTGCAGCGCATCATCCACGCTGCACAGAGGGTGAATGGCTGCCACCTGCCTTCTCTTCATGACCTCTACACCTCCAGGGCCCTGAGGCGTGCAGGTAAAATTTTTGCCGGCCCCTTTCACCCCGGACATGGACTTTTTGAGACTCTCTCATCTGGCAAGAGCCTCCGGTCCATCAGAACCAAAACCTCACGACTCAAAAACAGTTTCTTTCCCACTGCTGTCACCATCATGAACAATACTCCGGCCCTTCCCTCTCCTCTACCGCCCACATGACACAGACTCTAATCCAGCCCCAGAGTCTGAAAACATTACATTAATGTTATGCTAAATCAGTTTTTATGCGTTACATTAACGCACACCGGACTGGATTTCTTTACACGCACACTGTAGGTCAACTTAATTATTTAAACTTAAGATATTTGCACTGCAACTCTGCTTCTGAAAAAACTGTACAAACCCTCCATTGCACCTTTTGTACATATTTTTTGTGTCCTTTATATTCTATTTTGTCATTTTCTAATTTAAATTGCTTCTATATTTTTTATGTTATGTTCTATTCTATTGAAATTCACTATTTTAATCTTCCTTTATGTTAATTGTTTTGCACCAAAATTCCAGATGTCAGTATTCACAGTTGACAATGGACAGCTTCTTACTTTAAGCTTCTTTTCACTGGCTCCTGCTGAACTTTAGAAGTGATTTTAAGATAATATCGATTACTTTTAGTGTCCACTGTGAACTCGTAGCGAAGTACATCTCAGCTATTCTGACGCTGTAGGTGCCGAGCGTAACCTGAGGTCCTTATCCAAGGCTCTCCAACTATCCTTATATCTAGGCTGAAGACTAAGGGTGACTGGGAATTTGCCGTTAGGCGCCCCGATCCCAGTGTTGGATCTTGGACATTCGGTGACCGGGACAAACTACACTGAATTGGAATTTATCATTTTATCATCTTTCTTTGCCTTTGAAATTTTCTGTGTCTGGAAGTCTGTTGGTCATTTATTTGATAAAACCAAACAAACTAAAAGCAGCTATATTTTTACACTGCTTATGTACTCATGGCTTTTTAAAAAGTGTCAGTCCAAACACGTGCTGGACTCTCCTCATAATAGTTGAATTGATTGGTTTCAAAACAACCTGTCTGACACTAGAGCTGAGACTGTCACTGCAGACCTTGTCAGTGGAATGCCTCAAGAGTCAAAGGTTTCTGGATTTTATCCTATTCTTTCCTCAACATTTTTACTATTGGTTGTTAAGTAAACTGCAGAAAGACTGTTTTGCCCTCTGGAGGACTCTAGTTTCCACACAAAGCAACCGGCGACATAAAGCCAAGTGCTCCGTCATCGCCCTAACACAGACCGCCCGCCTTCTCCCTTCCAATTAGTGGCGTCTTCGCCTCAAGTCGCTCTGTCAGCTCTGATCAAGGCACGTCCTCTCAGACATGAACATGCAGCTCGCCACCCCCAGGCTGGTCAGCCCCCAGGATGGAACCGACATGGAGAAAGGACGTGAGAGGGGGAAGAGGAAAAATGAGGAAATGTGAACGAGCTGTAAGCCTCCATATCATGTTTGTTTTTTTTTTCTGTGCGGTACATCTCATGTTTCGAGTGTTGGTCAGTCAAACAGTGTTGCATATTTTCCCATTGGAGTCTGAGCTGACAAGCCATAAGTAGAGCTCTTCATCTCTTGATGCCCACATCAATTGCCCTGCTCCTTTCACACAATTCAGAAATGTTAATTGAACAACTTTCATCTGGTATTAGCAACATGACTGAGTGTTTAGGTCACTGAGAACCATTTTGCAGCAGCCATGTCAACAAATCTGTGTATGGTGCAACGAAACACATGTCATGAGTGAAGTGAATTTGGCAAACACTGGACTGGAATGATTGATGATGGGGGGGTGTCAATGGCCACTCCCCTACATTATATCCCCTGTTACATACACCCCTCCTAATGGTCTGATGTGTATTTGCATTTAGTTGTTAAATTGGAGTGCTACGAGGGGCATATGCTCACAAGGATCATGGACATTAAACCACTTAACATGCTCTTAAAAAAAACCCAAAACGGTTTGTAAAAGCCCAATTAAAATCAATCTAAAATGTGTATAAAATATGGGGTTCACTGGGCGATCGAAGAGGAAAGAGCCCATATCCTACAAACCTTTTTGGGTTGGTCTAGTTGTCTTCTGTTCTTTTTGTTGACTTTGGCCAGCCCATCAGACTGCTGTTAGTAGACTTTTAAATTTTGTTTTGTATGGTGGTCATCCTTATAGTTTTCAAACTGCACTAAGGAACTTCACTCCAAGTGTCAACAGGTTCCAATTTGAATTGTGAGGGACTGTTTCAGAGATAACATATTCTGTCATTAGGTAAGAAAGGCTTCTAAAAGCAGAAAACAGCATCTAAATGCAACATTTTAAAGAGGTACATTCACACAGTGCAATGCTTAGAAAGACTGTCTTTATCAATCATCTTTTGAATGACATTCATGGTGTCTATACAAATACATGTGTTGAATAAGGACATGATACTCAGCATCACGTCAGTCAACATTAAATATGAAATCACTTGACAAACCAACACTAAGTGTTGTATATGGTCTTCAATGTTTGTATACTCCCAAGCACTTACAGTCACATAGATGTCTAATGATACACTGGTGACATCCTGTTTCCTGTTAATATATTTGGTAACACTTTTCTTAAAAAGAAACTTTGTCAATTTTAAATCAGCTCTGTGTCATAGGAGTGTAAGCAGTGTGTGCAGATGAACGGTGTTTGGCTTCCCCCGACTGTTGTTCATCTGAACACACTGCAATGACTAAGAGCTGTTAAAAATTGGCAGTTTCCCCTCAAGGCATACAGCTGTATTGGATAATTATGTTTGACTTATGCACGTCAGCTATCAGAACGAACCTCTTGTAAATCTAACTTATAAATGTATTTCTTTGTTTACCTTGACAGAGTCTTTTCAAATTTAGAGCTGAGACAAATGACAATCATCCTAAGAATACCAGCATTAAATACCTAGAACTAGAAAAACTGTCAAAGAAAACAAACATAACAATTGCTTCCAAAAACGGAATATCTTAGCATCCTCCTGAGAAATGTATATGTAAAATAAAATTGCATTAGGAAATATTTGCTTTTTGTCCATTTTTCAGACGGTGTTTGCTTAATTGACAGGTTTACCAGCACATCACACTGCGGCTTTCTCATCCCAACTCTTCTCCACACAAACCCCAACCCTTTTGTCAAAATATAGATTTTCTGATTTTAGTAACTGGCCATCATCTATATTTCAGGCAATTGAGGCATAATGGTATACATATTCAAACCTGTCAGAGCTGTTGCCGTGATACAATGTGAATTCTGCTTCACCTAATCTGGAATGTTATGTTATTATTCTTAATCTGCATGCCCGGAGACGTGATCTGTGTGTGAAAAATGTCCGCTTTTATGCAGATGATACTTATGGCGTATCTATAAAACCAGGGGTTTCCAGGACCCCAAACTGCCTCTATGTCGATGTGGCCTAAATGCACCAAATTTGGCAAAACCATGTATTATTTCCATACTTTGTTTCCCATAGTATATCAACCAGATTCTGGACAGTGTATTGGTCCAGACCTGTATTAAATAACATCTTTTAAGGCACAGTGAGGTCTGGCTCCTAGTTAATGTTTATTGGAGTGCAAGTTTGGCTTTAAGTGTTTATTAAATAAATATTTATCTAAATGAAAATAATTTTAAAAGTAGGACATAGTCTAATAAAATTAAAATGTGCAAATTAAACAAATGATGGCACTTATTAAGAACAGTAAGCAGTTTTAGGCTTTTGTCACCATAAGATCTGAACAGTAGAGTACTGTTTCACAGATAGTGAATAGAGATAGTGAAAACTTATTCTGTATGCCTTAAGCCAAGTGTCACCAGATTTTTTTGTTGTTTGGCAACAATTAAATACAACATGTAGACAAACATGCACATGCACAGCACTTCTCAATAACAGCATATCATTAAATGTACATGAAAAAGTATGCAGGTTTTCAGAACAGTTTGGGTCTAAATCAGTACAAAACAACCCTGTTTACCAGTGTTTTATTTTACCAGTAATCCAGACAACAAGGGCTCGTGCTGACCTGGGTCAAAACGCATTTGTGAATTATTTTTAACAAGCTTCAAGTATCAGATGGGTGGGTGTGGTATTTATGGACAATAATAATACATCATTAAAGTAAGAATTGTCACTTAGTCCTCCATGCTTGTAGAGAAAAAAAAGACTGCCATCAGAGATGGCTGAAAACTTGACCTGCACACAACATGCCAAACCATTAATTTAATTTAGCAAACACAAGAAGCTAGATTATACAAACATGTTAAACAGCAGATCTGCTTTTCTCAGAGTGTGTCCAAATAAACAGGTTTTAAAAGAATAAATTATCCACCTGATCTTTTTACCTCAGTAAGTCCTTCAAATTAAATAAAATATGTTGCTTTTCCATGTCCTCTGGGGTAACACGTAAGGTGTCCTCTGATCTGACACCAATCTCAACTGGACAATGTCATTTGTCAGTGCCTTCCTGTTACAACTTGTATCCAATATATTAAAAAAATACAATCCCTCTCTGATCTGACACCGCTGTAGTTAAGCTTTGTCAGGTTTAGGCACTAACTACTTGGCTAAGATGAGGGAACAACAGTGGTCATAATCCCAAAGAAACAAACATTGACTCCTGGTAATAAATGAAAACTTAACACTAGTCTCCGAGTTTACGTCCCATTGTTTGTTTCTGGCAACGTCACACTTACTTCTTTATCCCAAAAGGACAAGAGTCATCATTCCCAACAAACAGTAGAGGACTGTGTCACTTGACCACAAACATGCTGATTTGGGACATCAATGTACTTGGCTTACAGATTACGTAAACCAAAGGCTAATACAGCAAGAATGAATTCCAGTTCATTAACAACAACTTATGAGTGCAACAGCAGTATTTCATGATTTGTGCCACCAACGAATCAGGGTTGAAACTTTCCTCAATCTGAAGTTTTAAGCTCTGCTAACAACGAAGAGAAGAACGGCACTGTTTCTCTCTCACATATTTCGCTATAAATATTTAACAGATTAAGTCAAATCCCATATATTTCTTACCTCACCCATATGCACAGGTCCAACAAAAGGTGACCTTAGCAGGTCTACTGTGAGTTCTTCCAGCACAAACAAACACACGACATTTCACTCATGGACAATGTCATCCTCCTTATTCTGACAACTGCTCACACACTATTTCAACATGAATACACAACCGCTTCACCATGTGCCTGGTCGCCATGGCACAAGTGGTCCAACTGCTCCAAATTCCGGACACAGCTCAACAAACAATAATTCCAGTCACACAGCAAACAAAATCAGACAGATGGCGTGGCTGTGTGTCTGTGGTGTGTGGCAGTCTTCTGGGCTCCAGCATACTACTGCATTTAAAGAGAGAGCATAATTAGCAAATGAGCACCAGCTGTGCTTATCAACTCACCTGGCAAACATCCCCACACACTCTCTCCCCTGCAGCTGAACGCAAACCTCCTCACTGACTAAGCATTAATGTTGCAGATGTTGCAACAACTTACACCACTTAAGGTACATTTCAAAGGCATGCAGAGATTTGTAAAGCTAAAACCAAAATCTGCTCTGAAACAATGTACATGTCCCACCCATGTGGTACTTCATCAAAACTTTTTGTTAAAATCATTTTGTAAAAGTAATCGACCCAGGTCAGCCTGGAGACTGTGTTTTTGTAGAGGATCCCTCGGGTCCTCACAGCACTGTGGTCTCTGACTGCAGGATGGACTGGGTTCGGGAGTTGCGGTGAGGCTGCACCATGTGCTCTGAGCCATTTCTTGAGGCGAAGGTGTTGTTGAAGAGGTGATCTCTGCTCAGACGGCAGTTTAGACACATACTCCGCCACTTTCTCTTTAGCTCACCTTGAACCTGCAAAATGGATAAAAACAAACAAACATGTTTTTCAACCACTGAATCTGAATTCTATTTCGAAAGTTTTATTGACTTGACTTGAGAGGACTGGAATACAAAGTCCCCTGATTTTCATTTATAATGCTTTTTTTTTTTTTTAATCTTTACGATGGTGGTGTTTGCAAGAAACAGGGAGCTGCAGAATTATAACAGGCAGGCATGTTTAAACAAACACCACTCTGCTTTATTCAGCATTTGATGTTTGAATAATATAAGTCAAAATATTTTTAATGCAAAAAATAAATACTAAATAAATATTGATGGACTTTGGACACGCTCACAAGAAAAATATAATTTACTGCATATCAAATGTTTCCGCTTAAGACCACATTGCAATTAAGTGGTGTATTTTTAAGTAAGCATGTTATCAGCTGAGCGCAGACACATTTATGGGAATATTTTTCAAGCTTTGTTATTTCTGGCTTCTCTAAAATCTAATGCCAAAAAAGGATATGGATGATTGGGAGTGTTTACTTCTCACTAATATATCTAAACACCATCCTAAACTATGCTGTGTCAAAAATGAAAGCTTACCTCACTGTTTAGGAAACAGTACAGTATTGCCACCACCAAACCCTGAAGAAAGCAAAACAATGATGTTTAAAAAAGACATTTCATCAGAGGGGATTCAGCATTTTTATTGACAAAAACATGTAGTGATAGAAGTGTGGGCGGAGGGACTAATAATATAGCACCTGAAAGGATCCGAGAGCCAGGTCGAAGAATATTTTATAATCCTCTGCGATGGATTCACTGAGAGAGGCGAAGACCACATAGTGGATTCCAAACAGAGGGATCAGCAGCAGAGTGGATTTAGCTAACCTCCTGCAGGAAACAACAGTGGTGAACTGGGATTTGTCACACCGTTCAACTGTGTCAGATGAAGTGTTTGTGTGACAGCAAACAATATTGTCAATTTACCCTAAAGTGTCAGTTTGCCCCTGAAAAGTTTAAGGTTTGTGCCATGCTCATAGCTTAGGTTTTCTGACTGATGGCGCAAAAAAGTGGTTTTAAAATTCAAGGTCCAGCTCTCAAAATATTTATCAGTGGATGTGTTTTGTTTAGTGGTCCGAAATGTTGAATTCTCAGAAAAAGGCCTCGAGTTAAGGTCTTTTTTGAAAAAAAAGGAAGTTTTTTTCAAAAAAGGAGATGACAGGAAAGCAACTATGAAAAGCTCAACAGAAAAGTGTCTTTGAGAAGTGAATCTGCCTCCATTAAAAAGAGTAAAAATATAAAAATAAAAATCAGATGTTCTCTTGTGTAATATACCACTGAAAAGCTCTCTGGGGGATTCATCAATAATTTCTCTTTTTTGAAATCTTGAAAGGTAAGAACAATCAACCATCCATATAATGAGGCAACTTTTCAATTTGATATTCTAACAATGAAATAGAGAATAAAAAACTGTCATCACACCCTGTTTTAAAATATTCCAGTTGAGTTTATATTTATGAACATTTTCATGTTTTTGGATTATCCATCCCTCCGTCTCATTATTGTGAATGCATTATTGCAAAAACTCCTCAAGGGAATTTTCTCAAATATGGCACAAACGTCAACTTGGACTCAATGACAAACTAAGTTTAGTTTTTGGATGTCATAGGTCAAAGGTCAAGGTCATTGTGACCTCACCTCTCTCTTTCTCATGAATGAGATAGCTCAAGAACACCTTGAGAGATTTTCTTTCAAACTGGGCACAAACATCTACTTTGGGTCAAGAATGGATGATCAGAATTTGGTTGTCAAAGTTTTAACAACAAGGTCAGTCGGACCTCTTCCATTGCATTTTCATGAACACGCTATATCAAGAACACCTTGAGGAAATTTATTCAAATTTGGAACAAACTTCCACTTGGACTCAAGGATACAAGTGTTAGAATTTGGTTGACAAAGGTCAATGTCTGTGACTTTGCATCTATCTCATTCTTTTGAAAGTGATATCTCAAGAAGGCCTTGATGGAATTTCTTCAAATTGGCGCAAACATCCACTTGAATTCAAGAATTTGCTGCTGTTATATAATTATTTTGATGTTTTCTGGGGCTAATGATTAAATTGCCTGATTCCTGATTTAATACTCTGCACCTTGTTATTTTTGTACTGAATGTCAACACTTTACAGTCATGTAATTCCATTATTATCCATTGTGCTGGGATATAGAACTCCAAAATTCTGGACACAGAGTCTAATCCAAACTGGACCTGTGAAAAACTCTGAAACGTGGATAAACTTTTAAAAAAGAGACCTTAGAGAAAAAGGCTCTAAAGACTCTCAAACCTGTTCCAAAATAGACCAGAGGACATTAAGACCAGGTCTGACATGTGGTCAAGTTGAACAGCCTTGGGAAGAAAGACCAGCATCACATGTCAGTTTTCCCGCACTTCACTTCACACTGTCTGCCTGACTCAAAAAAACATGTCTCCAGTGATGATTATGATGCATCGTAAGATGAGAGCACATAGAAAGTCCACTCAGGCATGTGATATATTGATCCACACACCCAGGGCTCCTTGGAAAAAAAAGCACACTATCTGGACCTGATTACACAGAAATTTGACCACTATCTTGGTTATGAGGCCTATCATAACCTCTAAAATCTCAGCAGTGGATAGCTCAAAATGTGGGCAAATAAAACCAAAACTATCTGCATGGCTGTGGGAAAGTGGAGAGATTTAGATAATAAAAATACTCATATTACCACTAAAACTCCCAAATAAGACAGTAAAATCCTGTGCTCAGTATCACTCTCCAGGCTGTCGGCTCTGCTCAGCTCTACACTGACATACACTGCGCTGACACTGAGTCTTCACCTACACTAACAGGAGACTCTGCGGTGGCTTATGCAGGCTTTTCATCACCTTTCGCCCCTGACTCTCAGATCCCTGCAGCTGCAGAATACCTGACAGCACAGCACAGCTTAAGATTTCCCTGCAGAGTAAAATTGCTTGAAGATTAAACACACCGCCTCTAACTGGGCACAGACTCAAACAGGCGTTGAATTGTGCAAGAATGTGCCGCTCCGTAGTGGCATAGAGGTTTCAGCCCCCCCACCGTCACATCACACACTCCATTTTATAAAGGCTGCATCATGAATCGCCATCATGTTGAATAAGCGTAAACATCACTCTTATCGCTCCAGACAACAACACAGAGGGGATGAAAATAATCTGGGTGTCTCAGATTATTTGTTTTTTTTAATATTTTGAGACATTTAGCTGACTAGTTTGTCCACGCTATCTTTAGAAATGGGATTCAGATCTCTGTACCTGCTCTTCACGCCCTTTAAAGAGCTTTAAATATATGCTCCATGTGAGATACCTGTATTGTGATTGGTCATTACCGCCCACGTCGGGACACCTCAGCTTCTGAACCAAGATCCGGATGATGCTGATGAACAGGATGAAGTTCACCTTGAAGATGAGAAGGAAATAACAGAAGTATCAGAGCAACTGCAGAGAGTCAGAAAAACCACAAGGGGGGGATTTTGTTTTGCAGTGTTGGACAGTTTTCCACCCACAGAAAGCAATGAATGAAAAGTTACAACTGAAACACAAAGAAGAAGATCAGAAACACCAAGATGGCGATCCATCCAGAGGAAAGTGGATTGAGTGGCTTGAAACAGTCTAGTGACATTTTGTGACCTTGTATGATTTTGAGGGACATGTGCATGTGGATTTGTTTTAAACCAACCCCTTATGGAGCTATCTTGAGCTGCTACCTGTTTGCTAGAAGGCATTCAATCATATCTTAGCAGCTAGCATAATTAAAGGTCCTGTGTGTAGGGTTTAGTGCCATCTAGTGGTGAGGTTGCAGAACTGAAACTTCTCCCTTGTGCCAAGACTACAGAGAACCTCAGTAATGAGTCCTAAAATAAAAAATGAAATAAAATAATGAAATAAAATGACTTAGCATTTTAGCACTTCCGGGTGCCCTCATCTCAAACTCAGTGGGTTTTTTGAATGTTTTTTTGGTTAGAAGCCTTAAATAAGGTCTGTGGTTAACACAAGCTAAAAAGACTTTCAAGTTTAGTTCTATGACATAAAATATGTCAGTAAATACCCCACTGTGAACTCTGAAGCTTTTCTGTGTCTTAAAAAAAGACAGTTGCTAACAAGTGGTTAAATGAGACTACAGAACGTCATCACCCAGAGCTGTGCCAAACACAGCTTTACAGCCTCATAGCAGGAGAAACACAACCCTAGTGTTGTTCTTTTTAGCCAAGCATTAGCGTTTCACTTTACATTTAGGCTTCGAAGATCCTGAAAGTGGTGTTCATTTATTAGATGCTAAACAAAATGAGTAAGTATTATAAACAGTTGTTTACCACAGATCTATTTTTGCAATGATCCAAAATCCATTGAAAAAAATCCATAGGCTTTTTGATAAGTGAACCAGAGGGAAGTTAGTTTCCGGTTTTCGAGAGCTAGAGCCAGTGTCTGGTCTGTCCATTCTATGGACTTTGTGGGTCTGTATGTACATGTAAAATTCTCCCTACAAGGTGACAAAAACACAAATACAAATATCTGCCAATAGATGCCTCTAGATCCTACGCACTGGACCTATAAGCAATGGCAGGCCTGCCAAGCTTTTATTTTCTTCACATGCCAAAGTGGTGTGTATGAGAAAATTGGTAACACCTCTTCCAAGATTTTTTTTTTCAAGTTTAAGTGGAACATATACTTAGAAAATACCAAAAAATGAAGCAGAAAATCTTACTACAGTGTTACTACTTTAAGGAAACAAAAACAAACAACTGAACACCATCTGTTTTCCTACAACTGCTACTTTCCCAGGCTAACTTACTCTACCCAGCAATACAAGAAATTTCTCATTAACATTACTTTGACATTTGCCAGCTAAAGCCTGTTTTTGTTTACTTCTGTCCGAAATCAAGGAGGTATCTTATCAAAAATTTGCAAAAATTTCGAGCAGTAAAACTGCCAGCTTACATATTAGTGTAAACGGCATATGTGCAGTGCTATATTAGAAAGCTTCACAGAAACTCAATGGGCTAGAACCTCTATCCTCTGTATCATCATCCATTTCTCCATTCATTCAGTCATCATTGTACGTGACCACTTGTCCTCGCAAGGGTCGCGGGGGGGCTGAAGCCAATCCCAGCTGTCATCGGGAAGACGGGGTACACCCTGGACAGGTCGTCTGACTATTGCGCATATAGAAAGACAACCTTTCATGCTCACAGTCACACCTAAGGCCAACCCAAGATCTAACCAGGGACCCTTTTGCTGTGAGGCAACAGTGCTAACCACGACGCCACCGTGCCGCCCCCATTTCTCCATTTGGAAATAATTTTTGAAACAACAAGTAATATGTGAAACACTTGCAGATAAATAGGAGGTAAGGACCTCAACTTACCATAATGGAGAATCCGATTGGCCCATCGATCACCCATTTGGGTGTGGGGTTCTCATTTCTCTCCCAGCATCTGAGGGCACCATAAAAACACAAGGCAAGTATTATGGTATATGCATAACATAGTATTTGTGAAAAGGAAAAGGCCTGTGTTGCTACCTACTCAATGCATTTTTCACCAAATCTTTAAGTTCTCATGTCCCAAAGGGCAAGTCTATGTCAAAAATCTATCCATCCATCCACTTTTGGGCACTTATCCATGTCTGGCCTGCAGTAGTTGAAGGCTAAGCAATGTAGCCCAGACATCCTTATCCTCAGTCATATCCTTCAGTTCTTCCTCAAGAATCCCAAGATATTACCAAGTCAGGTCAGGAGTATCTAATCCCTCCTGCATGTTCTGCTTCTGCCCCTTGTTCTCCTCCCAAACCATTTTAATTGGCTTTTTTTGACATGAAGGAGTAGTGTTTCTACTCAGAGCATCTTGTGGATTTCTGAACTCCTCAGCAGATCTCTGAGGATGAGTGCAGTAGACATCCTGAGGGGTCTTATTTCAGCTGTTTGCATCAGCAATCTCATTCTTACATTAAATTAACCAAAGTTCATGACTATGGGTGAAGGCTAGGAGGTGGATCAACTGGTAAATAGAGAGTTTGGTCTTTAGGCTCCAACACATTCTTACTACAACTTGTCAAATATCGATACTTAGCCAGTGGCCCCTCACGTCAAAATTTGACACATTAGGTACCCGTCCTGCATGAGTTTTGGACATTTAGGTACAGTGTGTCAACTGTTACTTGCATTTTTTCTTTTAAAAAAAATCCTATGTTTCAATGGTAAATACACAGCTTCTGCTTGTTAAATGCATATAGTCTTTTGGAATGTGTTGTGTGTGTTTGACCCAACCTCTTGCTCTACTTCCAACCCTATGCCAACTTTCTCACTCTTTGTACTACTGTAGTTACCCGGAGCGTCAAAAATTGCCACTGCCCACACTGCTGCTAAAGAATACCTCTGTGCATCGGTGTCTGATGCTGATGGGCACTGACCAAGCAACGGTATTTGACGAGTTGGGAGTAAGACTGAGTTGCTGCCTTTCCTTTCACAGTTCAGTACAGTGTTTACATTATTTATCGTTTCTCAAAAATAGAAAAATATCCAAATCCCTAACTGAAAACCAAATACTTACCCAACGAATGAAAGTCCCAATGGTGAAATATTCGGTTGAAGCCCTATTAACGATTAATCCTTTTTGGCCATACAAGTCCAATGTCCGTCCAATGCTGTCGTATGGCTAAATGGTAATAACTTGAATGCTTTCAAATCCCACCTCAAGTCTTGTTTGAGTCCCGTTTAATAAAGTTTGAAAGTGGTCAAGTCAAAGTCAATTCACTTGATGTAATGTTTGAAGCACTCAATAATTTTAACTCTATCTCATTTTAGAGCCTCCAGCTGCATCTCCCACCCTTTATCAAGTGGTGGAAAGCTCCAGAACAAACTGTTTACATTACTTTGTCAAGCTTCTATTCCCAAGGTGAAGAATGAACTTTCACACTCAAGCTTCATTATCATTCTCCACATAGTCTCATCCTCACACTATGGAGCCATATTATTACTGTCTCTTGTTATCACGCTGCTGCTCTGTAATTGTTGTTGCAGAGTTTCTTCACAAAGTCTTTTTAAGGATACACCCACTCAGCACGACTCGCTCGATGATGAGCTGCAGTGTCAGCTGCAATAATGTGCATCAGAAGCCGAGCAGATCCGTGGCACTGGGCTCATCATGATACCTACTCAATGCAAATCTCACCAGCTAAATTATCCAATAAAGTGATCTTTGACATGGGGGATATTTGTCTCATTATTCTGGAAACCGAGCTACACTCACATTTGAATGGCTTAATCTAATCGATAAAATGTCATTTGTGGACTTAATGAAATAACAGATGCAGTCCCTGTTGAATATCAATGTGTGCCATTCTCTAACGTAATTGAAATTCCACGTCTATCGTATAATAAAGGGGAGAAAATAAAATTAGAAAAAGCACATGACAGTATTTTGTGTAAATTACAGATAGTTTTTAATGAGACAACACATGGCATGCAGATTTTTGTGATACCATTTAATCTATGTAATATAATTGAGGAACACTGTGATGTATGCAAATACCAAATCTGAATGACGTTCTCAAGCTGATGAATGACTGGTAAATGATCGGTTGCCAAAACTCACCCTGTGTCCTCCAGATAAATCCTCGTCATCACCCACGCAAAGACGAACACCGTAGGGATTCCTGTCAAACGCCAGGAAGAAAGCATTGACATAGTATAGTACTATGTACATAATACGAAAATAACATTTGTTTCTCTACTTTTTAACCTTTATATTACTGCTACATATCAAAATAATTTAAGTTGTATAATTACAAGCCGTTTAATCATAGTTTGTATAAATACAATGTAAAGATTTAAATTTATTAACATAAATGCATTACATTACATTTAGTACATGTATTCCTTATTTCTTATGTTGGTTTTAACAAAAAGCTAAATTCTTATAACATAACATCACTTCACATAATAAATTACCTTTTGCAACTTCACTCTTGAGTATTGACATATTAAGAGAATACTTTTGGACAACAAATTATATCACAAGTTTTTGGAAAAGCATCAAACTAAGTGTCTAATTTTCATGTTTTTCTTCTAGTGTTAAGAAAGGAATGATTCAGCAGATGAACATTACTAACTAAAATACTGAATTTGAGACATTCATTAAAAACTTTACTTAAGGAAGTAACTTTCAGGTAAGTTAGTACTGCATCAATAAATTTTTGATGTAAGCACCTAAAATGGCTGCCTCGAGGAGATGACGAGTGGATGCAGTGACAATTTTGTTTAAAGCTAACGTAATCCAATTTTGGCCACTAGGGTGCAGAAGAACTCAACAACAAGATGATACATTAGCAAACAGGTGCTTGTTGACACATCCAGCAGATTCAGAGCAGCATTATGTCCCCATTAGAGTTGTGTTTGTGTCCACTTTATCTCTATAAACCAAGCTGGTCTCATAAACAATTTGTTGTAGTTAGTTATACACCCATATTTGTATACAAGCTACGTAATCATAAGTCAGTAATTTGTGCATAACCAACATATTTTTCGAAGGCTGTGATTACATGACTAAAGTGCTGTGCTCACAAGAGTACATAAGGCAGTGGTATTGAACGGTCTGTAAGGAGGCAGGTTGTGGTGGTGGTTGGGTCACAAAGGAGACAGATGTCTGGAACTTTGAGCAAACTGTGAGTCCTGAAGTATGTTCTCACAATGTTTCTTTTTCCTAAACCTGACCACGCTAACTTTACTTGCCTAAACCTAAAGACACCTAACCACTTCTCTTTACCTAAACTTAACCACAGTGAGTTGTATAGACTAAACCTATCCTCCATAATTTTACATTAAGGAAGTAGTGTCATTCATGGGGCACTAATATGTAGGATATCATACAAACTGCTGTGTGTGCATTTTCAAAGGACATCATGCTAAACATTCTATGAAGATACTTTGCTATAAACAAAGGCATCTGCATATGTATTCTGTATTTGGTACAAACGTTACAAAATTTTGAATCAGAAGCATTCTGTTTTCTGTTTGTGGTCTGAGCAGTATTGATCCATCATGTGTCAGCGGGCTTTGGTTGTAAATAGTCAGTGTGGAGAACAAAAGAAGTGGACAAAATGTAATCTCAGAGCCCATTGGGTACTGTTTGACGAGCTTTAGCTTTTATTTGCTTTTTTCTTGTATTCATATGCAAATATCTGCATAGAGATTACCCGGAATGTTGTTCGGACCGGTCCAAAGTTTCAAATCAAACTGTACACAATGACCATTATATAGAAGAGGGAGCCTTGGCCCAAATCTCCATTGGGTATCCCAGAGGGCCTGAAATACTGGCTTTTACCCCCAAAGGTGATACCATCATCAGACGATAGCTGATGGTTTCCACGATTCCACGAAAAGTCTAATATTCACCGACCTCTTTGCTCTAACTCAGTCTCCACCACCTCTGATAAAAATATAAGCTGTGAAATGTTCCACTTTCTTCACCAGTCAGTTGACAACTGTGTCTATGTTCAGTGCTGAGCAGGTGTACTCCAGTGTCCAGTGGGTTTATCAGAGCTTGTTTTGTTAAAAGTAGCTGCCTGCTGCTGCTCAAAATAAGACTGACCAAAGCAGAGAGAGTAACATCAAAACAGTACCTGTGCCGCTAAACCAAAACTATCAGCTAAAAGAGGCTAAAAGATTTATGCAGCTGCACATACGCACATTTGATTGGCCATAAAAAATAATCATTAATGCTTCTGTTAACATCTAATTCGAGTCCTCTTAAAGGTCGAATGCGTAGGATTTACAGCAATATATTGGCAGAACTGAAATATCAGTAATTTATATTACATAAAATACGTTTTTTGTGTGTGTTTTCAAACTTTAAAATGAGTCATTTATATCAACAGTGGGCCATTGGAGGTCATGTTCTACAATAGCCCAGAACAGACAAATCAAATACTGCTTGAGATAGGGGAGTCTGTGTTTTTGCTCGGCACAACAGAGAGGTCTCAGTAAGTGGCAATCTGTAACTTCACTGCTATATGCTAAATCCAACACGCTGAACCATGAATCTCAAAAGATGCTTAACTTTGAATAAAATAAAAGCTGACCCCAGCCGATGAACATGTAGACAATGAAGTGTCTGTTCTCGGAGAAGATGACGACCAGCAGAGTGTGGAGGTACAGACCCTCCACCAGCAGCCAGAAGAAGTTGGCCATTATGAAGTACTGAAAAAACACCAGGCTGGCTTTACATCCCACCTGAAAAACACAGAGATCAAATATCTTAACTAGGTTATAGACTTGTTGCAAAACTGTTTCTAATTTCTATAACAGCATTAGAGGTCACAGGAAATTAACCTTCAAGTCATTTTCTCATATCAGCAAAGAATACACATCCTATTGTTTGTCCTTGCAGGGCTGCATGTGACCCCAGTGTTGGTACTTCCACAGAGACACTGTGGATTAATCAGGCAATTATGCTAATGACTCTGATATGTAGGTTTTCATTAGCCTTTCCACTGGGACAATCAGTGAGTTCACCAAAACGATGAGCTTTAATTTGTGGATCACAACATTACAAGCAGCAAGGAGATGGGAGTATAAAGGTCAGAGTGCCCTGACAGTGTTCCTTTAGTTATAGAGACATTTCCTCTCTAATAAGAAAGAAAATAAAGGCGAGGAAGAATGTCACGAGGGGAAGAATCCATATAAGAGAGGATCAACTATCAAAAGTTTTAGAGAGTCAAAAGTTGTCAAACTGTCAGTGAGATTCTTAGTCTTGTGTACGTCTTTTTTAATATTCATTTGGAGTATTTTTATGTTTTTTTTAGATATATACAGGGGAGAGATTATATTCAAATGAAGAAATGTAAGATGGCTGGAAGTTACAGTTCATAGTTTGCATTTGACCCCTGAGCTACGTACATAGATATCTCCCATTTTATATATTCATGTGGTTAAATTTATACATTTTTGTACAGTACAGTTTTGATCTCTTCAATTGTAATTGCTGTGAGTCCAACTCTACTACAGCCACCATCCTTTGAAAACTTAAATAAATACCACATTACAACCCTGTGAATAACCTTTTGGTTTTTGGTGGTGTATTCTATTAGACATTGATGGATTTGAGAAGTTTGGCTTCTTTTGTTAAATAAAAGTGTTTAGCAGTAAAAAAAAAAAAGTGTCTAAAGCCTGCACAGTAAGGTATTAAAAAAAGACAATACGCAGCCCCAGTTAATACCATATGTGGCTGGAGATGATCTTGTTATTATCCTTGCTAAATATTTGACAATATAGAGCCATCACAACTAAATTAAATTCTGACATCAGTGAATGAACTGTCACAGGAGATGGGCTGCCAGTTTTAATCATGTTATAATATTTGAGCTGTTAGCAGAAATTTCTAGTAAATGGAAAAATATTATGTCTCATTTCTGTAAAACCTCATTTACATTTTAATTTCATTTTACAAACTGTGTCTGGCAGAATTTACTCAAACTGTTTTCTCTTTGTGACAGTTTGCTGTTTACACACGAGTGTGAAGCTTCTCATTTCCCTCTGGACAGGACTCAACTCTCTGGTTGACAGAGGACGTGACAGAGGAGGTGACCTCACCAGTGACGGCTGGTTAGAGCACTGTGAGTTTCGGTTGAAGAGGATGTCGTCTTTCACCAAGACGGCCACGGCTCTCAGGATGAAGGAGAAGAAGAGGTTGAGGTGGATGTAGTTCCTGGTGCAGTGGAGCTTCCTGCACAGATGTTACACATATACACAATATACACAGATTATGGAAAATGAGCTTTGGCATAGGTGATGAGTTAATGACAAGTTTTTAAAAAAGGCGCTTTTTATGCATTCTTGTGAACACAGTATCTCAAATACACCTTGAGGAAATTCCTTCAAATTTGGCACAAACATCCACATAGACTCAAAGATGACAGATTAGAATTTGGTGGTCATAGGTCAAAGGTCACAATAATCTTGTCTGTTTGTTTTTAATTTAACACAAACATTCTCTTGGACTCAGCAATGAACTGATTAGATTTTGGTGAAACCAAAACATCTTAATCGCCCCCTGGTGGCTAACTGCAGTATAGGTCATAAACCTTGCCCCCTCCAAACAAAAAATTCAAGTACACATCAAATAAACTTTCTCCAAAGATGGTTACTGTGATTTTAGATAGTTTGTATCACACAGATGTTTGTTTTCTTTAAGCTTGGTTGTAATTAGTTATCTTATGCTTTAAAGAGAGGGAGTGACGTCATTATTAACAGCTCTGTGTGTCGATTGGTGTGCTCCCAGTTGAGTCTGGCGGTTGAATGGATGGGACCTCAATACTGCAGCTCCATTCTCTGATGCCTAATCTCTTCGTGTGATTTATGCATAATCACTCAGTTGAGTTAAAAAGCTTCACCACTCTGATCAAACCTCCTACAGTATTCAAAAAATCATCCCAAGCGCAAAGGAAAAAAAAAAGCAGAAGCTCCAAATTACATAATTCAAATTAACAAACTGAATAAAACCAATCCAGTCTAATTAAACTGTAATCTGAGAGGCTGTCACACACACAAACACACATCTGTGGACGACTGATGATAAACCTGTGAAATTAAAATGTGACTTACTGCCAGTGCTCGTTCATTTAAAATCCAATTAAACTGACTGCTTTTTATTATGCTCAGCTGAAATGTCAATCAGCACATGAAGAAACAAACAGAAGAATCAAAGAACTCAAAGATGAGCTTGAAATTAATACTTGCCACTTCTCCTTGGTAAATAATCTGTAAATGCTACCAGGCTTTTTTGCGTCTTTTTAACTAGTTTGCATTTAGAAGACCAAACTTCCACACAGGGACCACTGTAGGTTTATTTAATGGATAATCGTGTCTTAATTAATCTTACCGGAACAGACAGAGGATGGCGCTCCCTGTGGTGAGGGCGATCAAAGACAGACTGTGACCCAGAGTGTATAGCGTCTGCACGACCACGTAGAAGACCAGCTGCAGAGACAGAGAGAGATCACGAGCAGGGCTATATTTTAATTATCTTTACCCTGAAAATGCCAGAAACTCAGCTGCAGAATGTGATGGTCCAGAGGGAAATATTTCATAATCTTTGAAGCCTTGAATTTTCAAATTAATGTCAAGTTATAGATGCAGCAGGGACTGAAGTTACAGGTTATTGTGTCTACACTGTACTCTGATCAGTTAAGGAGGAGCAGCCAGACTGATAGCAGCAGGCTAGTAGCTGTGTTTTATTATAATATATGCCCATGTTGTTTATCCAACTTTGTTATTCCCAAAAGAAATCTAATATAATAATTGAGTAAATGTTGTAAGTATTCAGTTAGTATTCAGGGTATTGAAGTCCAAATTTACTTGGCACTGTATCCTTGATCTACAATTAGAACAGCCTATGGCATGGATTCAAATGTAGTAGATTTGTCATCTCAACAGTCATTTGGCAAACTCCAGCATAGTATAACAAAAACAGGTTTGTAGATATGTTATGCTGTTTAGGCCAAATTCCTATTATATGATATGTAACTTAAAAGCAGTAACTTCAGACAATTTTAGGACTATACTCGACTCAGAATTATGTCGAATCGGATGTGGCTGTTCGATACAAAATATTTGACAATTTGTTTTATTTTCCATGCAAAGTTTGAACGGGGCTCTGCAGGAGGTTCAGTGTGACAGCAGCAGTCACATCAGATAGTAAACAAGCTAGAGGCGCTAATGACAAATGTGCAGCAACATTTTTTGCCGACACAATATCAACAAAAGCACCACTTCTTCACCTTATGATGCTGTCTCTCTCTCCCTCTGTGCTGCTGCCTTGATGTCTGCAGCTGCAGAGTAATGTGAAAGTCAAGTCACTCACTCTGCAGCAAAAATTTAGGGAGCCCAGAAGTATGATGCACCGAAACCCCCCCTAAAAACGACTGCTCGACTTGAAGCAATCTCAGTCAACTGAGGGTCTCCGCCTGATGATTGAGGCATCTCAGTTTCAAGGATCAACACTCGGCAATATTCTCCTTTTCTGAGGAGGCAGGAGTGAAAATTAGTCCTCATTATCCACCAAGATACAAAGTAAGATGGTTGTCTACAGAATGATTTTTTTTTTCCTGGGAACTATCATGTTTCTTGAAGTGATGTACAGATTTTAAGGCACTCTCTTACCTGAAATGACTTTAAAAAAATAGTGCACATTGCTGCTATAAATGCGTAAAGCCCCTGCTCCACCATGAGGTTGGTATTTCAATTTGTTCAATGCTTCGTCAACCTGCTTGACATTTCGATCGGCCTCAGCTGTACTTTTTGTTTGGTATTATTATAAAGTTTCACAGTTCATTTTGTTTGTCATTTTACAACACCAAAAGCCATAAAATGGATGGCAAAAGTAAGGATGCAAGTGTTATTAAAACCAAAGATCTCATGGGACTTTTGAATTAAATTATTGTGATGAAAAAGATGCCCCTTGGGTAATATTTGTCCAATTTACTGCCAGTGAGGCTCAATGATTTGGGCTGAGGGAAATTCAAAGGAGGTAGGAACACATGGGGAGAGAGAGGTCAAGAGCGCAAGGGAGCAGGGAAGGAAGAGAAAGAGAGAGGCAGGACAGGACAATGGGCAATTCAGCGATGCCATTCGTGACCTGAAATGAGCAAAACAAGTTAACAGGAGGAAGCTGCAGTTGCACAACGGCAAAGAGCCAAAAGACAAGAACTCACAGCATGGCAGAAGTTTCATTTTAGAATTGAGTTGTCTGTCTTGTGAGGACACAGACACAAACATACAGTCACACTTTTCTAGTCAGCAAAATATCATCTTGCTGTATAATGAAGCATCACTATAAAACAGCACCTTTCCTTCTCCTTCCATGATTTGTTGTACTTTCTTCTTAAATAAGATGTTGAGGCAGCTAAACAACAACAGAGAAGTCATTCTGAAGTGAAAATCAATGAGCTACCTGCAGAGCTAGGCACTTTGTTTTGATGGGATGAACAGAAGTGAGCAAATATCTGCTAACATGCTATTTGTTGGATTTGTTTTTTGGTTGCCTGCTCGAACTGAATAATAGTCTTTTAGGTGATAAGCTGGGATTTTGTTAAAATGTACGTTTGTGTGGACTTGAGTAGTAATGACACAGAAAATCTTACCTTTGCTTCTGTGTAGCACAAGAGTTCAAATGTTCAATCCCAAAAAATCTAGGCAACAATACTTTTTTTTGATAACAAATTTGGTATATTATCAGGTTAAGTTAAGGTTTAGTTGAAGCATAAATATTTATTTTTTATGTCTGTGACAGGTATAGACATGGACACTGTAGTGGAAGGTGGTATAAAATCAGAATGAGAATCAAAACTGTCACTTTCCTATCTAATAAAGGCAAAAGACAGCAAAATAATCTTAAAAACAAAAGTAACAAAAAACGGCAAGACTCCTATTCTCTAGATATGCTGCAGGCGATTTTCAATTAAAAAAGAGCAGAAAGACGGGACAAGTGCTCCAAATACAAAGAATGTTGAAACCCAAAGCTGATTTGTTCTTTTCCTAAAGAAAATGTTTGTCACTCACAGTAAGTGAGGAACTTTTTGCTCTACAGTACATCTAGCCTGCACTCTCTGTGACCCGCTGTCCTGCTTCTGTTTTGTGAAAATTCTTGTAATGTGTCGCCACCAATTAACCAGGTCAGATTCATTTTACTAGGAAAATAAAAGATTAAAACCCAGGCACCAGAAAAAAAATGCTGGAATTGTTTGTTTGTGCAAACCACGGATGCATTGCATTTGTACTTTATCATGTAGAAGATTCATTTAAACTGCTTTTCAAAAACACGGTGGTTGACTTGTGCTAAGGTTTAGGCAAAAAACAACACTTGGTTATGGTTAAGAAAAGAGTATGTTTTGACTGAAAGTACCTGCTTTTATTGAAGCTCAAAATGCAGCGATGTTTTCTGAAAAAAATAAAACCAAAAAAACACTGCTTTTCTTGGCACTAGCCCTATGTATTAAGGCAGGTGTCTCACCTAAGTGTCACACTGTCCACCATCCCCTCCACCTGAAATAACAACGCTGCTAGTGTCTGAGCTTATGTATCATCATAAACTATAGACTAAACAGTGTCAAATGAAGCAGACTTCGGATTAGGAGGATGAAAAAATTAGCATTAAGGACCAGTGGCTCTCTACTTTCAGTTTTGGAACTTTCCTGTAGGATTTCACTGGGGACATAAAATATGCATGTAAGTGATGCAATAAGGCCTTTGTGGTTTGAATGAAGGTTTGCATCAGATCAGAGCAGGCTCATTATACTGTAAGTGTTGGAGGATGAAGAGTGAGAAAGTGTTTGGCTGCTGAGAAAACTTTCTGGCACAAAGAGCTAAAGAACTGATAATTTCCTTTTAGAAACAGAAACATAGAGATTGAAATCAGCTATATCAGCTATTAAATGCCCTGTATGTGTGTGTGTGTGTGTGTCTGTGTGTCTGTGTGTCTGTGTGTCTGTGTCCTGTTATCTGGCTTCCTCAGATAAAGGTTGTTATGTGTTTGACATCCTCTTTTTGGTGAGTGCGTTTGTTAAACGAGAAACTAAAGCACATTATTGTACAAATATACATTCAGTTTAAAAGAACAGATCCAACCCTGTGTGTGTGTGTGTGTGTGTGTGTGTGTGTGTGTGTGTGTGTGTGTGAGAGAGAGAGAGAGAGAGAGAGAGAAGGCCCATTCTATTATCTTTGTCCCTCCTCAGATCGGACACTTCACCTTGTCATAGCACAATCCCCCTCAAAATGCAAATATCCACTTGAACACAACCTGTAACATATCTTTAACTGAATTACATCACAAGGGCCACAGTAGCACAGGGTTAATATACAGAGAAAAAAAGAAGATGCACACCATCTTCTAACTTCTAAGATCATTGTAATACATGTATAACTTGATAATCATTGCTATTTCATAAAGAGACTAAACTCAGTTCAATAAGCCACTACTATAAATGAGCCTGTTTTTATTTGTGACACCTCTTCCTGTCCCACACCAGAGGCCAAATATTGTCCAAGCGTAGTGGCACTTTCCATACAAGTTTGAATTAACTTGTGCTTTCAAAAGGAGGAACTTATAATAAAAAAGTGGGTTAAAGGATCCAGTTCAAGGCACTCAGGATGATTCGAAAAGCATAAAAAGCCTTTAATTTATAGGGCTCAAAATAGTAAATAAAGCATGACCAAATGTTTTATGTTTTTGCAGAACATCATGACGTCACAGTGAAGCTGACTTGTTGATTTGTTGATTGAAGTCTTTTTTTTATATATAAAAAGTCATCAGTTAGTCATTTTATCCTAGTAGACATTCATGTAATAATAATTATCATAATTATTAAAATCCATTAGTTATGGCCTTGACATTTGACCTTCAACTGTTAAATTCTTATCAGCTCATCCTTGACTCAAAAGTGATGTTAGTGCCAAATTTGATGGAATTCCCTTAAGGTGTTCTAGAGATATCTTTGTTCGTTCACAAGAATGAAACAGATGCAAGGTCAGGGTGACCTTGACCTTTGACCTTTGATCTTCGACAACCAAATTCCAGTCAGATTATTCTTGAGTCCAAGTGGACGTTTGTGCCAAATTGGAAGAAATTCCTTCAGGGCGTTCTTGTGTTATTGTGTTCACGAGAATGGGAAGGACGGATTGGCAACCCGAAAACTAAAAACCTTCAACCACAGCTATCGCCAGCGGCAGCGTGGAGGCATAATAAGAAAAAACAGGCAGAGGGCAGAGTGCACACAGCTCAAAAACACCTCGTCTGCTGCTCCCAGATAAAGGTTGGCATCTTGCCTCTTTTTAACCTTCAGTGGAAAACTAAAAGGAACATTTACTTTTATTTGTCTTCCTTTACAGCATGAAGCTCCTTTGATTTCAGGTCAAATAATGCACTTATCAAAAGAAAAGCATGACGTCTGTCCAGGAGGTTTTTTCATTTCTCTTCCTCTCGTCTGAGTTTTAAAAGCTCAGCTTCTTTCATGTTTTGGCCTTTGAACCTTCCACATGGCTATTGAAGTATTCCACAGTTACATGAGGAGTGTGCAAGAAATAAATGCATCGTTTTCCTCCTTTAACCTACAAAATATAGCCCCTTAAAGTGGGCCACTTTCATCTATCAGACGTGGAGTATTTTTCAGGATGTTATAGGTGAGAGGAGAGAGAGAGAGAGAGGGAGAGAGAGAGAGAGACTTTTGAATGAAAAATCAGATGAAGATGAGAAAAACAGAAAGAGATGGAGAGTAAAAGAGCCAAAAGTTCGATAAATGAGGTGACAGAAGAGAGACGGTGAGACAGTTAGTTTAACAAGCACAATGGGTGATTCAGAATGAGACCAGTCGTGGCCAAAACTGAACCTCAGCAGTGAAAGAGGAAGGGAGCAGCAATTATCACCATCAAGGCCAAACAAGGCTAAACATTCTCCTCACTAAAAACGTTCTTCTGCTTCCACAAACTGTTTGGGGTAGAGACGAAGCCCCCTCAACAAAGTAGACACAATATGTATTATACTTACTGAGCTTCACAAGCAATTTGGTCGAATAAAGCAAGGGTTTGGTTGAGAAAAAAGTTTTTAGTTGTCTTTTATACATCAACTGCGCTTAAATTACTTAATATATAAGAATTACTGAAACGTGACTGTGTAGTTAAAACCTGCTGCAGATGTTCTCATTAAATTTCTGTTGACAAAACGTTTATATGTCGGCTAAAAGTAGGGCTGGGTGATAAAATGATAACGAGCAATTTAATTTTCCTTGATAGAGATATAAAACATTTTCATTAACACTTCCATATTACCTTGAATATGGCAAAAGTCTGAAGTAAAAATGCAGAAAGTGAAAGTGAGAAAAATACGTGTTTTCTAAGATCCCTGTAATAAATGTTTTATCTCATTTTGTGGAGGAGATTCTTCTCACATCCGATTTTTCCTCTCACAGTGTGGTCGGGCTGTGAAAATGAAAAGCATCACCCTGCTGCTGTAATTTTCATTCATCTCTAACTGCATGGATAGCCAGCAAAAATGCTTTACATTCAGAATGTGAGCTGATCGACATTAAGCATATGTCATTCAGTGCTTCTGCATGACAGACATGATAAAATATTCAACAGGCTTCACTGTCTGATGATGTTAAATGATTACCTTGATGAGGAAATGTATTCACTGTGAAGAGATCAATCACAATTATCATTAATTAAGGCTTCAACAGCAAAAAAAGGTAATTCACAAAAAGGTTTAGTGACACAGAACCATATTTTTGTTGTCACGGAATATGCAATTAACATGTTTAAATAGCTATGTAGCTGACTTGTCAACCAATTATACGCTTATTAAATGTTTATTAGAAGTTCAGATCTTAAAATGTCCTGCCTGGATACATGCCTGCTATTATGCAGGCATTCTGGGAAACAAAATGATTACACTTTGTACATCTTAATTGCTCCCATAAGAGTGACAGATGAGGGTGTTTTTTCCATTTACTGATGTAAAGACCAGGCAGGGGAGCACATACGCACACAAACTGCTCACATTTAAACATGTATCTCACAACAGGCGGGGCATACTGACCTTTTAAAGATGGAGCCCTTTACCATGTTAACTAACCGCCAGCCCTGCGGGCTTCATCAATTACAGGCTGTTAATGGTTCACGTTATGTTGCTGCTCCTTTTCCTGCTGCACAGTCACTTTTCTTTAGTGTTGTTGTATTTGGCTGCAAAAGTGTCTTTTATCGTACGTTTGCATGTATGCAAGGCTTTCTCCTGTGCAGGTTAGTTAGGGAGGTTAGAGAATTTATTTTGCTTTCTTTTATTTTCTTCTGGTTAGACTGGCTGCTCCTTAAATTTAAAGGTGTTTTGGTTTGTTATATTGGCTTCTGCCCACATTGAATTCTGAACACCGTGTTCATCCGAGATTGTTTGTAGTCTAGATTGCTTTCTCATTCAGTGATCTGTCTCTGTGGCTGTTTAGGCCTTGGGAACGATGAGGTCTTTTTTCGTGTTGTGTATTGGTCACTCCTTTACGGGGCATGACAACTAGTGGTCAGGTGAAATTAACAGCAATGACAGATCGAAGAGCGGAAGACGACAGCAAAGACGATTTCATTACCTTGTCCTGGCTGGTGTCCGACCCACACACGCTGGTGATGTTTGGAAAAACCTCCGACCATCCCGCTGACGTGCAGTTTCTGCTGATGTTACCTGTCGGAGACAAATAGATACTATTTATTTCATTTGACTTTTTATTAATCTTTATTTATCTTACGTTTTTAATTCATGTTTTTTTGTTTTTATCTTATTTCCATTTATTTGTGTTTTTATTATTTTTCTTGCATCTGTTGTTGTTTTAGGGTTTTTTGTATTATTTTATTTTGACATTTTATGTCCTGCATCTTGCATTACAGAACATGTCTTCTCGTTTTAATTTGATCCCAGTTTCATCTCACTTCAATTGACTGGACTGTTTGGCTTTTTGTTGTTTCATCATTTGTTTCATCATTTGCTTTGTTTGTCAAATCATTTGTAAACTCTGTTTTTAAAGATGCTATATAAATAAAGTTATTATTATTATTTACTCTCTCCAAGCTTCACCTCCACACTAACTGATAGTGTCTCTTTCTACATCAGTGATGTGAGAGATTAAAGACAGACACAAGAACAAATCACCAGAGGTATAGGTTTGATTTAAAGCTTGGTAGGAACACAAGGGTGGGGTGGAATATGTAACCTTACATCTCACTTTCTTTTCATTTATTTAGAAATACTTCGCCATGATATTTCTTTCTTTTGATTATGGGAGTTTTATCTGCATGTGGTATTCATGTTTTGTCATATAATCCAATGTGTCGCATGAGCCATTCAAAATATGTGATGCACATGCGCACACGCAGGCACGCAGGCACGCAGGCACGCACGCACGCACGCACGCAAACCCAAATCAATCAACTGCTTAACAAAACAAGGTTCAAAACTGTGTAACTGTGTAATTTTCTCAATACAATAAAGAAAAAAAATACATTTGCAGCAGTCGATGGTGTTGTGAGTTGTTTGGGAGATTTCACAGTTGCTGTTTTTTGGAGTTCATACCCAGGTAATGTAAGAGATAATATGGAGATATTGTGTATTCTGTAGGGTAGCATAACGTAGCATGAAGTGTTACTCAAAACTCTGCATAGTAAAGTCAAACTCAGTATCACCCTGCATGCATTCAAATAAGGCCACGTACACAAGGGAGTGAGCTCCTGAGGGAAATTTTCTGTGAGTAAAAATGCTAACATTGCTGCGGTACAATGGAAGTTCATCTCTCTCGGAAATTCCCAGAATGCACTGTAAAAAGCATGAAGCATCTCTTGCTCACAGACTGGAAATAACGTCACCAGACTTCTGCCTCGCTGCACTCTCGACAAACCCTCTTCACAGTGTCACAGCAGGGTAAACACAGCTGAAGCTAAGAGAACATTAAATGGCTAACAGTGATTTATATGTAGGCGTGCCAGTAGTGATGTTAACACTGTTGTCAGAGCACCTATGAGCTGTGTGAACTCTGCTGTGTCCCACAGGAAGCAGAGCATAAAAGTCTGCCCAGAACTTTCTACAGCATAAAGTCCTGAACATCACGATCACTGAGCAGCACGGGAATCTCCATTATAAGTAAACAGCATTAGAACTTTATGTAATACCATGATGAACACAAGCTGTTCTCGTGCACTGTTCATATATTTTCCTAAAAAGATGCACAAAATTTGTGTATGTCCCAAATAATTATGAGTCAGTAATTTGCATATAACTAGTGTATTTGGAAAAGCTGCAATCACGTGATCTGTGTAATAACAGGAGTAAAGAAGGAGGTGGTCCTGTAACGAGCCAGGTGGGGTGATGGATGGGTCGCAAAACACAGGACTTTCCCCAAAGAGACTGATGTATATTGTCACCATGTTTTCTTTTCCTAAACCAAACCAATGAAACTTTACTTGCCTAAATCTAGAACCAATTTAAATTAGTGGATGTTTCACCTTATTTTTGTTTTCTTCATAAGCTCTACATTAATGACAAACACGACAGCTTTTACATGTATCTCACTCGGATGAACGTGGGGGGGGCTAGATATTGTCCAGGAAGTAGATATTTTCAGGCTTGTCTTGTGAACTATTCATATTAACAAAATGATACACCAGACATTAGTAATGTGTGTATTTAATTTGTGTCAAAAGTTGATTATCTCCCTTTAGATAAAAAAAACTAAGCGTCTTTTTGGATTACTCAGCTCTTTCAAACAAAATAAAGACATTCAATAACTCCAGGGTACCTGGTGTTAAGGTCCCTGCTGATGCTACATATTCATCTAACATAATGAGGTTTTCTGCCAAATGTAGTAACTTTAGGGGATTTGGATCCATCCCAGACAGGGAAGCATCAGAGTGAGCATTGGAGCTGTCTGAACAAGCCGCTGGGTGCTTACATAATGTTTAGTCATCAATGTAAATCAGAGCACTGACTCTGAGTGGAAATCCAAACTGCCATCTGGTCACTGGCTGGAAAAAATCTGATGGTTTCATTTGGGAATCCACTGCACACATTCACACAGAAACACACAGGCTGGAGGTAGAAATGAGGACAGAAAGCCTCGTCGGTTTAAATACTAAAACTACAAACTCACTGTTAACGTATCTTTTAAATGAAAGCCTAGGTTATGGTAATCAACAGTTTTATCATTTAATGAGACTCTAACACCATGAATTGATTGTGTGTAATTTCTGATACACAGTCCTTTAATCCTATATGACTTACATGCAAGCGAAGGGATTTGAAGCTTAACAACAGCACAGAGGACTCAGGTAGAAGCCACAAACAAAACTTGTCTCTGTTTTTTATACCATTCCCTGTTTTACGAATGAATATGCATTGCTTTCTCATTTCAATTCATTACATAGAACTGCTTTGCAGTGGACTTCTGTGTCTACATAATACGCTCTAGGTATCCTTCTGCTTCTGTTGATGCTCCGGAATGCCACTACCATGATGTCAGCGACAGCAAATGGTGAAATTACACTGCTAGTGCTTATTTTTCAGCAACAAAAGCACATGGCAACCAACGCCTGGACATCAACAAAAGCACTAGGTGGCAAGGATGGTTAGGTTTTGGCAAAAGAGGCACATGGTAAAGTGTAGAAGACATAACAGCACACTTTAGAGGGACAGTGGACTGATTGAACAAATCCCAGACTTTCATGCAAGAGTCTGATGCTCACTTCCCATCCATCCGTCCTATATTAGGACCTTCATACTCCTTAAAATACGTCATTAGTGGCAGTGTTTCAACCTGGCGCTGTCCAGCAGCTTATCGTGCGGACATGACAGCTTCTGTATGGCCTCTTTGTCAGGTGATGCTACTCATCCACGTATCATGCTGCTGCAGTAGGTGCTATCTAGCCGCCTGACAGCGTATAATAACACCGCAAATAGTTTTGTCCAGCTGCATTCTCAGTTGACAGCGTTCAACATGGTATCATGTGGACACAAAAGGTGGCTTTTGGCGATGGGATCTTATGCAATCACTGCAAAAGCAGCAGTATTTGAACTTTGGAAGGAGAGCGGGCTTGAATAGGAAATAAATTAATGTAAAATAAAGAAATGAAAATCAGTAATTATAGGTACCAATGAATACGTAACCTACCATTTCTGCCGAATACAGTCTTGAGGACTCGAGGACAGGGGATGGTGATGGTCTCTCCAATATCAGTTCTTTCCCAGCATGCAATGTTGTCCCATGCTCCTTTGCATCCTGGCCCTGTCAAAAACCAAAAGGTGATGTATGAGTACATTTTCACACAAAAACACAAATAAGAGAGACTGTCCTCTCCACAGATACAACAGGGTTAGTTAAAGGTGCTTAATCGAAGTGGGGGGACTTGACATCCATTCACACTGGTGTGGATGAGATCTATGCCCTAAAGGATTATGCTATCACTAAGGTGAGCCACCGCAGAACAGATCCTGCAACAACTGTTATTTAAGATGCACACTCCATCTGTGCAGCAGACTTGAAAGCACTGCTACCCTCAGTTTATGTCCCAGGTCAAACCCCCTGGAGGCCATGTGTCGCTCCCCAGGGCTAACACCAACTGCCTTGACAGGAGCTTTCTTCACTCTTCTGTAACAACGCCGAACAACCTTCCCCCTGCGGTCATCAAAGAAATCACACCAAGCAGTGTGTGCCTTCAAGAAGAGATTGAATAGACATCTCCTCAGCATGACACTGTAATCCTAAAGCTCAAGGACATCAAACAAACACAAATCAGCTTCGTTTATATCCCGAGTAGCAGCAGATCAAAGATAGGTGTTCTGGAATGCCTTCATGAAGCTTGTATCTGCTAAAGCATAATCATAAAAAAAAGTTTTACTATCTCCAGGAGTTTAAATTTGATGATTTAGAGTAAATTCCCAAAATATCCCTGATGACTGAAGATGCTACTGCTGGGAAAAGTAAGTTGCGAGAACTTCAAAATTGTGTGTATGATGTTTGCAACCCTCCGTCCTAGAAATTATGTTTGTATTTTACTTAATTGTTTTCTCAATTATGTCATGGTGACAAATGTAATTGCGGATGTTCAGAGGCAATGTTCTTAGACATTCTAGACTAGCAAGGAGGTGGTCTGAGTGGATGGTGGGTGTAGAAAGAGCAGGGCTTTGACTGCACAGACTGGGTTTTGCATCCTGAGTCCCATCTGTGGTTAGCTTTAGGAAACAAAGACACTTTGTTAAAGGTAAGAGAAAGATTGTGGTTATGATTAAATGTCAATAAACACCATGTGTCTCCTGCTTCAAGTGGACTGCTGTGGACTTTTCATGCATTAAACCAAATAGGGACATTTGTGCTCCTTGTATTTGTATTTAGTTACATCCTGATGAGATACATTATCTCCAGGATTAAATATTAAGAAACACAAACAGCTCTTTACAACAATTACATACATAAAAACAAACCTGGGAGAAACTAAATCCCGTTTAAAACAATAACATTCCTCATGACACACTTTGGATTCGGCTTTTTTGACCACCTGTCCTAAATCGCACAGAAGAAATATGAGAATTGAGACACTATCACTAGCACAGACTACAAGGGACGGGATGCCCGGAGTGAATACGAGACTCTCACCCAACCTCCACAAACAAAACAAACAAACTGCCTCCCAAAATAGCTCTCCCAGCTCTTCAGTATGAGCCTTAATGGGTGCAAAAGTGCTGATGGCAAACTGAATAGTCAACAAGGCTTTTTAGCGATAGATGAACAGAGACATCCCTGCTGAAGAAATGCAGCCAGCTACCGAGGCATCAGACTGTGAAGGGGAATAAAACTGCTATTAAAAGAAACCTATTAGTGTCAAGTTGAGAAAAAATGCTTCCATTTTTGCCCCTATACCGTTTCAAATGTTGTTTTCTATAAAAAAAAAAAAGCTGCACTCAATTAAAATGTCACATTCCAGATGTCAAACTAAAAAACTTCATTATCAAGCTATACCTCTTTTGTAACACTTGGAACAGTTTTTTAATCTTTATATTTATTTTATATATATTTGTTATGTTTTGCTCTGTTTTCCCTTCCTTTATTTACCTTCACTGACCTTAACCATTTTTTCAACATTAACTTCACCTGTCCAAGTTTGGGTTATAGTGACATAAAAAAATAATGAAATTAATAAACTATAGTGCTCTCTGTGTCTTGAGGGCTGCTTCAGAACCCGCTGTACTTCTGCACAACGCTGACATAGTGGTAAACGGAAGCACTACAAGCTATTTTCTTCATTTCTTGCCTCTGGGTATCCAGGAGGCGAGGTCTAGCGACAAATATATTTTGGGGCTTTTTTCACCTTTATTTGATAGGTACACGTGTAAGGGGGAGAGAAAGGGGACAACATGCAGCAAAGGGCCGTGGCTGAAGTTGAACCTGCGACCGCTGAGGTGAGGACTCAGCCTCTGTACATGGGGTGCCCGCTCTATCCACTGAGCCACCAACGCCCCCTAGACATGCCCAAAAATAACTCTTTCTTCTTGTCTCATATTGCAAATCAGCTGCATGTCCACCAGAGAAAATGACAAAGTTTTTTTTACAGTTTATTGGCCAACTCAGTAACACACCAGAGTGAGCCCTTGTGTGTGTGCGTTACTATGCATGAAAATTTTTCCCCTCACTTGGACAGAGCTCAGCTGGACTCACTTGGACTATTGGACAAATATTTGATATTTGAGTACATCACCTTCTGATTTATTTATTTATTATTTTGCTTACGAGTGACAAGAGCCTCTGCTCTGCCGTCAGCTGAGAGACAGCGGGGAAATTCAGCATGTGGAGCATTTCACATTTCGCTGCTTTTGAGTGAATTGTGGCTGCGTTTTTAGCTAGCTGTGGCTGGTCGGAAACTGATCGGAGACCGTCTTCAGAATTGCTAAAATATACTGCAATAAACAACCATCAGGCTTAGAGGGCAGACAGTCACTGAGCGAGTATTTTTTATCACCTAATCTATGCTTTGGCCAGCATTTGTGTTGGTTTTAAACTGCTTCAAGGGATTATGCAGAAAGGTGTAGTGTTATCAAAGACACTTTTTTCTGATGTTCTGGTCGAACAGTGAAAATAGTTGTTTCAGACGCCTTTACTTTTTGTAAACAAAACCATTTTGGAGATGCTCACCTCCACATGGTGGGCAGGTTTGGGGGAGTATTTGGTAGTTGAGTGCAGGAGCTTCCTTGTTCATGTAGGCACTGTGAAACGGGCTGTGCAAGAAGGAAAATGCAGATTCTCTGTCAATACAGCACGCAGTAAGGTATTTATTGCTTCAGTTGACTTCAATTGACTGGATATCCTCTTAAACATGGTGAATTTCTCCATTAAAGGCTTTTGGCAGAGTCACTGTGCTATACATTGTTATTTTGTAGAAAAACATTGGGCTTTATATGCTCTACGGCAGTTCTTATTTAAAAAAGCATGTTATGCTGTCTTGATCCCCACTTAATTTGCTCCTGTCATCTTCCTTTTCTGTTTTCTTTTCCTTGTGTTTTCCCCTTTGACTGCTCTCCTTTCATTTCATCTTCCCTTCCTTTTTTCTTGTTTCTTTTTTCCTTTTTCTTTTATTTCCTTCATCATTTTGTCTTCATTACTTGCTGTTTGTCCTTTCATTCTCTGTTTTTTTCCCTTGTTTTTTCCTCCTGTCCTTCTTCTCTCCTTGCTTTCTTCTTTGGTGCCTCAACATCAGAAATGTAAGAGGATGAGGACACAAGACAATTTGTTCCATCGACTGTCTGCTCTGACCTTCAACCTCCTTAAAATTTGTCTCCTATGGCATTTAATATAGGAACTGAAGCTTATTCTTATCTTGACTTCACTGTAAATGGGATGAACAAACACTGTATAGATAGAGAGGGAAAGCAAGTGGAAGTGCTGTTTTGAGAAGATGAAAAGAATATGAAGTAAAAGAAAAGCAAGAACTGAAGATGAGCTCACAGACAAAAGATGAGGAGGGAAAAAGACACGAAGAAGATGTTTTAGAAATAAATAGTAAACATGAAAAAGAAAGAGAGGGACAAACAGAGACACTCAGAGGGCAAGAGAGGACAAAAGAGGAAGAGAGGGGAAAGAGCGAGAGAACAGATGTCTTTGGGCTGAAACCTTAGATCAGAGCTTATCAGTGCATGAAGAAAAGTCCATCTACCCGCTAAGTGATCTGTTCGCTTTCACAGAAACACATCAGAGGCAACCAAATGTACAGCAGCCCACATCTGAAGGGAAATCCTCTTTTC
This sequence comes from Plectropomus leopardus, assembly GCF_026936395.1. Taxonomy (NCBI): domain Eukaryota; kingdom Metazoa; phylum Chordata; class Actinopteri; order Perciformes; family Serranidae; genus Plectropomus; species Plectropomus leopardus. Next base: position 9,255,896 of record NC_142187.1, read on the forward strand.
TCTGGTTTATGGTCTTTTTTTATTCACTACAAAGTGTAGGCTGGCTGAGCAATGTGCCCTTTTTCCAGTGTCACCCTTCTTCAATTTCATGCAGTTAACAAATGTCTAAGAGTCCTTTCAAACGTGCTGCATGACAGTACGCTGTTAGAGAGCAGAGCCCTTTCTATGGTGCATCAAATGTTTGGATGCATCTTCTGCAGAAAATCATCAACTCTGACCAACATCCCAATTTAAAATATCATATGATGGAGGTTGACAGTGAGGGATCGTGAGCTTAATGCTGATAAACTGATAAATATCATGTGACGTTAAAATTGAATAAGGAAGCATCAAGTACAACATTCTTACGAGATAAATATTAATGCATTAAGGCCTTTACACTTGATATGTGTAGGACTTGATAGATTATTTGTCACATGGTCTTTATCAGCAGATGAAGTTTGCTTTAGTTACATGGAATTTCAGTTGTTCATGTTTATATATTTTGATTTTACATTTTCCTTTTGGATATTTATGCTTCTTGACTTTTGCAGGACTTGATTTTATTTTTATTGTATTATTATTATTATTATTATTAATCCTTGCATTTACTTTGATGCACCAAAACAGCAAGGCCAATTCCCTATATATGAAAACCTACTTGATGGTAAACCTGATTCTGATTCTGTTTTAGTAGCCGTTCTGAAGCTTTCAAAGTTAAAAAGTGAGGTTGAAACTCCACTGGAGTCTTGCCTCAACACACTCAAAACAGCTTTAGTAGGTTTCAGCCATGAATAAATGAGTTTGAGTGTAAAGCCGATCTCTGCGTGCTGCTGAATGTAGCATTAGGCGCTGTTAAATTCTCTGTGTGATAACTGCTGGGGCTGAGCCAGCTACGTCTAACCTGTTTTCTCATGGAGGCTGCAGCATCAGATGGAGTCCTGAGAGCCTCGTTCCTCGAATGAATGAAACAACTCTGTCAGTAAAACTGCTCTCCCGAGCAGTTTTTCACCCGCAGAGAATTTCAGCCTGTGTTATTATTTTGCTCTACTTCGTGTCATTGAGCTTTAATTAACACAGCAGGGGGACTCAGCGTCCAGAGCTCACATCACTGGAGAGGAAAGTCAGGCTCATTAACACTGCAGGAACACTCACACACAACTGTGGTTAAGGGATGTTTGAGGCTCTAGTCTTCAGTCTGTCACAGATAAAAGGAATTTAGAAACTAAGAATTGTGTTAAACATATAGAGAATAAGACTATATACATGACATTTTTACAGTATGTTCATTTTAAGCTTTAAGGAGACAAAAAAGTTTCCTCAGCTGTCTCTGTTGAATAACTGTCATGTTACACAAAGTAAGACTGACCACATTCACTGCATGTTCTATGATAATTTGCATCGTGCAGAAGGACACAACTTTTAAGAGCACAATCAGAATGCCTTTTCACTAAAAAAGATGCACATCACAATAGATTTCTACAATACAGAAGCTACATGCATGTGTGCGTGCATGTATGTGCTTAATATCAGTTGTCTGTTGTTTTGCCATAAAAATTATCTAATATTTCAGCATGAGATAATATCTGATTAGTAAACTCTGGGGTCAAATCAGGTGCATCTCATATCTAGATTTATTCCAGGTGGTATTTAGTTGGAATACATCGTATCCATGTCCCACCAGTATACTCAACAAGAGAAAATGACCTGTACTGGAATCTTCTGGAATAAACTGTTTTAAGATCCAATGCAGCTCTAAAAAGTTTTGGAGCTTTTTTCCTTGTTTCTAGACAAAGTGTAGTTTGGTGTGATTGTAGTTTAGTGAGTGACTGTGACCTTTGTGGCTGCTGGCAGCGTCCTCCTCCCTCAGCCTCCTCAGACACTCCGCCTGGTCTCTTTCCACCTCCAACAGGAAGTTACAGGTTGGATGCCGTCCGTCAACCTGTAGCAGAAGAGTTAAAAGATTTATTTGTTAAATCTACACAAAGCCAGGTTTCATGTTATATCAACCTTAAATGTTGGGACAAAATTTTAGGAATCACTCTGGTGGAAATGTTTGCCGTCAATTTTAATCCACAAATAAACTCACACAGATTGAATCTATTTCATATTTATTATTATTAATATTACATTCTGATATTAATCTGTTCACACTACAAGCAACAATGCAACACCAGCTAAATTATCGCTGAGTCGTTGAAGTTGTGAATGTCTTTGAGGATAGAGCCCTCCAAAACAGACACAGAGCAAAGGAAAGAGATCTGGTGAATAATTTATCATGTACATGAAGCACGTGTCCACTGAAGCTTCACGTGTTCAAACGCTAACATACGGTAACATGGGCACATCGTCACAGGCTTGTGTGTGTCTGCTACTTGCCACAAAGCACCTGAGTGAATGTCTTCTACAGTTTGTATGTGGTGAAAAAAAACAAAAAACCAACTATGCTTTTGACCAGTTTCCAAGCCTCATTTTAACCTGTTCAGATGCCCTGTCCGTTCCAATGAACACAACTTTTCTAGGATGTCTAGATGTATGATTACTGTCATTTAACTCCACCCAAATGCACAGACTTTTTTAAAATAAGATTTCTATAAATCAATCACAGCATTATACATCATCTAAAGTGGACTGCAGTAGAGCCACGCCCCTTTTTAACAAGCATGGCTGACCATGAGGCAAAGAGGAGGCACCGGACAAGTTTAGAAGTTTCTGTCTATAAATCATATTTTTCAAATACATGATTTGTTTTTAAACTGTTTAAAGTTAACATGAGATGTTATATTACTTATAGAAATATAAAATCATACACAAGATTTGTAGCTTTTACTAGATTTTTTTTTATTATTATATAGGAAAATGCATTCTGAAATAATTTTCTTATGAAACATTATTTTCTTTGGAACATAATTGGGTTCTGAACCGGTTAACATCACATTTCGGTGCATCATTGTATACTTGTGATGCACATTAAGTCAGCATAGTGATAGCTAACTAAGCTAAGTACAGCTAGAAACAAAAACTTATGATCGGTTGATGCTTCACCATTTCATTGGAGTGCTGAAAAGCTAACCAGCTCAGCTTTTGTTTGTAGCATCTCACGCCTGCTGGGCGTCAGTTTGCAGCTTCATGTTGCTGGCTTCGTAGTGTGAACACAGCATAAGGGTCCAGATTAAATACCCAGAATTCACACCAAAGTCATTTTTTTTTTCCTGCAAAAAGACCTTTGCCGTATTGGGGATTTTTAGCACGTTTGTGCTTACGTATCGGGTGCTCGTGTGTTTTTGTAGTAAAGATTCATTATACTAAATCCATTGTATGTTGTGAAGTGCAGAAGTTACATGTAGAACAGCAATGCTCCATAAACCACCACAACAATCTGCCAAAACAGCAATCAACAAAGTTGATGGGGGGGGGTAAAGTCAAGGTTATGAATGAAAGATAAATACACAGTCAAGATAAGCTGCTTACAGTAAACCAACCAGCCCATCCTCACTATCTCTGTGTGTGTGTGTGTGTGTGTGTGTGTGTGTGTGTGTGTGTGTGTGTGTTTAAAACCAGGAGAATCTGATGTACTAATCGTATGTTAGCCACATAAATCCTGCAGAAGAAACACAGAAACTCTGCCAAACAACACTAGACAAACAGCAAACCATCCTCCACATGTTTGAGTATCGACATCATTAGATACAGGATTGAACCGCCTTAGCTTCACTCATCACTCACTCATAGTTTTTATGTTAATAATATTACAAGTGTCATGCAAAAGGAGTCACCCACAGTGACAAACACACATGACTTTTACTTTAACAGTTCACCCCAGCTCTATGGAGCATTTCTGCATCTTTCAGCTCATCCACCAAGCTCTGATAAACCAAAACTAGCTGCTGCTAAGTAGAAAACAGCAGACAGAACCGATTAGCTATTCAATTTTGAAGTAAGTGGAACATTTCTTTCTTTCTTTCAATTTCTAATTATTTATTGGGCAACATATACGCAGATATAACACGTCCTTGATTAATGTTTTCAGTTATTATTGGCCATGCCATATAAGATGTCAAAGATGTCTCTGGAGTTTGCAGTTCATGTCTCTTCACTTATCTTAACAAAATATTTTTAGTGGTCTAAGCTTCAGCATAACTAAAACAAAGGGGTGACAGATCAAGAACACGGTGATAATAATTATTTGTTTTCTAACTGAGTATGAGGAGTTATAGCTTTAATACTACTATCAGCGGCTACTTTTGTTACTCAAATTGTGGGTCCCCACAGCATTTGAAGCAGCTCCCAGTGGACAGATTCCTCTCCTGTCCATCATCACTCACCCAAATCCTCCCTCACAGACTGCAACTTTTTATCCTCTGGCATGAGACGAGGCTGGCTGTCACCAAGAAAACACACAAATGTACCCAGACATGCACAACTGTGAGCCAGAAGTGGCAGCTGAACAGTATTTTGGTGCATCAAACACCAGAACAATTCATCCTAAATGTGAATGACAGATTAGTATTTAGCTTTTGTAAGAAAATTCTCAGATTTTCTCAACAGTCACCTGCCAAAGCAAATGAGCCCAGCTGTATGCATCTCACGCTGAATCTGGAGATGTTTTGTTCTGTGTTTTTTGACATGTGGCAGGATTTTGTGAAAATGATCAGGCAAGATGACAAAAACCCAACACCTCTATTTATGGTTATGGCCTAGAGGGAGATACACACACATAAACCACCTTCTCTTAAACTCAGGCTACCAACAACACCAACACTGAGCTCTGACTTGCTGGTAACAAAGCATGAAGACATTCAGGTTAAAAATAAACAAACTTTAAATGAAAGTTTTTTTTCCCGTCATGTTATGTTAAAGAAATTTGCTGTTTAAAAGCATCTATGACTTTTTAAATGTGAAGCAGGTCTTTAACCACGTTACATATGGCAATTAAAATGCTGTCACAAGAGAGGTAATAGCAAAGATGTTTAATGAAATTAAAGCCAGTCTTTGACCTGCAAACCACCTAATTACTGCATAATGAGCCATGTTCATAATCTATGGATGGTGCAGATGTGTTAGGCTGTAATACTGATTGCAAGTCCCTAATGTACAGATTTGTGAATATAAGGGAAGGCTCACAATGAATAAATGTAGTTCATAAATGGTCAATTTGCCCATATAACACAAACAACTTCTAATTTTTGTTGCACAATTAAAATATAGAAGTTTCAGATAGGAAATGGTAGGCAGGAAGCAACGGCAAAAGGTACTGGCGAGTTGGCTGGTAAGACAGATGGACACTTACTATTTCTTTTTTCTTTAGTTAAAATATCCATCAAAGTGGTGTGGCTGCAGACGTCCAAGAGGTGGTTATCTAAAAAACCTAGTGTCTGACAGCATTTGCAATTTTCCATAACTGACAACCCAGAATGCATGCCCGTTCTCATCCCCAGGGCATCAAAAACTGCACTTTGTCATGCCCCTTTATGTGTGATATCAATGCCAAAAGCAACCTTTGGCATTTTTATTGATTTTTTTAAAGAGCGAGAAAGTAAATCAAAATGGGTCAATCAAAACCATAGTTTTATCCAAGAGACCACGGTTTTATGTCTCGTGTCAAAACAGAAGTCAGTGTTGTTATAACCCTTTTAAACTTGGGCAAATTGGCCTGATTTCTAAAAAAAAAAAAAAAAAGTACAAGACAATTACAAGAAAATTAGCACAAAAAACAAAAAAAAAAAAACAATTTACCCCCCCCCCCAAAAAAACCAAACAACAGCAAAAGAGGAGAAAGTAAAAAATAAAAATAAAAAACAAGTAAACTACCTGAAAAAACTTATAAAATTATAATAGTTCTGTAAATACCTTTAAATATATAATATATAATATATATATATATATATATATATATATATATTTCTCTGGACATTCTTCCCTAGCTTTTTAAAAAATAATTTTCTCAACCTACTAATTTCTTGCAATTTGTAACTTGCCAAGTTGTTTAGGGTTAAATAAATTACTTAAACTTATAGTATATATATTTAGATATATTTACTTTTATTAAGACTTGCTTTACTTAATATTTGTGAAAGGTATCTGAATGCAGCACAAGAGAAGTGATATCGATCCAGGTTTCACAGGGTTAATGCACTTACACCCAAAACGTGGTCTTTTTTGTAGCCTAACCAAGTAGTTTTGTTGCCTAAACCTATAACTACAACCATTTCACAAGATTAACCACATGTTAACATGCATTTCGGCTGTACATCACAAAGAAAAGGTTGCCCTGTGCGTATATAAGACATAGAGAGACACAATTATTTCATTTTATAAATGGCCAGCTGTGTGGAAAGCAGTCAGGGTTAAAACTTCTCGTTTTCTTTCTTTACACAACTATTTCTGTCTACTTTTTATGTGAGCCAAAAGTGTTCCACACCGTGAATGTCTTTGAGGATAGAGCCCTCCAAAACGGACACAGAGCAAAGAAAAGAGATCTGGTGAATAATTTATCATGTACATGAAGCACGTGTCCACTGAAGCTTCACTGAAGAGACGCAAACATCAGATCTGTGTGGAGGAATGAGGAGACGGTAACATCCCTCAAATTATTACATAAAACAAACAGAAATATCATAATTCCATCATGTTTTCCACCATTTGAGATCTGACTGCTGCTCTTTTAATTACATCACCTCATCACGCCCTCTTCTTCTGCTGTAATTTAATGGCACCACACAGGAAAAAAAGTGCCACCAGCTTTTTATCCTGATGTGTTCAACTTCTAATATTTACATAACAGAAATGGAGAGAAATGTGCATTAATTTGCATTTTTTCCTGCACATTTCCTGTAAAGTCAGTTCAAATTTGCAGTTTATCTGGATGGAAACTTGGCTTATGATGCCAGGTGTCTCAAACGTTTGTAAAGACAGGTTCGTTTGCTGAAAATCGCAACTGAAAGTAATTTATTAAAGAAAAATGTGCGTGTCTGTCCACAACAGAAATGTCTAATGGACCGCAGAGGTATGTTCGGTCGTTGTTGTATTTATTCAGTGCATCAGAACATCGACTTTCTGTCCTGAGTTTCTGTCCTGAACTTACTTGCACTTTGCACACGTGCTCATTGCTTCGGTGATTCTGCACTGCACTTCCCAAAGGTCACCTGTCAATCAAACTGTACAGGCAGTGCCTCTGAACTGGGTCTGAATTTCTCATCCATGGCATCTCTTTCTGCCCATACAAACTACACAGTTCTACTACTACTGACTTCCAGACAAACCAGGAACTGTAAGATGCTTCGCCTCCTATTTAAGGCAGCATTTTCCCGTCACAGCGATAGCTCAGTTCATGGGAAAACTTAAACAGACTGGATACACTTCAGGCTGAATCACTGGTGTAAAAGTGACACTTATTTACATGTGAATGTGGATGAAGAATTATTTGACAGCTGGATGAAAAACACTGTTTCTCTCTCACACACACACACAAGAGAATCTTTCTGTCAGATGTTGCTTTTAGTGGCTTCTCTACCTACTCTAATTTCTTTTCCAATCCACTCATCTCTATTTTTTTGTTTACTCCTGGCTGATCTTCCACTTTGGTGTTTGAAGCCAAAGACATTTTAAAGTCCTTGTTCCCACACCTGTCTGAGAGTGTGTGTGTGTGTGTGTGTGTTTTGGCAGAAAGCATGATGCAGGAGTGACATATTTATCACAGCGCTGGATAGCAGCCACAGCAAAGTCCAGTATTTCATGTTCCAAAGGTTCTGTCGGCTAAACTTCACAGTGATGGTTTGGGAGATTTTATGTCCCTTAAAATAAAACTCACAACTTACACCCACTGAAAATTGATGACCTTTATGTGTTTTCCTAAAGAGTTTATGGCCACTGCACATTTTGTGACGCTATACACTATGTCTTCTAGTCTAGCAGTGATACTAAGCTATTACTAAAACAATACAGAAAGGAAAACAGTCCAGATGTTGAAACTGTCGTGGCTGATTAGTGCTGCAGCAATAGTTTTGATAGTTTTGGCTTGCTGGGAAACCAACGAAGCAGCTGTGGATCTCAGTGGCCAGCAAGGTTTAGTCTGAAGTCAAACCTGGCGTCTCCATGGTCTTTCAGGCTTTGGTGCGCTTTGTGCACTTCTGCCTCCTGTCGAAACCGAGCATTCTCAACCAGATGTACTCTGTGGTGCCAAAGTTTGGCACAAATTAATTTAGTATGCATCAGTGCTTGGTAATACCAATATACTGTACCCTTAAAGTACGTCAGTACCCAATCCTAAAAAGCACTAAACACAAAGTAGTGAATACTAATGGGAATGCCAATACAAAAAAGTATCTGACAAATTAAAATGCCTTAAAGTCTGTGTAAAGTGGTTAACATAGGCTAAAGACATTGAGATGTTTTATTCTACAACTTAAAATACATCCGCTTAAACACGATTTTTGAACTTTTAAGGTTTTACTAATCTTAAAAATCTGGTTGCTAGCAAGTAGTTAAATGGGACTACAGGGTTTGTCGGGGATGTTAGACATCATCACAGCGGACATAGAAACTCATTAAACCCACTTGTCCGCCTTTACAGCTTTACAGACTCACACTCGAACTTGTACATTTATCTGTTTCTAATATTTTTTGATCGTGTTTTGACTTGTTTTACAGTGTTTGTAGTGGTGGCGTTTAATACGTGCGACCGCAATGTCGTTCATGTATAGCCTAACAATAGCTGTTTGCTTCTGGTGATTTAATTTACGCTTAAAAACACACAAAAGTGGTGTTCATCTGTGAATATTATCATGCTGAACAAAACGTGTAAATCTCATAAACTTGTGTTAGTCACAGAGCTTATTTTTGGCGATAACCGAAAATCCCATTCAAAAATCCCATAAGGTTTTTGACGAAGGAACCAGTGCAATGCTCACTTCCTGGTTGGCCTACAAAAATACATCGTCCCTTCACCACTCTATTGTCAGGGGCGGGCTTATGCTAAGTATAGCTCCAGTGTGTCATTGAGCTATGGTTTTAGGCCCGCCCAAGAAATCTTAAAACAGGAAAATGGTGAAAAAACAGTCAACCGTCTAACTCCACTATATTGTAAAGGGTCTTTGTAACATGTTTTCAACAATCAGTTTCCCATACTTACTGTTTTGAAACAAATTCCTGAGTTTACTTTACCCAGACTTTAAGTGCCAGACATTTTACTCAGAGCCAAAAGTGCCCAGCTGCTGGTGGATCTACATTAAAAATATCAATAAAGTTTTGCAGGAAAAAGGATCATAAGGTCTTTAGGATTCATACCCTGGGAATACCAAAGTCCATGGCAATCCATCAAAAAGTTGCAAAAAATCACTAAAACAAAAATGTGAACCTTGTGGTGGTGCAACAGGAAAAGTCGAGATCCCAAAATTGGTATGATTCATCCCCTGGGGATCATGAATGTCCAAAATGCAAAGATATGTAGAGATGTTTTGGTCTGCACCAAAGTGATGGAACAGCCAACAGAGTGACATTGCCATCCTTGGAGTTATGCCGTTAAATTTGTTTAAAATATTCAGACATATACAAGCTTCGGACATTTTAATCAGAGCCAAAAGTGCTAAAAAAGCTTAGTTCTTAATGTTCTAGCTCATGGTTGTTGCCTTTTTATTAATAGCAAAAGGGTAAGAAATTTCAGACTATCAAAAATGAGAAAGTTACCATCAATGTTCTGTACAAATACATAACAGAACAAATTAATAACAGTGGCAGCGTATTTATAAAAGTCTCCCTTTGGTTAATGCCTGAGCTTAATAAATGGTAATGAATCAGTCTTTTCTGCTTCTTTCCTCCTGTGTTTTCTTGCTGTGGCTTCACTCAGCAATGATGCGCACCACTGGCTGCTGGCCGCCACCAAATGAGCTTTGGGGGATGATTGTGTTGCCCTGAGTTTACTGTTCACTGGATTAGATATTACAGCAGGAGTTAACGCAGATCTGCAGCTCAGACAGAGACAAGTGAAGTATGAGAAAGTTCAAGAAGCAGCAGAACACACTCACCAGATACCTGATGCATCCCAGCGATGTTTGCAAAGTTGGAAATCCCAAGTTCCTGCTTATAAAATGCATTTATCTTGCTTATGCTAAATGCATGCAACATGTAATGTCAAATTAAAAGTGTAAAGTATGTTGATATATTGTATACTGATTGTAAAAACAGTAAAGATGTACTTTGGAGTTGGAACAAAGCTTTTCACTGAAGGAAAAGCACAGGTGGAATGAATAAAGTTAATAATCATGGTCCTGTTCTAGCAAGCATCAATTAAGATCATGAGATACACCTGTGATGTCTAATCCCAAATATTGAAGCTGCCTCACTCAGTTTGAGCCTAAATTTTCTTTCTTCAAGTGCATGAATGACAGGACAAGGAGAAAATGACAAATTAATCACTTAGCGATGGCTGCTGGGCTCTTTAGCAGAAAAACATGTTAAAGACACAAGAGATGTGTTATCACTACAGCTACTACTTCCATTATATAACAAAGTACTGTATATTTGGACTTTTTTTTTTTTACTTAAAAAGCTTTTTCAAAATAGGAAATATTATAGCAAAATGCCTTAATGTTTAAATCTACAATCTGAAACATAGAAAACAACTTGACTTGAAGCTCCCTTGTCAGGCTTTTCTGGAGTTTTCTACAGACTGTAAGATACATTCAGTCAGTCAGTCAGTCATTTTCTGTAACCGTTTCCTCTCTCGTAAGGGTCGCGGGGGGGCTGGAGCCAAACTCAGCTGTCATCGGGCGAAAGGCGGGGTACACCCTGGACAGGTCGCCAGACTATCACACGCCGACACATATAGACAGACAACCATACATGCACACAGTCACACCTAAGGGCAATTTAGAGTCACCAATTAACCTGACCTGCATGTGTTTGGACTGTGGCAGGAAGCCAGAGACCCCGGAGAGAACCCATGCAGACACGGGGAACAGAACATGCAAACTCCGCACAGAAGGGCCCTCGCCCACGGAACGAACCCCGTTCCAACCGAGTTTCGAACCAGGGACCCTCTTGCTGTGAAGCAACAGTGCTAACCACGACGCCACCGTGCCACCCAAGATATATATTAGATATAAGATATATTCAGATGCTAAGATATATTCAAAAGCTTCAAAAAAAGCTAATAAATAATAACAGTTATGGGTCAATGTACTTTTTGGTCATTGAATTGTCCTAGCAGAAACAGAAATGAATAAATTGATTATTTAATTTTCATTTCAATGTTCAAAAATGAAAAACAAGTCATTTTTAGCTTTCAGGATCAGAAATGGAATACACAGAACAGAAATGCAACTTAATTTCTATTTGTTTCAATCATAAAAATAAAGTAAAATGAAAAATACAAAGAAAACACGGATGAGAAATAGGTTGTTTTTTTCATTTTCCAAAAATTAAGAAGCATTTCTGTTCTGTATATTCCATTTCTGCCCCCCCAAAAAAAGTAAACTAGCCTGTCTTCCTTTTTTCATTTGAAGATTTTAAGATGAAAATCAAGTATTTTTTTAAATTATTATTTTTGTTTCAGAAAGGAAAATTCAAAGAACAAAAAGTACACAGGCCGTATGTAATATTTTTAGTAAGTTTTTAAGGTTTTAAGATACTGTGGCTCACCATTGGCAGTGCAGTATTAAAGTATTTGCAGCTACCGTACTAAGACATAGTTAGATTAACCAACAAGTCTACTGAACTGAGAAACAAAATATATCTTCTGTCATGCTTTTAGAAAATGACCCGTATGAGCAGACACTCACTGGCCCTGAGCCGTCATGGCTGCTGGCTGCACGTTGGCAGCAAAGATTCAACCCATTTCCATGACAAGATTTCACGCTTGACCTCCAGTTTGAATCTCAGCCTTATCTTTGAAACATTTTGCTTCGGTAGACTGTACACGGTCAGCGATGATGATGTCAGGGAGGATGTAAATGAGGAGTTTTTGACTGGTGACAGCGAAGACCCATGAGTCAGATTTAGGCCTGCAGTGTCACACGTCTCCTCACTGGAGAGATGACATTTAACACTGAATCTATCAGCCATCATGTTCGACCGCAAACAGATCAGATTTATATTTTAGACCAGTATGTGATGATTTAAGTGAGAGTTACAGTCTGTGGTTTGATTATGGAAAACTACTAATCCAGTTTTTATGAAACATGGTGAAAGGGTGTAGCATGGGCCAAGTAAGAATCCATTATATTTTGGAGCGAATCCGAATGATGGAGCCGATATACAAATTGCTTTTCACTTTTGTTAATATTGCAAGATAGGGGATAGGGGCTGTGCTCACACATTGCCTTTATAATTCAAAGTGTAAACTATATTGCAGAGATATATGTGAATGTACATGAAGTACTAACTTAACACTAAGTTTTAACTTAACCTAACAGTAGTATTGCTGTTCTGACAGTTAATTTTGTCGACTTGATCTACTGAGAAAAAAGCTCTAAATAGGATGAAAAACATTCATGGTTTTTATGAAATCTTTCAGACCTATTTAGAACATGAGGTAGTGATGCCTCACCAGAATTTGTTTTTTTTCACTCACTTGCCTCTCAGGGCTTCCGTAGCTTTGGGGTCTTGCTCACAAGTGAAGGTGAGATGGAGCATGAGGTTAACAGGCAAATCTCTGCAGCGTCAGCAGTAAGGGGCAGTCATGAGCTGTGACAGAAAGAATCACATCACAGATACAAGTGGCCAAAATCAGTGTTAATCCTTAAATTTTTTTTTTGAAAATTCAACCCAGTTTTGACACTATTTTTGATCTGTTTTTCTCAGTAACAGCCATTCAGTGTATGTGTAAAGAGCTGCAAGCGACAAGCTGTGAAGTTCTTGGCTGCATGCATCCTGTGCGTTAACTGTTCAGGGTGTTTATTTGTACAGACAGTGAAAACAAATTTCCTCCATAGAATAAATTAAAGACTGAATCAAATGTAAACTAATCAAATCAAATCAAGTCGAATCAGAGCCGCAAACTTCCAAAAATAAGCAATTAAGTGGCTTTATTAAAACAATGTGAGGTTACTTGCTTGTGCTGAAGGAGATACATTAGTTGCTTTTCTGTTTTGTTTCTGAGAGAAGCTGCTACGTAAGGAGTTTCCTCGGTGTTCCCCCAACTCAACAGGATTTCTAAACGGAAATATTGAATATTTAGAATTTCAAATCGGGGCAGCCCCGATCATCTTCTGGGCAAATTGGGAAGGATCACTCTTAACACACCTCACATCACAACAAAATTTGGCAAGATAATCTTTATAGCCATCAGATAATAAGGCCTTTGCTGACTTTGGTCGGGAGGGGGGAATCAGGCCCGAAATCGGATGATTATCTTGTAATATGTACCCTGCTTAAGCCACACTGCAAGATTTTTTTTCTTTCTGCAAAAATCAGCTTATATATACATCACTTTAGAAACTGACTGAAATAATGTTATTCAAATGTTGTTCAATGCATTTCTATGCCTTGTATGAAACGCCTGTGTTTATGAACTTGCTTTAGCTTTAAGAAATGACTAATCATGATGCCATATCACGTCATATTATCATGAAAAAAAATCCCAAAATAAATCCTTTAGAATGTTGTTTATCAAAGAAATGAATCATATAAAAGACAGCCTCTGGTGTGAATGTGGTATCAGACATCGACAAATGGGCAATTGTACTCAAGTAACAGATCCCCAAAGCAAAGACTTCCTATAAAAGAGTGTTCACAGTGCTTATCAGAGCTGCACTGTGAATGTGTGTGTGTGTGTGTGAGTGTGGGAAGCAAAGTTTGAATCAGATTACACAGAGGCTTGAAGATGTGGTTTCCTGATTTCTTTTATCACAATAATCACACTGCAGGCGCTACTTGGAGCAACATGAAGCTCCACTTTTTCCAACAAGCTCATATCACGGTTCACATTATCAACTCTCTGTGTTAAGGTCTGACTGACATGGAAACTTATTTTTAACATGAAAGAAAAGTCCTGTCTTGAATTTACTTTTAGACGTGGCCGGTTAAAGCATCAGCGGCTTGCTTTAAGGGCTTTCTGCAGGGAGAGTAGCAGCAGAGGGAGGATACGGCTGCTGCTCATTCATTTTCCCAGCTGGTCCTATGGGTATCAGCCCTGCTATTCTGACCTTTATGCCACAGCTGACCCAAACGTAAGTCATGTAAATAAAATAAGACTCCGGAAGGATCCACAGACATGACCGCTGACCTCAGAGACGGCCCTGAGGTACTGCCCCATCCGACTCCTCCATCTGCTCCGGGGTTTCACGGTCACTCAGTGGATTCAGTCCTCATGACGCATCAGAGAACAGCGCACTCGACTTCCCTTTATTTGTCACAACAGTGAATGAACCCAGAGTACCACCAATGTGATGCTTAAAAAGAGGAATTCTGATACTTTTGAATATTTCTTAATCAGAAGCAGAAATCGTTTAATTGCCAAGTCAGATTTAGCTTCTGACTCTCTCTCTCTCCTAAAGTCAAAAATCATAAAGATATATTTTACAATAAATCATATATAAAATATATTTGTTTTAACATGAAAAAATCAATATTGTGTCTGCAACAAAGAGGCTGAAATGTTGAAAATGTTGACTTAAGATCTGATAGCGGGTAAATTAGCATGTTACAATATACAATTGTGATGAATATTAATCTGATTCACCAGATTTAGACAGCGACTATCGGGATGCCATTGGCCAGCTATTTAGGCCAGCATTCTCCCTCCCTTCTGCTCACTGTGTATTACTATTTTTCAAAATCCCTTTTCGCTACCAGGCAGAAGAACAACTTCAGAGCTCAAAATTGACACGCTGAAAATGCCAAAATTGAAATAAAAAAAAAAAAAAAGATTTGCAGCGTAAAATAAGGCATGCCAGCTTTGTTTTTTTGGTGAATCATTATCAAGATCTTTTGCCAGACTCCCTCTCACAGGACTGGTTTACTGGTCAGTCACAGTTGGTTTGCCACATCTTTCCACCCTAGAAGCAGCATGCTCCAGTAACCTTGACTTCATCAGTATACCAATCTGTTTCAGTTTTCACAAGCCTCTATAATATTGTCAATATTGTAGTAGTGCAACACAAGGTTAGATTATGATGTATTCAGTGGGACATTTTCCAGTATGACAGTGATTAATGTAATGGAGACACTGACTTCAAATAATTGGAATTTCTGCAGTACAATTTCTTTTTACTTGTATGGTTTCCCACACATTCACTTATTTGTGGTGGCCTGCCACAATTAAAACACCTGCTGCCACAAAGAGAGCTTCTATTTGTGGCAGTGGATTGTTCATTAGGAGCGCTATTGAAATATATATACCGTTTAGTTATGCATTGCATCTCTCAGAACGCAGAGCTACTATGGGCACAGACAGAGCAGCAGAACGCCAGCTCCAGGGAATGTAAAAGGGGTCTCAAAGTTTGCATTCACTCGCAGCAGCTGCTCCTCTTATCCATCAGTCTGATCTGATCAGCTCTAAACTGATCGACAGATCAGTTAGCCACTCCTAGAGTTTGAAACTAACGCTGAGGAAAAACGAACTCATGGAGAGCTCCGACTGCACTGCACAGGGGGGACACAGAATGATATAAAGGAACACACACACATTTACAAGACAAAAAAAGAAAGTTTGCCGTCTCCCCGCTCCCCCTCTCTGTCGTCAGCTAATGCCACCCATACACCCTCATTCTGTGGAAAATACTGTTATCGCACCTTCACAAACTGATACAGATAAATGCAATAAGCTTATATCAGCATGCATAAAAAATGCATTACATCCTCCCTTTTGAGTAATGTGTGCTAAAAACTACAGTCATTAGCTGTTTCAAAGAATCACTAAAGCATTTTTTAGAAAACTGAATGTTTATGGACTAATTTTACATTATCAATGAGAATAATTGTGCTTGGGGCTTAGTGTCACAAATATATTGTTAGTTTTGGGCTTTTCATGAGATTTGTAAAGAAAAGAACAAGTAACACAGAGCAGGGTTTGGGACAATAAGCACTGTCAATCTCATTTAGGGTCTATTGAACTAATGCTTTAATCCAGTATGATTTACAATGGAATAAACCAACACTCAAACCAGATGATGAGAAGTACAAGATACCGACACCAAAGAGAGCTATTAATATTTTTAGTGCCTCTATTACACTCTGCTCTGTTGTGTGCCAGCCTCATATAATGAAGGTGAGTGTTTTGTCTCATTGTGTTAATGTTTATGCTCATGGCACAAAAGCAACTGTTGGTAAGTGCAAATGAGGAATCGCAGCCCTATGCTTAATCATAATGGATTATGCCTCAATGGTTTCTGTGGCCTAAATACAAAAACAACAAAAAGCTTTCAAAAATATTCTCCCCCTTGGAAAAAAAAAGCACTCCTACTCTCACAAAAATTACAAATGTATGCAGTTACGGCACCTTTAAAGGTTTGTTGACCAAATGATGACTCATTTAGTATCTTTTAGATACTCTGTGGTAAAACAAATACTTATTTGATCTGATTTATTAGCTGACGCATTACTTTTATTAATGTATTCCGACTGACATTTTTGTACTTGTACGTTTACTTTATTGGAGATGACATAGTCTTTTTAAAATGTATCCATTTTATTTAGTTCATTGGTTGAATAGTTCCAGGGACAATGACCTTTGATCAACAAAAAAGGAAGCTGATATTTATCCTCTGCCTGACCAGATGTTAGAAAAATATCCATAAATAATTCAATAAATTAATAAAATAATTAAAATTAATGTCATTAATGCCACAACTGTCAGTACATAATGTAGACATATTGAAAACGTGGATACTACCAGTTGGTGGAACTAGTCAGGAAAGCCATCTTTCACAATAACTTCCGCTTGGTTTAACTACTAGATGGATGCATGTACTCTGAATTATTGATGTAAAAGATAGTGTAAGTGCACCCAGCTCTGGTGGGTGTCTTTTGCTCCATGTCAGCACAGTTTCTGACTCCAATAAGAGACAAACCTCGAAAACCTGCATTCACACATGATCTCACACAAGCTTTTTTTTTTTTTTTTTTTTTGCAACAATGTTACATGGCAAAATGTGGTCCTGGCGACACCTTATTATAGCTTATTATAGCTGATTTTTGTCAACCCAATAATGCTGCAACCGTGCAAAATACAGCCACAAAGCGTTACCGATGTGTTGTTGAGATCAAAATGAAGGCTGAGTTCAAAAGTGGGTGTAGTCTGAGCAATGGAGCCAGAGATCGGGGCCCAAAATTGACACCCCTGTCCCACATAGATATCTCATTGCAAGATGATCTCTTGTTTATTTGTATTTTGATACTTTATTAGAGTTCAAAATATAAAACACTGATTACTTTTTTAAAATTTCGATTTAGAAGGTATTTACACATAACTAAATCTGACCAAAATCTATTTTTTAGTTTTACACCCAAAAGCCTAAAACTCCATGAACCTTTTTTTTTTTTTTTTTTTTTAAATTTTTTTTAACTAATATTCAATTTAATGACCATGCATAATGTGAAAGGTGTTGGAGAAGAGTGTCTGCTGGTAAGAAAATATTTGGTCAATACAGCAGCGTAATAACATTGTGATAGTTAGTCAGGGTTATGTGTGTCTTTAGTTCTTCAACCCTAAGGTAGACAATAAATAAATGAATAAATACCGTAGCTTTAAGTATATCTCAGCAACAGTTTAAACTTTGGATAATATCATTATATCTTTCTTTGCTGACAGGGCGTGGTTAGCTTAGCAAAGACTGAGAACGAGAGGAAACAGCTATCATGGCAGTGTCCACAGTTCAAAAATGCAACAACAAGTTCTTTAAAATCATGATATTACAACAATATGATTAGGGATTGGTTTAGGCACAAAAACAACTTGTTTAGGTTTCAGGAAAAATCCTGGTTTGGGTTAAAGTGAGTACTTTAAGATTACTGGACCTTCATCTTTATGGTTAAAATAATTAACATATGGGTATAAGGCTATGAGGCTATGGAGGATATAAAATACAACACTGTAAATGCAATGCAAACAACAATCTCACCTGTGAAAACCTGACGTTTTGATAATAACAACACCTTAATTCCTTCTTTGCTCTCATCAAAATTACTATTACTAATTTTACCCCTAAAAACCTGAGAAAATTGATTTGATTTCTTTCAGTAACATGGGCAGACAGCAATGAGAAACTTAACAAGCCCAAACAGAGCAGCAAAAAAAGAAAAAAAAGTAGCCAAAAAACAAACAAACAAAAAAAACCTGACCTTGAAAAAGTGCTAATAAAATTTATTTATTTTATATATTCTATGGTACTTTTTTTCTGAAACTGAATTTTAAATATAAAATTGTTATAATTATAAATAATAGTTTTCGGGACATTTTTCCCTATTTTTGGGAGGACAAGTTAAATAATTCTCAAGTCTTCTAAAAAAACTATTTTTAGGTAATGATCTTGTCACCTTTTATGAATTTCTTGCAATTTGTAGGACATTTCTTGCCAAGTTGGTCATTGTATTTCCCCCCAAAATGTTTTCAACAGAAATCAAACCTGCTCAGGTTTGAAAGGGTCAAATAGCTTGCAAACGGCATCTGAACACACATACAACTAAACACAATAACACAAATAAAACTAAAAAAAAACTACACAATAAAACTAAAAAAAAAAAATAAATCAATCAAAGTTTCATGGGGTTTAAGTTAAAAAGTTGTAGTTAAAATATTTTTCTCATTAAAGTTACTCTGCATGCTTTCATTGCCACTTTATATTTACCACACCATGCCAACGGTGGTAGAAACCTCTATCAACCCACGAAAATAAATGCTGTCATCTTTCTAGTGAAGTGAATACATGTAAAGCAGAGAATGTACTACACAAGCAGGCCAGGTAGTGAAAAATCAATACATTTCCATATGAGGGAGAGGGCATCTGTGGCTCTCCACTGTGAGTCTCAAGTGACTCATCCAATTAGTTTCATTGAAAACATAAACGAGCATCACAGTTATCACCTGGCACCACTCATTTATACGTTGTTTTGCTCAAAATGTAAATTCATCGATTAATGAATCTATTGTATATAATAGGAGCCTCGTATTTTGATGGTTCAAGCTTTAATGAAGCATCATACTGCGCTTTAAATTCATCACTTACTACCACCCCACTCAACAGAGTGTAATATGCTGTAGCAAGAAAAGATGGATGGATTTGCACATCACTTGTGTTTTGAATATCTAAAGCCTTTAAAGCTTTTAGTGGCATGTTATGGCAGTAATACTTCAAAGGGTTATTTAAAATGTATGTCTATTTGAAGAACTGTAGGCTTAAAGCAGCATTTCTTTTTCACTTCAGAGCTCTTCCCCTTTCAGTTGTTTCTTGTTAGAGAGGGTGTGCGTAGGTTCAATCCCTTTTGCACTTATGCTTTGCTGCCTCATTGTCGAAATGCAGTGTTAAAATGTAAGAGTAGCATTTGATTAATAAGCAACTAATTGGATTAATTATTGCCTGACTGCATTTTGAGCATGACAGTGTGGGTGTGGTGTAGGTTTTGGGGAAGCATAAGCTTCATGTTGATCCCTCTGGAGGTGGAAAAAACGCGCTCTCATCTCTATCAGCCCTGCCGGTTCCCCATGTGGGCACTCTGTATGAGTTAATACCCCAGGAGATGCACACACTGTGGTTTGGACAAAAGGCTGCAATCAACCCAATGACATGAACATCTAGAAAAACTTGAGGGATTTACCTGCTTCCTCAGACTCTTTTAGGTCTCTTTCACCTGTAGTTACGTTGGTCTAAACCATTGAGAAGGTTATTCAGTGTTGCCTTTTAGTTTTGATTAGAGTGGCCCCTTGAAAGTCAGAGTTTTCTATCATCAGTCAGAGACCCCTCAGTCAACTGAGATTGCTTCAAGTCATTTTTTTGTTGTTGGTGAGTGTTCTGTGCAGTGTGCTTCTGGGGACATCTCCAGACTTTGTTGCGGAGTGAATGCTCTTGACTTTCACGCTACTCTTTGATAAAGGCTGCAGCAAACACAGAGGAAGAGACACTCTGAGATAACATTATGGTCTCTCTTCTGCTTAGAAGTGGTGAATTTACAGCTCACAACAACTTAATAAGACACACTCTCTGGCTTTTGTTAGTGTTGGCAAATAATGTTGTTGCGCACTGCAGATCCGTTATTAGCACCGTTAGCTTGTTTACTGTATCAAATGAATAAGTAAGTAAGTATCTCATACAGCCCCACTTAAAAAATCCTAAACTATCACTTTTCAAACCCCTATTTTGGTAAATATAAGAACTTGAGAATCTTCTTTTATTTTAATATTCTTACTTTAGTCCCACTACCAAGCAAAAAGATCTACCTGTCTTTATGCTTTTTTAAAAAATTTCCTGTTGCGGTCGTGTAAATAATGGCTCAAAGCAAAGGCTTTACAGCAGCTGACTGCAGATCCTCGACACAGACGACCCACAGACAGACTGAACCGGTGGTTACTATCATCACTTTTCTGCTGCTCTAATACAAAGGTTTAGACCTCTCCATAGCTGCTCAACAACCAGAATGAAATATTTTCAAAACCGGCTGGAGAACAATCCAATAGTCCTCAGCAAGAAACTAGACTAAATCTCACATCCCTTTGAGCAGACTGTAGTTTGGAAAACCTCCAATTCGAATGGACTGAGCTGGCAGCTGGAAGTCTGGGTCAGCAAACTACAAGACCAGAACAGCAGGTTGTAAAGAGCTGGTCTTCACCACACACACACACACACACACACACACACACACACACACACACACACACACACACACACACACACACACACACACACACACACACACACACACACACACACACACACACACACACAGAGAGAGCAAGGGAGAGTAGTATGCTTGTGATTTCTGGTGTCCAAATCCACTATTTTCAACACAATTTCAACATACTCAGAATGTTACTCATGTCTGAGTGTTTCACTTGTTCATTATTCTTCTTTTCTGGCTCAATAAAACAGTCTCCAAATCTACATTAAAAAAAACAAGTCTGACCCAGTATTGAAACATGCGCACATTGACAATTGCAGCATGTTTACTGCATAAATGTTGGCGCGCTCACATTTTGTCACTATTATAGAGGGAGAGTGTAGATTAACATCAGAGTGACACAGCTGATATTGTTAACAAGACCATGAAGATGTTTTCAGCTTTCTCTGTAGTCAGTTCAATGTATGTTACCTATTTACCTACCTACCTATTACCTATTTGTATTTTGAGAAGCGGGGAGGTAACATAACGTCATTCTTCCTTTTGATCCTTTTTTTTTTGGTCAAAGAACATATGTTAATTAATAACATTACAGTGTATTTTCTCTGTTAGAGTTGATGAGTAATTGAAGGAACACTATGAATGTTATGTTCAAATAAGACTACACGTAAAACAGATAAATGTGATTATACATGCAGCACACTGCTGAGACTGTTTACCTCTGTTCCTTTCTTTTTCTTTATTGGCATAAAGAGATTTTTTTTTAAATGAAAACCCATGAGAGTCTTTTCTCATACAGCAGAGAGGTTCTATCTGTTTGAAGAAAACTGGAAGAGGGTTCTTCAAACATGTTTATAATCCATCTACAATTTTGTCATCTTGTCTATACTGTTACGTTACTTGATGGTTTATTCTGTACACACGACATGCATGTCTGTCTAGAAAGAGGGATCCCTCCTCTTTGTTGCTCTTTCTGAGGTTTCTTCCATTTTTTTTACCTATTAAAGGTCCTTATCTTAAGAAAGGGTCAAAAAGACAGAGGGTGACTTATTCTGTCTTATGTTGTGATGTGTGGTTATATAGATAGAATTTGCTTCACTTGAGCAACTGCCTAGTAGGCTTGGGCAGTATACCAGGGTATTTAGAAATCCTGAAAGGTATGTTTTGAAAAACTTTCATATATAGAGACACCACTCCTATGGGGAACAACAGCATGTTTTTTAAATCTAACTTGGTGAATTAAGGATTTATTCTGACCAAACCAGAGATGGTGGTGGTTGGAACAGTGGAGTTTCTAACTAGATTACTAGCAAGAGTAACCATGACAGTTTGGATGAGTTGTATTTTGTTTCTGTGGGGTTTGAATGAAGTGTATATCTCTGTTTAACTAAGAAAATAGTGTGAGAATATTATTTTTCAAAACATTTTGAAAGTAAGTAGCACACTCACCATCTTGCCATACAACGCTACCTCAGTGATATTTTAGGAAGGTATGAAAATATGAATGTACCATACCGCCCAAACCTCCTGCCTATTTATTCAGATTTGATGGGCTCATGTGGTGCATATTATGAATGACATGCATTGATGTTGCTCACCTGGAAAAACTTGATCTCTGAACACGTGCTTGTGTACACTGACATGATATCAAACAAACAGCAAATCAAGCTGATCTGAGCTCTCATTAAGTTTAAAAAATATTAAAGTTTAATTGTTTGAAGGTTCACAATTCAAATAATATCAATGTGCTTGGGTGTTGTTTTAGGTGTCCTGCAAATAGCAGATTTTACCATACATTAACTTATCTGTGGCATCCTACCACAATATTAATATTGAACGTCGCATATGGATTTTCACTTTTTTTTATATTCAAAATCTGATAGCCAATAAAATTAATTAATTGAAAGCTGTGCTACCCTGCTCTAATGGAGCTACCTGTGCTGTTATTACCACACTGTATAACAGGATTTTTTTTTTCTTTTCTTCCAAATGGAAACACATTTTTAGCAGATGTGTGTTAACACTGTCTGTTGATTCCAGGTATGTGGTATCATCTGTTCTGCCAAACATTATCAGATAAAATCCACACTGATGACCTAAAGTCACGTTGGCAGGGTAAAAAATATTCAGCGTAAACCCCCCTCTGCTTTTACTGTGTGCTCGTTTCTTCTAACTGTGTTTAAAATCCACTGTGTTGAGTTGGATCTCCTGCAGCCCACGTCCAGACAGATGAGCTTAATATACCACTGTGGCTGGGGGGCCTGTTCCCACCTGAGTCCCTACTGTCTTCTGGAGCACTGAGGCTGCACAAATGTTGACAGACCTGGCTTAACCTCTTCAACTCCTAATTATGTCATTATAATGTAATGTATGTATAATGTATTCATCTCGAATGAGCCCATTGTCTATCCATTGATTTCTATATACACATATGTGGTTGAGCCTCCTTTTTCTATACATACAGCAAACATCATGTATGTGGTGTTAGTGGTTGTTGAAGTCAGAGTGTCATACAGTCAAAAAAAGCAAAGTTCTTATCCTCTTGATAAAAGTAACTCCAGGTACACATCAATCAGAGCTGTGAAATTATCTTTTATTGATGGCTGCTCCTAATAATACTTCTTTAGGGATAAATGTGTAGCTTATTTTTGCACCTATGAACAACTGAGCCAATAAATTCCTTCCAGAATTAAAAAATACCATTGTAATCTTGAAATTCTTTATGACCCATACTGATGCCAGCCACCAGGGGGCAATCAAGATGTTTTTTGACTTCACTTTTTAATGGCAACCATCTTTATATACAGTCTATGGTTGGAATTTTACATTTCAACAACACTGTGGTTAACATGTTGTTAGGTTTAGGCACAACTTAGTTATGGTCATGAAAATAACACGTTTTGGCTTAAAATACCTGCTTTTGGTAGCACAATCCTGCTAGCAATGGATCGGTAAAAAACAGCAATGAGTTACAAAAAAAAAAAAGTCATTATGAACTCATGAAATAACGCAGCTTTATCAATGCTTTTAGCATAAAAGAGAATTGCCAAATTGTCATTTTTCGGGTGGAGTGCAGCAGGACAGAGACAGTCACAGTGTTATTATAAGCTGCTGGATAGCACCTGCCATGTGCGCCTAAATATCTTAATACCTACATGCCTTAAGTACAGAAGTCCACTGCAAAGCTGCAGTATGTGACAAGTTGAGATGAGAAAGTGTTTTAAAAAAAACCCACACAAAAAAAGCCTTTTTTAGCTGAAAAGCCAATGGAAACACAGCAAATGCATCTGGTTTTGTTGTTTTTTGGTCTCACACAGATGGCTGCTGCAGTCTGCAGCATGGCAGACATCTTGCCTAGGCTACACGCCATCCACTATCCCTTCAACTCCAGAAGAAAGCCAGCTCATACATCACTTTAGAAATGTTGATAGATGATATGAAACACATACAACCTATCCATGGTTTGCAGAAACATTAATGCCAGTGTTTTCTTCAAATGATTGGGCTGAATGAGAATGACACTAACTCTATTCACACCAAGATTCAGGGGCATCTGAATTTCAGTAAAGGATTTCCAAAAGGAGATAAATGTGTCCAAGTTAAAGCGAAACTGAACCAATGCTCAAGTGGGAAATGAGTATCCATCTAAACTTAAGAAGTGCCCTTGGGCAAGAACAATACTGAATCCCCTCCAGAATATAAGTGAGAAGGAGCGAAAAACCCCCAACTGTGTTTACATGAAAGGGGTTTTGTATACTTTGAGGTGGCAGTGTTCATCAGTTAGACAATTAAACCCTCACTTTTGTTTTGGGTGATGTGAACATTTTGACAGCCCAGTCTGCTTTTAGTCAGAGGAGGTTTATGGGAAAAGAGCACTGTTTATCCTGTGAGGTGGATCAACACTGCAAAAGGGCACTGGGATAGCAGCTGAAGGTCGGATCAACAAGAACAACCAATGAGACATTATTTCAATAGATTATCTAAATCAATGAAAGACAACATTATTTTGATCATCTAGCCTATTAGATTCTTGGTTAACATATGACTCTATTGTCTGTAAGATGTCATAAAATAATGATTTCCAAAGCCCAAGGAAGAGTTTAAACTTTTTTTGTCCAATGCCCAAATACAGTCTATGATCACATAAGAAAAAAAGTAAATCTTCATACTTAAGAAGCTGGAATCAGGGGAATGTTTGGCTTTTAACTGGAACAATGACTTAGCAACAACTAATCAATTTTCAAAAATTTTGTTGCTGGTTAAATTTCTATTTGGTTAAAAAAACCTGATAAACTCATCATAATCACATATCACATTTCAAATGAATAGAGCTAAAACAATTAGCCCATGGTCAATTTATTGATCAAACGAAATTAATTTGGCAAGATTTTTCATAAACAATCAATTTTGACATTTTTTTAAAGAAAAAATGCCCAAATATTCACTGCTTGCCTCTTCTCAAGTGTGAATATGGAAGCTTTGTAAGACAATAAATGTATATCTTTGGACTAAAGCTTATTAAGTTCATTAGTAATTTATCATTAAGTCCGTAAAATAATTTTTCAAGTGCAATTGGTGTATATATTTTTTTAACTTTGATATCACTTTGCTGCTGTAACAATGCAAATTTTTGCCGTTGTGTAAGTAATAACAGATTATCTTATCCTATCTTATTTTACCTTGAAATGTCAGACAATACTCCCCAAAAAAACCCCAACAAAAACAACACCCTGACATATTAAGAAATTTTGCTTTGTACAACCAACAATCACGAACATAAATGTATCTCATAAAATTTTGCATTTTCTCATCAGGGGAAGATAACGAGCAGATTGCTTAATAATAAAAGTAATTACTTGCAACACTATATTTAATCCTCACAATCAAAGGACTTAGTCTTAATACCCTCCACATTCTTAATATAGCCCATGTAACAGTAATATAAAAACTAAGACAGCAGAGAGAAAAAATACAACTCCTCAGACATGGTCATATCATTTGAATATTATGTTATAGCAATATAAATGTGATATTTCATCATTAGTAATAACAATAAGCCTCTTTGTTTCCACCTTGAAAATGTGTTTTTTCGGTGAGATGGTACCAATGTTGGCATATTGTCAGGTATAATGTGTAAAAATAAAATCTGACCTCTAGATATGAATACTAGGGAAATAGCCTACAATAGGTTTAAAGTGTCATTTTGCTCCTCTAGCTCACCCTCATCTTTACTCATATCACCGCTGTAAATAGTGCAGAGATAGACTTACCATGAGCGAACACGTCGAGAAACACAAGGTGACGAAGAGCAAACTTTTCATCTTCACTCCTCAGGTAGAAGCCAGTCACTTGGTCCCCTAACAGTTTAAAAACAAAAACAGGAGTCCGAACTTCATTTAAACTCCACTTTAGACTTGTTCATCCCGTTAACAGGATGTGAATACTGTTTTAAATCCATGAATTTGTAAAGAACAAAAAACGCATAAAATAAAGGAGAAGCCGGCGATGTCCAGTATCCACGCTGGTCACCACCACTGAGCTGAATGTGCAGAGTGAACAGTGACCTGCAGCTGCCTTCAGCCGTCAAAACACGATAGGCACCGAGAGTTCCGGCACTGGATTTCAAAATAAAAGCTTCGGAGAGCATTACTGTCGTGGAGAATCAATGTCGCATCCGATTTATAAAAACTGCATATTTTTTTACATTAATAAGGATTTGATTTCACCTTGTACAAAAGGCAGCTGCCAAGGTTCACTTTATTGACCATATAGAAAAGTATTTAAAGCATAAGCTGTAATTATCCACTTAATGTATGTATTATAGCCTAGTGTATCAGCTTACACCATTTTAATTCAATATTTATTCATTTGCACTATTATACACACACACACACACACACACACACACACACACACACACACACACACACACACACACACACACACACACACACACACTTCCTGTTCCTTTTAGAATATATTTTTTACATTTTTAATACTACTTTATAAATGGTTGGTTTAGCGCCCCTGCACAATTGACTGTCACTGTGGCAAGCCATTTGCACATTTAACGGCTGAGTTTGACCATCCCGTATTCACATCACAGATAACAACTTAATTTTGACTAGTCGTGATTACATTTTGATTGTCACAATTTTCAGTCATATCTATAACATCAT
The DNA here is from genome assembly GCF_026936395.1 of Plectropomus leopardus. Taxonomy (NCBI): domain Eukaryota; kingdom Metazoa; phylum Chordata; class Actinopteri; order Perciformes; family Serranidae; genus Plectropomus; species Plectropomus leopardus. Next base: position 9,282,820 of record NC_142187.1, read on the forward strand.
TTTGACCAGTCAAAACGACAGTTAGAGATATCCGTAATTCAGTTTCGACGTGTCAGAACTGGATTACGGTTGACAGTTGTAGGTAGGAGGAATGTCATTGTGAGTATCTGAAATGTTCATTTTGCCTAAGAACTGAATTCCAACAACAATTACAATTTATCTGCAACACATATTCAGTCTGACTATTAAATGTGAAAACTACCAACCTTGGGATTGGGACCCCTCAATAGGTCACAAGGAAAATTTCAGGGCCCACCAAATACTTCCGTTGCACGAAATAATGTTTGGCTCATTTTCTTGTTGTTGTTGTTTTCCTCGTGACACACTGGACATTTTCACCCCCTAATACTTCTAAAACACATTTAACCAAAACCATCTAAAAAAGAAAATAACTCATATCCACACTGAGTGTTTTTTTAATTGGTCTCTGGCAGAAATTAAAGGATAAGAATGACTGTCATAATCCAAAAAAGTTGGGAATCCTTGCCTCATGTCATATAGCGCCACAGTATTAGATGTATTAACACTTAAGTCTTGATTTGATTGAATATAAAGTTTTATTTGAATTGAACATGTTACTGGTCAAGTAAGGCTGGAGGTTAGGCTTTACTGCTCATGAATTCATTTTTTGATTTGCAAAAGCCAAAATGTTTTCTTTCTTCTTTCTTAAGTTACATACCCTCACTTTTATGTTCAAAACAGCATCAAAGTTAGGACAATATTGCTGTTAAAATGAGAGAAATGAGAAAAAATTGAACTTTCAGACAGTTCAAATTTACTAACGATTCTTCTGTCATCCAACGTCTCAGTGTTGTCTTAAATAATTGACTTGACTACCGAGAAAATTGCTTTGAGACTAATATTACACCAGAATGATTGAGACTGACTGAGAGAAAATAGGTTTGAAATAAAGTAAACGTAGCATATGAACATTATACAATGAACTAGGCAGACACCTGCTGACTATTCAAACAACCCTAATGTTTGTGTACAGTCTGTCTTCCATGTGTACCATTGAATAGGTCTGAAAATAAAACACCAATACCACTGTGCTATGACTCAATAATTA